>NC_136413.1:127732500-128332500 GCF_051521515.1 Lactuca serriola | reverse complement strand
GAGCACCCATCCTGGTTCTTATCCACACCCCTTATAAGGAATGCTTAGTTCTCCTTCCCAGCCGATGTGGGATCAGATCTAACCTACCCGTAGATCAGGGCTAGTCAATTTAGAGACAATAAGCGTCAAAAATGACTTTTGATAGAAGATTATTTAGAATGAATAATCCTAACTAAGTTGTAGTATATGTTACAAGGTTTCCGTGCATTTAAAGAACACCAAAATCCGAGTTATAACGAAGAAGTTATGACTTGTTGCAGTTTCGCGACAGAACCGGTACAACGCTGAATAACGTAAAAAGTGAATTTACGTTAGAGTGATATTTAGCCTTAGCGATCTAAATGAGAATTGAAGATCTTGTTGTTAGTAGCGAAACGACGAAAAGTTAGGCAAGAACGGACGTCAAACGAAGAAGTTATGAATTTATAACGAAATTTTCTGTCCCGACCTATTAAAAATAAATAATAAAAATAAAAGTCAAAATTAGCCGACGGAGTCTAAACGAAAGTCGTAGAGCGTAGTCTCACCTACGCGTGGATATAAAGAACGTCGAAAACGGAGTTCGTATGAAGAAGATATGAATTTTCGAAGTTTATTAATGAATTAATAATTAAATTTAATTATTAAATCCCGGTATTATCCGAAGGCGAGTCATCGGACTCATCCGAAGTACGCCCCGCGTACAGCGAAGCATGACGACCTTCACACTCGAGTTCTTCGGATGACGCATGCAGTGACGTTTTGGACGCGTACGCCCCGCGTACTCCGAGGCTCCAGCCTCCTATAAATAGGATGCAAGGGCAGCCGGCTCAATTGCTATTTTCCTCTCTTCTCTCTCCCGTTTTGCATCGTTTTGCGTACCCAAAGTTTCCCAAAGCCCCGGTCTCAATCTCGAATCCCGAAGCAAGATCTGAAGCCCCGAGAATCCCGAAGAGCGTGATCCCCGAGCCGAAGCTCCGCCCGCGAGAAGTTTAATTTTTGTGAAGATCTTTCAGAACTGCGGAGATATACTACTTCTGCAAGCCGTAGTGCTGTCTGATCATCTTCTGATCAAGTGAGTGTATACTACCTTTCATAAACACGATAATAATACAAGTATGGTTTGAGTGTATTAAGTATATTGTTGTTTATATGCGCGAGTGTGTAGTTACTTTCTTCTAATACATAAATATGAAGTATTTGCTATGAAATACGTGCTATGTGTTTATATGTTATTTGTCTATTTGAGATGGGCATGGAAATTGGAGTTTTATACAGGTGTTAAATGATTCAAACTGTGTAAGTATTTATATCTACAAAATGGTTGGGTAGGACATAGGTAGATGGAATAGTTGGTGACTATGGAGTTAGCGCCTATTGTATAAACCTTGGCGACGATGTGACTTCGTGCCTATTTTATGAACCTTGGCAACTATGGAGTTAGCGCACGTTGAGTAAACTTTGGCGACTATGGAGTTAGCGCTTGTTGAGTAGACCTTGGCGACTCTGGAGTTAGCGCTTGTTAAGTGAACCTTGGTGACTATGGAGTTAGCGCCTGATAACTATGGATTTAGTACTTGATAAATAAACTTTGGCAGCAATGGATTTCGTGCCAATTCCTTAGGAATAAATGAATGAAGGATAGTTGGCTCTTAGGGTAAAACCTTAAGAAGATAATGGGGATGGGTAATTGGGTTGATTGTTTGCTGATTACATATAATAATTATATTATTGTGGGTTGAAAACCCTATATGCTCACCAGGCTCCCAAGCCTGACCCACTCAGTTTTCTTTACATTACAGGTGATGGCACAAGAGTATAAGTTGGTGGACTTGACGAGAGATTTTGGATTATAAATCAGTAGTATGAATAACTGTTGTAAGGTTTATTTTATATTGTTTATGCTTTTGGTCTGTATCGAACATGACATCCCGAGATTTTATTATTTAATGAAAATACATTCTCTTTGAGAAACGTTTTGATAAATTCTATCATATTTCATTTTGAGAACAAATTCCGCAACTCTTTTAATCAAAAGATTACTCTGATTTTATAAAAATAAAGCATAAACAAATTGGTCTTTTCTGGCAGTGAAATTGGGGATGTCACAGTTGGTATCAGAGCATTAGTTTAAGCGAACTAGGAATATGGATTTATTTCTAGACTTAAACTTAGAATGCTAAGCAACGATTGTGAGTTGAGTGCGTTCATTATATTTTAGGTAGTACACCTAAATTGACACAGGCACCAGTTTATTTTAGGAAAATTGCCTAAAATGCTATTATGTGCTAATTGTTATATGTTTGCCATATATGATGTTAATTGTTCGGATCTGGGGTCTGTTGCCGACCGGATCTGGAAACCTTATGTGTTTAGGATTCTAAGCGTGCGTCTACGATATTAGAACTAACATGTAAACGTTTCGGAGTGATAAGGATGATTTGAATATCTATCGTGACTAAGGATCTAATTTCACCTTATTCGGTGTATAGATCAAAAAATGGTGAGAACGAGGAGTGGAGTTGGAAATGCTGATGAAAACAGGAATCAAATACCAGTAATTGAACAAATACCTGTTGTAGCAGCAGCGCCTGAACAAATGACAATGGACGGAGTTCAAGTGATGATCCAGGCAATGTTGAATAATCAGATGGAAGAAACTAGACGTCTGATCCGACAGAATCGCGAGGAATTGTCAATTCAAGTTGAAGAGCCCGAAGTAAATGGAGGGCAGTCTGAAGGAGGAAACTACAGTGGGACCGTTGGTCAAGCCAACCCACCAATAGTTCGCCAAAACAACCAGGATAGAGGAAATGATGGACGTGGATGCAAGTACAAGGATTTCATGGCATCCAAACCACCATGTCTTTCTGGGAGCCCGACACCGGTGCAAGTCATGGACTGGATCTCCGAAATGGAGACAATGTTTAAAAGTTGCGAGTGTAGCAACATACAGAAGACCACTCTTGCAATCCCTCTGTTAAAATCTGGAGTATTGAGCTGGTGGAAGTTACTGGCTGGTTCGATGCCCAAGGGGGAAGCTAGAAAGATGTCTTGGGAAGAATTCGTGGTGCAACTGAAATTGCAATATTGCTCTGAGCAAGATCTTCTGGAAATCAACAATGAGTTCCAGAATCTGAAGAAAGGAAAATTGAGCGTTACTGAATACGCTACGAGCTTTACGGAGAAGATGAAGCTTATTCCATACCTAATTCCGACTGAACTTTCCAAGGTCAACAAGTTTGCCAATGGATTACCAGTGGACTTTGGTCCGATAGTCAAGCAAGCAACCACTCTGAAAGACGCCATCTGGGCAGCCAAGAATGTTGAGACCCAAATAAAAGAAAAGGGTCTGGAAAGGGCTGAAGTTGGAGAGAAAAGGAAGCGTGAAGGATCTTCAATAATCGACAAAGAAAGCAAATTCTCGAAATCTGGGGGAAGAGATGAAGCTAAATGGTGTGAGAAGTGTAAGAAGAAACACTTTGGGAAATTTAGCGAGGAGATGACTTGCTACAAGTGTGGGAAGACAGGACACTACGCCAACAAGTGCGCATCTATCAAGAAGGTGTGTTATAGGTGTAACGAAGAAGGTCATATTTCTAAAGACTGCCCACAGAAAAACACACCTCCATAGCCAAGGGCATTCAACATGTTCCTCAACGAAGCAGAAAAGGATGGGAGGATTAAAAGATGAAGACTTCATATTAATATATAAAGTCTGTATCAGGAAGCATAGCCTGCTAGAGGCATAGTATAGGGTGAACTTGAACTTTTGTGTAATAGTTTCAAGAATTAATATAAACCCTGGTTTTGTTATCTGATGTGTTGAATGATTATATGATTTATGTATGGTGACTTGGTTAACTGCGAGACAATACTTGGGACGAGTATGAGTAGGTGTGAATGGTAGTAGAGATCTATACTACCGGAAGCACAGGACTCAAGCTTGGATCAGGGGAAGTCACAAGGTTATCAAGAAGCTAGTAATTGATTTCGTTTTATTCAAGTTTGTCATTTCCCTTGATTCGGTAATGGCTAGTAGGATGATGGTTATTCCGACCCTAGTGGTCATATTAAATTGAGTCCGACCACGATGAGAGGTCATCGGGGCACGACCCATCGGTTAGTTACAATAGATAAACGAATGTATTTATCCTTAGAAGAAGAAGGAGTCCACAATAAGGATTTATTTTGTAACTTAAAGATGTCGATCTAAAGTCCAACGTAGTACGAAGAGCAGATGCAGGATTGAGCATCAAGGTTATTACTTAGAATGGAGAGATAACTTATGAAGTCAATATACGAATCCTATTTCGTTGATGATTCCGGGACGTAATCATCCTAAGGGGGAGATAACTGTAACGCCCGTAGATCAGGGCTAGTCAATTTAGAGACAATAAGCATCAAAAATGACTTTTTGATAGAAGATTATTTAGGATGAATAATCCTAACTAAGTTTTAGTATATGTTACAAGGTTTCTGTGCATATAAAGAACGCCAAAATCCGAGTTATAACGAAGAAGTTATGACTTGTTGAAGTTTCACGACAGAACCGGCACAACACTGAATGATGTAAAAAGTGAATTTACGTTAGAGTGATATTTAGCCTTAGCGATCTAAATGAGAATCGAAGATCTTGTTGTTAGTAGCGAAACGACGAAAAGTTAGGCAAGAACGGACGTCAAACGAAGAAGTTATGAATTTATAACGAAATTTTCTATCCCGACCTATTAAAAATAAATAATAAAAATAAAAGTCAAAATTAGCCGACGGAGTCTAAACGAAAGTCGTAGAGCGTAGTCTCACCTACGCGTGGATATAAAGAACGTCGAAAACGGAGTTCGTATGAAGAAGATATGAATTTTCGAAGTTTATTAATGAATTAATAATTAAATTTAATTATTAAATCCCGGTATTATCCGAAGGCGAGTCATCGGACTCATCCGAAGTATGCCCCGCGTACAGCGAAGCATGACGACCTTCGCACTCGAGTTCTTCGGATGACGCATGCAGTGACGTTTCGGATGCGTACGCCTGTACGCCCCGCGTACGCCAAGGCTCCAGCCTCCTATAAATAGGATGCGAGGGTAGCCGACTCAATTGCTATTTTCCTCTCTTCTCTCTCCCGTTTTGCATCGTTTTGCGTACCCAAAGTGTCCCAAAGCCCCGGTCTCAATCTCGAATCCCGAAGCAAGATCTGAAGCCCCGAGAATCCCGAAGACCGTGATCCCCGGGCCGAAGCTCCGCCCGCGAGAAGTTCAATTTTTGTGAAGATCTTTCAGATCTGCGGAGATATACTACTTCTGCAAGCCGTAGTGCTGTCTGATCATCTTCTGATCAAGTGAGTGTATACTACCTTTCATAAACACGATAATAATACAAGTATGGTTTGAGTGTATTAAGTATATTGTTGTTTATATGCGCGAGTGTGTAGTTACTTTCTTCTAATACGTAAATATGAAGTATTTGCTATGAAATACGTGCTATGTGTTTATATGTTATTTGTCTATTTGAGATGGGCATGGAAATTGGAGTTTTATACAGGTGTTAAATGATTTAAACTGTGTAAGTATTTATATCCACAAAATGGTTGGGTAGGACATAGGTAGATGGAATAGTTGGTGACTATGGAGTTAGCGCCTATTGTATAAACCTTGGCGACAATGTGACTTCGTGCCTATTTTATGAACCTTGGCAACTATGGAGTTAGCGCACGTTGAGTAAACTTTGGCGACTATGGAGTTAGCGCTTGTTGAGTAGACCTTGGCGACTATGGAGTTAGCGCTTGTTAAGTGAACCTTGGTGACTATGGAGTTAGCGCCTGATAACTATGGATTTAGTACTTGATAAATAAACTTTGGAAGTAATGGATTTCGTGCCAATTCCTTAGGAATAAATGAATGAAGGATAGTTGGCTCTTAGGGTAAAACCTTAAGAAGATAATGGGGATGGGTAATTGGGTTGATTGTTTGCTGATTACATATAATAATTATATTATTATGGGTTGAAAACCCTATATGCTCACCAGGCTCCCAAGCCTGACCCACTCAGTTTTCTTTACATTACAGGTGATGGCACAAGAGTATAAGTTGGCGGACTTGACGAGAGATTTTGGATTATAAATTAGTAGTATGAATAACTGTTGTAAGGTTTATTTTATATTGTTTATGATTTTGGTCTGTATCGAACATGACATCCCGAGATTTTATTATTTAATGAAAATACATTCTCTTTGAGAAACGTTTTGATAAATTCTATCATATTTCATTTTGGGAACAAATTCCGCAACTCTTTTAATCAAAAGATTACTCTAATTTTATAAAAATAAAGCATAAAGAAATCGGTCTTTTCTGGCCGTGAAATTGGGGATGTCACAAGAGGGGTATCATACTTTCATAACTTACTCCGTAGACAAGAAACTTAAACTGAAGCACACCGAAGATTTCCGGAAGTCCGTAATCTTCCCGAAGTATCCTCAACAGATCTCCCAAGAATACCACTCGCACAAGAAGTCAAGGTCGAGAATAGAGACTAAGGAACCATGCGGTTAATCTATCACTACTAAGGGTATACGTGAGGGTGGTATATAATTAAGATTCTATGGATTTAAGATGTGTGATTCCGCCCTACTTCTTGTTCCTTGTCTAGTTGTGGACTTGGGGCAGAGCCACCCATCCGAACGTCTTCTCAATCTTAATTATATACGACTTTTATACACGAGGTGATGGTGGATGAACCAAGTATGAGTCCTACTATGAACTTCTGGGCAAAGCTGCCCAAGACTACGAGTGGGCATGCTATGATTTAAGTGAACATAGACAAGTAAATCAAACCCACACTTTTTCCCATCTTAAGTACAATTTAGCATCCTAACACAGAGTCAGATTGAACAAAACAAGGTCACATACTAATAATAAAGGTCCATTTGAACGGTAAGTGAGAACTTGAATTCACTAGAGAACATAAAAGTCTAATGAAACAAAAGTATCCGTATCTTTTCCTAGTGCAAAGAACAATCACGCTAGAAAGAATTTCGGGACGAAATTCCCTTTAATGGGGCGGATATTGTGACAACCGGTTATTTTCAAATCTGTAAAAGTTAACCAAGGTCAACAAAAGTCAGACATGTCAAATAAAAGTCAAATTATTTGTTTTGTTAAATTATTAAAGTTAAATTAATAAACTTGATATGAATAAACCTTTATTAAAAAGTGTTGTAAAAATTTGAACTAAAAACACTCAAACTGAGAAATCTCACATGGGAACCTCCTTAACCGAAAACCCTCGGACTAGCCACTTGCCTCGCACCGAGAACCGTTTACAGCCAAAAACACCTCCTGAACGCAAACACCTTCGGACTGCAAATGTGCAAGACCAAAAACCTTTTTACACTGAAAATGCTCCTTCCCGGGTAGAATTCTCGGCTAAATACTCGTAATTCCTATGCTTTGGCTCGCATTTTTAGAAGATAAGGTGCATGTTTCAATGAACATGTCACGTCAAATATTCATGAATCTATATGCCTGGCCGAAAACTCAATCTCATTCTTACACTCCTTAACTGAAATTTCCTCATTTCCTCTCAAGAACACAACCAGAATCACCACTTTTCCTCTAAAGTATCGTGCGAACTATCACTTGAATCTTCTTAGGATCTTGCGGGAATCATCAAGTCTTCTTAACATCTTTTGAAATCACCTTACAATCTTGTTAGCTCTAACCAAAAACATCATCCAATCATCTTAACTTCACCAAGAACACGAAGAATACGAAGAACACCAAGAACACCTACAAACTATTCTAAGGCTTATTGTAAGTTTTATTACAATAGTTAGGTGTTGTTTAACACTTTAACTTAGTATTTAAATTAATCTTATTTGATTTAAATACGATATCGTGTGTAAAAATTATTAGGATACGACTATAATCACGTATTCTATCCCGAGAATTATTCGCAACCAATTCGTATCTAAACAACATCACGTACACAAGGAGAGTTTATACCCCGGCGTTTTCACAATTTTTTAAATTGTTTACGAGGGGGGGGGGGGAGGGATACAAGTAAAACACAAGAAATCTTGTGTTTAAAAATATAAATTGTTTATTATATTTTGTTACCGTAACATATTTTTAAACATAAAATCTACTAAATATACAAAATATTGTTACTATTGAATTTACAAATAGTTTACAAAACATGTTAAGATACAAACAGTTTTCACAACTGTAACGACCCAAAAATCACATCTAAAAATTTCTTTTTTAAAAAAAAACATTACTAAAATCACATTTATAAAAACTGTATCATAAGTCATAACATAATTTTTCAAGTATTAATTCAAAACATAATCTCATTATCAGAGTCAAACACTCCCAGGCTAACTGACTATGGTGTGTGCACTGCAACCTTCCCGAGCTTCTCTTTTAAAAACTGAGTACCTGAAACCAAAACTAAAAACCGTAAGCATGAAGCTTAGTGAGCTCCCCCAAACTACCACATACCATACAATAACATATAAAACACATACTAGGCCTTGCCCACGGCTTCGGACCGAGGTCCGGACTAACTGGGGCCTTGCCCCCTGCATCGGACCGAAGTCCGGAAACTAACTGGGACCTTGTCCCCTACATCGGAACGGAGTCCGGACTAACTAACTGGGACCTTGTCCCCTGCATCGGACCAAAGGTCGAATAACTGGGGCCTTGCCCCCTGCGTCGGACCGAAGTCCGGAAACTAACTGGGACCTTGTCCCCTGCATCGGACCGAAGTCCGGACTAACTGACTGGGACCTTGTCCCCTGCATCGAACAGAAGTCCAGAAACTAACTGAACAAAGCATAACATAAACATATCAACTAGCATGAACACACATATACTGCATACTGCATCGGGCCGTAGCCCGGAACACGTAACACATAAATCCTGTCTGAGCCACGAAGGCATCAAACATACTAACTACTGCATCAGACCGAAGTACGGAAACTATTGCTAGCTACTCGGGCCAACATTGTGGCCGTAGACCCGTTTCTACTGGAAGGAAACTCACCTGAACTGCTGAGCTCTGCCGATAATCCTCTGGTTGCTAACCGACAATCCTCTGAGCCGCTGCTCCTCCAACTCTCCGAGCTACCAATATCAATATGACACTTAGTCTGGCAGTCCTCTATAAGTCAACTAAGTCAACTCTGGTCAAAGTCAAAATCCTAGTCACAGTCAACCTTCCGGGTTGACCCTACTCGCCGAGTCAGCCTACTGACTCGCCGAGTTCATAAGCTCAGAAACCCCTTCATTCGCTACTCGACTCGCTGAGTCAGCCCCTGACTCGTTGAGTCTACCGCTTTCCGAGTCTTGACCTGACCGACTCACTGAGTCCCCACTCAACTCACTGATTTGAGTCTTAACTCGAAGGGGTTGGGGTTTCGTGACTTGACTCGCCGAGTCCAAGAACAAACTCGCCGATTCCGGGGCAATCTTCAACAAACTCGCTGAGTTGTTCGTCCAACTCGTCGAGTTCATCTCCATCTTCATACTACTCGCCGAGTCCGCTCGAAGGACTCGACGAGTCTATTCAGTCCTTCATATATTCAGAGGCTTTTGAGTCATGCATGGACTCCAAACTGTATATCCACTCTTCTAAAGCCTATTCCTTATGTAAAGTGGCAAACTTTACGTGTAGCTAAGAAGATCTAGGCTCAAAACACTATAAACTAGGGTTTGAGACAAAGGGGCTTAACAATCAACCCATAGACTGATGCTTTATGATTCTCTAGGCCAAGATACACTTAGATTTGAAGTAGCAACTTCAGATCTGGGCTTCTAACTCGAAATGGTTCATAAACTTGTCCTAAAAGCCCCAAATCTCAAGATAAAGGTTGATCTATATGCAAAAGAGGGAAGGTATCGACTCATTACCTTCAAATGTTCTGGAAGACCTCACAAACTCTGGATCCACTACCAATCCTTGAATCCCCAATGGGTGCCTTCTTCCTTCTTCCTTCAAATCACCCAAAATGGCAAGAAAGCTTGAATGAGCAACAATGGAGGCTTAGGGTTTCTGGTTCTGAACTATAGGGGCTACAAATGAGCCCTAGGGAAGAGAATAAGATGCTTAAATAGGGTACCAAGTCCCGAAATTAGGGTTTCCCAACCCAGACCAGACTCGCCGAGTCGGTCACTTACTATACGCCCGGATCCCGCTTCGACTCGCCGAGTTCCTTCCTAGACTCGCCGAGTCAACCCTCTTTAACTTAGGGTTTCTCCTTTCCTTTCTTGACCTTTCAGATTTCGGGTGTTACAACAACAACATGGAAACAAACTTATAAACTATAGAGTGGTATAGTTATGGAACAAAGGAACTATTTAAAAAAGTACATGGTTATAACACGAAAAACAAACTTATAAACTATAATAGGTATAGTTTATGGAACAAGTGATCTATTTTACAAAGTACATTTTAACATATAAAGAAAAAGGGTTTTCAGCTATTACTCGTAAAAACATTGAAGCAATTTGTGAGACATCTTCATGTACTTATCTAAGTACGAGTAAAAGCCTTGACTTATAACCAGAGTTACTTGTAGGGAGAGGGAGATATTTGTATATAGATCTATTTGGGATTGACAATCCCACATCCCAACTGTTAGCTACAGTCAGGTCGGCAGACCTGGGGTGACAAATGTTGTTAACGTTCCGATGCCTGAAAAATATTGAAATCAGTCCGACTGGGTCAATATGGTTATAAGAACTCACAAGGAGAAAACAACGATATATTTACGAATAATATATTATCAAATAGTTTTATTTGATTATTAAACTTACATTCGTATTTCACGGAAAATATACTTTCAAATGTTTTATTTAAATAACAAAAATATATTACATTATTTGTAAGTACTAAATTTCTAGATTTACACATAAGTTACGCAAAAAGCAAAACATTATATTGTTACTAATATGGTACATATAGAAGTTCAGAAAACATATATTGAATATTCTTTTTACTAAAGTCTATGATTACGTAATGTATATGTTAGGATTCTATATAATGAAGATCCGATAGACAGTGGAATGTGTGATTTCCGCCTTTCTTCCTGTTCCTCGTTTGGTTGTGGGCTTAGGGCAGATTCACCCAATCCACTGTCCATTCAATTTTTATTATATATAATTTGCATAGACTAAGTAGTCAGGTCGGCAGAGCTGGGGTGACAAATGTTGTTAACGTTCCAACGCCTGAAAACGTCGCAATCAGGCCGACTGGGTCAATATGGTTATACGAACTCACAAGGAGAAAACAACGATATATTTATGAATAATATATTATCAAATAGTTTTATTTGATTATTAACCTTACATTCGTATTTCAGGGAAAATATACTTTCAATGGTTTTATTTAAATAATAAAACTATATTACATTATTTGTAAGTACTAAATTTCTTGATTTACACATAAGTTACACGAAAAGCAAAACGTTATATTGTTACTAATTTAGTACAAACAGAAGTTCAGAAAACATATATCGACTATTCTTATTACTAAAGTCTATGATTATTTAATGTATATGTTAAGATTCTATATAATGAAGATCCGATAGGCAGTGGAATGTGTGATTTCCGCCTTTCTTTCTGTTCCTTGTTTGGTTGTGGGCTTAGGGTAGATTCACCAAATCGACTTTCCATTCGATTTTTATTATATATAATTTGCATACACTAAGTAATCATAGGAGGTGACCGTACGAGTCATATCAATTACACGAATCAGAATCTCAAATCATAGATTATAACATAATAAGCTTATACGTTTTGGTTCTTAAAGTACTAAGACTATAATTTATTTACTAAGAAAATATTGGATTTTTTTTATAAGAAAACGACAACGTTTCAATAACAAAGAACATATCTTTTCTAACAAAATACTTATGAACTCACCAACTTAAATGTTTACACTTTTTTTTTCAAACCACTTGTACTCTCAGGAAAGTTAGTAGACAATTACCCTCTTAGGCGTTACGAAGAAGAAACACAGTGGCATTATGTCTTATCTTTTGCTATAGCTTTATTGTTAAACAAATAATGTTTTGAGCACAATGTAAATACTATGTTATTAATATAATGGTTGTCGTTGCTTTGATTACTTTTATACAATTGTTGTGATACTATACATGATGTCCCCCGCCCCCGAACGTTTTTGCCGTTCCAGTTTGGGGGTGTGACATTACACTGAGTGTAATGTTGTGTACACTTAGCATACTGTGAGGGTCAGATCGAGGTTGCGAGACCTCGTATGCTGGGCGTACAAGGAGTACGTGTGGCGTACAAGGGAAAGGAAAACTCTAATTTTTGGATGTATACCCTATATAATCTCATTAAGTATTTAGGGCTGGCCTCTTTACCAGCCTCCAAGTCCCCAAAACCCTAGAAATTGTCCCTTAGCCTGCATGGTGGTATGTTTGAGCTCAGTATGTGCATCTTGGTGTTTTTGGGTCATTTCCAAGAATAAGGAGTTTTGTGCAAGGTTCTGGATCAAGGAAGAGCTTGTGGATCTTGAGTATGTGCTTCATTTCCAGCTTGTTTGAGGTAAAAATCTTTGATCTTTTTCATCAATGTATTAGATCTATTATGTTTGAGGTTTGGTTCATTTTGGCCCAAAGAAGGAGATCTAGTGGTTTGGCACCACTCCAGGAGTTATGAGTTGCCACTCTTGGTGTTTCTGAGGCTCTAAATGCATAAAGTTGTCTCCTTTAGGGTTTGGAATCCCCCATGCATGAGATGGTGTCCATTTGGTGTAAGTATAATGCTTTACTTTGAAGTTGGGTTCTTTAGGGGCATGGAAAGTCACAAAGTCAGTGAATTTATGGTTCTATACACTTGTATGGGCTTAGATCTGTGTTTTAGACTTATGCACTTAAGCATTAAGGACTTAATGTCAGAATTGACTTAATGAATGAGTATGATGGACGTACAAGTCTATACGCGCAAGGTACAAGTCAAATTGCATGTATGCTTAGCGTACACTTGAGTACGCACCGCGTACTCAGTCAAGCGGGTTTTTCTTTTGGGTTTCGTGTTTGGTTTCCTTTTTGGGCTTGGGTGTTTGAGTTCTTAATGGGCCATTTAAGTATAAGTGTTTTGGACTTGGAAAATTGGTTGGACTTTAGGGTAAGTCCCATGTAAGTGGCTTGGGCCGAATTTGGGCCTTGGTTGGTTATTTGGCTTTTTGGCCTTTCAGATCGTGAGTTTGGGCCTTAGTCTTGGACCAATCTAGGTTAAGGGTAAAATGGTCTTTTTACCATGAGTATGGGTTTATGGTTATGGTTTGGAACCGATTGTTAATTGGTGGTTGTTTTGATATTAATAGTTTTGGGAATCTGTCAGCCAGCATCCGGGGATCATTTGTGTGATTTGCCAGTGCGAGGCGAGTCTCCTCATTGGGTTTAGCGGGTCGAAGGCACCAATGCCGGCCCATGGTTTATATGTTAGGATGCTAGATGTCTGTTTGACTCTTGCACATGTTTTATGTGTGGTGCTTGAAGTCAACCGAGCTCAAGTAAGTTTTCTTAAATTACCCATGCATGTTATCTGTTATGCTTTGATATGTAAATCTATGAATCGCATGCTAGATAGGGCTAAGGATCTGCTCAGTTTTTGCGTGATAGAATGCTAGGAGAGATGCCTTGTATGCCTATTGTATGAGCTTATAGACTTACATGCTAGTTTTGATTAGTCAGTGATAAGTTGGCCTGATATGTGATGCCTGGTAGCCTAGGAAGCATGGGATGCTGTTTCGGGTATGATTTGGATGTGTAAGGCAATCAATAGTAGGAGTGGGTGCTCCTAGTATGAGTTGTAGTATGCGGGATTGGAGTGCTACTGCTCGAATGCTGCTTGCTTTGTGCTTTGTGGAACTCTTAGGTGATGGGAGTTAACAACTAAGTAAATATGACAAGTTACATGTAATAAGGGTTGAATAATCTCAGAGTGATGGAATTGACCCTATTGTGCAGCTCTTGTCTGAGTCCAACCATTTTAGGGATGATTCTGTTACTCGAAGGATTATCTATGCTTTGTTGCATGTGATTATATTCATGAGGTGGGTGACTGGCATTATGAGGAGTTCTTTAGCAATTGATGGCAGGGTGAGGTCGTGAACCTAGGAAGGCCTAGGTATTACTTCGGTGGGTTTTTTTTTTGCACTGGATAGCGAGTGTTTGGTGTATGGATTTGAAAAGACGACTTAGAGGATTTGGGAGGATTCTTGAGGAAAGTATGGATAAGTGTGGAAGGTAGTATTGGTCCTGTACTACAGAAAGCACAGGATCCATACTCGAATCGGGGAGAGTCTTGGAGAATCTAGGAAGCCTGTGGGATGAGGGTTCTTGGGTATATTTAGTTCTTTTGCATCTTGTTTTATTATGATGTTAAACACTCAGGAATGGGGTTCAGATTCTAGTTATGGCTTAGTAACAGGTACTGAGCCGATCGATGTGCGGTCATGGGAGTTCATCTCATCGGAGATTACTTGCGGTATTTCGGATTGGACCTTGGTGATCATTGGTTCAGCCAAGGAAGGGATTTGAAGCCCTTGGATGGTCGTCTCGGGGCCTTCTGGGCCGAGGTTGTAGCAGGGCAGTTAGGGGCTCATCTGGAGTTCAAAGCTTGTGGATCTCTAGAATCCTTTAGGAAGTAGGATCATATTGTTAGTTCTTGTTATTTGGGATTGGATGGGAGTTTTCCACCATGTCCTCATGTTGGCTAGGGTAACTCAGGAGGGGGAGGTCATGATTTCTTCAAATGCTTTTGCAGATATGTCATCTTCTGTCTTCTTCTGGGTTGTTATCCGGAAATTGTATTGCGTTGGAATTTTTCTGGGTTTGGGTAAGTTATATCTATTGGATTAGGTGTCTAAGCCCATAACTATAATTGTTATGTAGTTGACCCGATAGTAGCATGGTCCTTTTGGGTTGCCTTCACCGGGGCAATTTGATAGGATGGATATTTGGGAAACAGGTTATTTGTGATTTATTAATATATTATAAGAATAATATATTAATTGAGAAATCATATTTTAATTGGTATTGATCAAGAATTAATTTGGAATTAATTTAGTGATCAAAAGAGACTGATTAAATTGACGGGGACTGATTAGGTAAATCACTAATACTTATAGTTTGGGCTAATGATCCATGTTGTTTAGGGATGGATTAAATCTATGTGAAAGTCCATGAAGATTTAGTCCAAAGGTCCTATCATATGGATTATTGGATTAAAGGCCTAAGGAAATGAATTAGGGTTTACATGATTAAAACCTTAAGAATTCCACACTATAAAAGTAACCCTTAGCACCCGCTAAATCGCCCCCCAAGACTTCCAAGAAGAACCCTAGCCTACTTTTGGTGCTTCCTAGCCTCTCTCTATTACAATACTCCATTGTTCTTGGTGTTTTTGACTCATTTGCGGTACTAAGCTCTTGAAATGCCAAGTTATACTAGCTACAACAAAGAGATATTCATCTAACTTGTTTTTATGTTGCAAATATCAAAGTTGTATGCTAGTTAGGGTTCATGCTTTGGAGAAATGAAAATTGCATGTATAACTTGAGAAAAATTAGATCCAAAGCATTAGAGTTGTATGTGCACCATAGGATTGTTATAGTGCTCAAAACCCATCAGTGGTATCAGTGACTAGGGTGTTTTTTATTATATTGATGCATTGGTTATTGTTCAAAGCTGAACTAAATTGAAATCTGCTCTCTGCATGATGAACTTGACAAGTCTATAATGGGACTTGATGAGTTGGGCCAACTTGACGAGTCCATTGCCCGACTTGACGAGTTGGATCATATGTTTGCGGTTTTTCGGGTTTTTTTTGGCCATAATGGGATTAGGATCATTACCCTAAACTATTTTGTATCATAAAATTCGATCTTTCTGATATGGTAGTGATTATCCTCATCTAATTAAAAGATAATTGTCAAATTTTAAGATAATTACTTGATTATATGATGAACTAATTATTTATATTATTTGATTTGAATTATCTTGCTATATGAGTGAATTAGGTCTAACTGGTGAAAAATAAAATGATATGATTATTTTATTAGTTTGAAATCTGATCTAAAAAGATTTTGAAAAGATTCAAAATTTGCTCTCAAGTTTTGGAATTTAAAATTTAATTAAAAGGTTTTAATTTTGAAATATTAAATTCTAAACCCTAGAGTTTTAAAAGTTCAAAATTCAACCCTTATACTATTAGAATATTAAAAGATTAATACTTATATATATATATATATATATATATATATATATATATATATATATGTATAAGACAGTCAGTCTTACCGTTTGTAAGCCTTATTCACGAAGTTGATCTATAAGGGGTGTATAAGGAAACTGCCTATAAAATGGCGGTTGAATGAGTGTCCACTCTCACCCACCGCTTCCTTGATTGGTGGAGGGTCGTTAGCCGAACGGGTAAGATAGGACATTAATCCTCATTAATAAGTATAATGATATTATAAAGTAACTAAATGTTTTTCATAAATTCCCAATCTTAGTTACTTTAGGAAAAATGTGAAAATGGTGCTATTCCACGAAATTGCACTTTGCACCTTGCGAAGTCATTAGTGGAGCGTGTGTGGTTAACCGACACACTAACTTGGACTAACAAGCGTGGCAAAGGGTATCCCGATGTTTATCATAGATCAATGGAGCGTGTGTGGTTAACCAACACATTTATTAGGTGATAATTGCCATCGAGAATACCAAGCACATTTTCATGGTTATTCACACCTTGTTTGTGATACTCGGTATCCCAGTCACAAACTTGAAGTGCATAATCGAGATTTAAACATGCCATTGAAAAGTTCAATGAATCTCAAAGAATCTAGAAATTTCAACTCATTTAAAACCTAATCTTGTTTTTCATTTTCATGGTGGAAATTGGTAAATCGTCATTTACCTACCTTCAAATATTTTGCAATTGGATTAAGGCATCCCTCTTCCGAATTGTAGAGTATTGTGTTTGGTCCTAGCCTTAATATTTCATTTGGGCGTTATATTAAGTATTCTTATCTAATATAAACTTTGTATTTCTTTTTAAGATGTCTACCTCAAACAATGCTTCAAACTCAAATGCTTCTGGCTCTTTCTCCCTCATGAACTTATGTGGGAGGGTCATTTTTGATGGGTCGAATTTCAATGACTGGATTCGAAACATTCATATGGCCATTCGATACGAGGAAAAGGAATATGTCCTCGAAAAAGAGCTAAATGAGATTGATGAAGAAACTGCTCGACCTGAGTAACTGGATGAGTATAGGGATCATGAGAAGGACGCAGCAAAGGTGTCGTGCATCTTGCTAGCCACTATGACTTCTGAGCTTCAGAAGTTCTATGAGGACTTCTAGACTTTCGAGATGTAACAAGACTTTATGGAAAGGTACCATCAAAGTGCTCGACAAGAAAGGTATGAAATCATTGCCTCCATGATAACAACAAAGATGAAGGATGGAGAGTCCATCATGGCCCACTTGCAAAAGATGCAAAGATATGTGGACCTCTTGCTAAAGCTGAATGTCAATTTCGACGAAGAGTTGGCTATTGACATTATACTACACTCTTTTCCTCCTTGTTATGATCAATTCAGAATGACTTATCATATGAACAAGGAGGAAGTCACTCTAAGCAAGCTTTGGGGCCTTCTGAGAACTGATAGAAGTAGTTTAAAAGGCAAGTCTGTTGTACCCACTCCTACTGCTGCTGCCCCAGTCCTGTAAATTGGACATGGGAAGGGAAAGAAGAGGAAAGCTTCTTTGAAGAATCACAATGGAAAGTCTCACGATGGATCGTCTTCAAGTGGGTCCAAAGGTGGTTCTGCTACTCCCTCATCCAATCCAAAGGAAGCAGAGTGCTTCCATTGTCATGAAAAAGGGCATTGGAAATGAAGTTTCCCTAAATACTTGCAGAACATTAAGGATGGGAAGATAAAGCCCACCTTCGCAGGTATTTATACTATTCTGTCTAATAACTCATCACATGCTAGTTCTTGGGTCCATGATACATGATATGGTTTTCACATTTGTTCTGAATTGTAGGGTCTAAAAAGAAGTAAGGATGTGGAGCATGGGAAGATGAACTTAATCATGGGGAATAGGAAGGCGTCGCCTGTCACTAAGATTGGAGTTTATTCTTTATTGCTTAGTTATGGGTTAGAGTTAGATTTGAACAATTGTTGCTACTCGTTTGAAATGGCGAGAAACATTATTTCTTTTCATGGTTTGTATAAACAAGGTTTTAGATTTTCATTAATGAGATTGGTTCTATTAATGCTTTTATAATGGTAAATTTTATTTTGAAGCATTTGCTTGTAATGGTGTTCATGAAACTGTGATGGTTGTACACAACTTAGGAAATAATGTATTGCATATTGATTCGTCCAATGGTTTGGACAAGGCATGCTTGTGGAATTGTTGTCTTGGACATGTCAACAAGAAGCGTATAGCCCAATTCCAAAAGGATGGAGTGTTGGAGTTATTTGACTTAAAGTTGGATGACACGTGCGAATCTTTGTTTCTTGGAAAGATGACCAAGTCACCTTTCACTAGTACTTGTGAAAAAGGTGAGGGTTTGTTGGATCTCATACACACCGATGTGTGTGGGCCCTTCAGATTCGCCACAAGGAATGCTAACCGCTTCTATGTAACCTTTATCAATGATTATAACAGATATGGATATATCTACTTAACCAAGAACAAGTCGGAAACCTTTGAAAAGTTCAAAGAGTTTAAACAAGAAGTAGAGAATCAATTGGGTAGGAAGATAAAGATGCTCCGATCCGATCGAGGTGGTGAGTATCTTAGTATCAAGTTCCATGACTATCTTAAGGAATGTGATATTGTTTCACAATTGACGCCACCTAGGACACCGTAGCTAAATGGTGTGTCTGAGAGATGGTTCATTCCATGATGAGTTGAGCTTGGTTACCTATCTCATTCTGGAGGTATGCCTTAGAGACTGCCGCCCATATCCTTAATCTAGTCCCAACTAAGAGGGTTGCCAAAACACCTCACGAGATGTGGACCTGGAAGATTCCCTCGTTGGGACATACCAAGGTTTGTGGTCGCGAGGCTTTTGTAAGATGAAAGAGTCAAAACAAGCTTGAACCTCGTAGTGAGCGATGTATTTTCATCGGCTATCTGCAGAAGTCCTTTGGATATCTCTTCTATAGACCGAGTGACAATGTTGTCTTTATTGTGAGAAGAGGGGTTTTTTGCGAAAGAGAACTCATATGCCAAGAGGACAGTGGGAGCTAAATTGACCTTGAAGAGCTTCAAGAGTTAAGTGACGAAGGAACCTCAAACATTAGCGCTCAACCCGAGGAGGAAACTCATGTTGAACCAGTTGACGAATCAATACCTCTGAGGCGCTCTAGTAGAGTTAGTGTTCCGCCTGTCTTATATGGTTTTCATATAACATCTTAAGGTGATAAGTTTATCAGTGATAACACACTGGTAAATTTGGATGAACCTAACAATTACAAGGAAGTCATGGCAGGTCCCGAGTCTGCAAAGTGGAAAGAGGCTATGGATAGCGAGATTCAGTCCATGTATGACAATCAAGTTTGGAACTTGGTTGACAATGTACCGGGTCATAAGACAGTTGGGTGCAAATGGATCTTCAAGAAGAAGACCAACATGGATGGGAAAGTACACACATATAAGGCGCGACTGGTTGCGAAGGGCTTTACTCAAACTCATGGAGTTGACTATGATGAGACCTTCTCACCGGTAGCAAAGATTAAATCTGTTAGTGTTAGCCATAGATGCATTTCATGACTATTAAATATGGAAAATGGATGTCAAAACCACTTTTCTTAATGGGAAGTTGGTTGAAGATGTTTACATGAGTCATCCAGAGGATTTTTTCAATGAAAAGTACCCTAATAGAGTGTGTAAGCTTGAGAAATCCATTTATGGATTGAAACAAGCATCTCGTAGATGGAACCTTTGTTTCGATGAGAAATTCAAAGAGTTTGGATTTTCGAGAAGCGAGGATGAGTCCTGTGTGTATGTCAAGGATAGTGAGAGTATAGTTAGATTTTTGGTGTTGTATGTGGATGACATACCACTAATAGGAAACGACATTCCAACCTTGCAGGAGGTTAAGTCCTAGCTTGGCAAATGTTTCACTATGAAGGACCTTGGAGAAGCTGCTTATATCCTAGGGATAAGGATATTCAAAAACAGGAGTAAAAGACTAATTGGACTTAGTCAAAGTACCTACTTGGACAAGGTGTTGAAACAGTTCAGCATGGAAAATTCCAAGAAATGTAACTTACTCATCCAAGGCAATACCAAATTGAGTAAGACTCAAAGTCCGAGTACAGAGGCTGAAATAGTTAATATTAGTCGAATACCATATGCTTCCGTAGTTAGCTCGATCATGTATGCTATGACTTGTGCTTTCCCTGATGTGGCTTTTGCTTTGAGCATGGTCAGCAGATATTAAGGGAATACTAATAAAGCTCACTAGACAGCAGTAAAGAATATTCTTAAGTACCTACGTACGACTAAGGACTGGGTCCTTACTCTTGGTGGGAGTGATGACTTAAGATTCACAGGGTGTAGTGACGTCAGTTTTCAGACCGACAGAGATAATTTCCGGTATCAGTCGGGCTGGGTCTTTACCCTGAATGGAGGAGCAATAACTTGGAAAAGTTCGAAACAGGAGACTGTATTTGATTCAACATGTGAATCAGAGTATATAGCAGCAAGTGAAGCGTCGAAGCAGGCAATATGGCTAAAGAACTTGATCGAAGACTTTGGAGTTGTACCAGGTATAAAAGAGCCTATGGATATTTTCTATGACAATGAGGGTGTAGTTGCCTTAACCAAGGAACCACGGGATCATGGAAGATCGAGGCATATCGATAGGAAATATCACTTCATAAGACATCGGGTGGAAGAAGGAATACTCGTGGTAAAGAGGATATCATCAGATGAGAACCCAACAGATCCCCTCACAAAGGGACTGAGTAGGGTTAAGCATTTGCAGCATGCGAGGAGCATTAGGCTGAATGATGATATTAGTTTTAATGATTAGATAGCTATTTAGAAACTTGTAATAGATAAAATATAATTGACATTTGATGATTAAATAAAAAAGTGTTTTATTTATAAGTGAAGTTACTATCTTGTGTCAATTGTTTACTATTGTTTCATTTTGCATGTTTTGACTTCCAGAATAATTTTATTATTCAAACTATCCACAATCGATCATAATTTGGAAGTAAGTATTGATGCAAGACTGTCATGAATACGACTTGTAGATTGTCTGAAGTGTTTAGACATAGCAAAATTTTGCTACAACATTAATGAGTGCTCATAAGGTCTGAGTATTGGATTAAACCCACGCTCACTTGAATCAATTCATGGAATTTATCATGAAAGAATGTGAGACGATAATATCATATAAGTCTTCAAACCAAGATATATGAGTTGTTCGCTATGAGTTGGTTGTACATTGATAGTGTGAAAACGCATCAGTAACTTGATGTTATAAAACACATTATTGTGTATGATTTAACGAATAGCTAGTACAAGCATATAATTTCAAAGTTTATCTATTCCTTTTAATTCTTGGAGGATTAAAAGCGATATCTTGGGACCCTCGATCATTTTGTTTTGACTTATGTGTCGGGCCCGGTCAAGACTAAATTGATGTGTTCAATTAAGTTCTCTGTCAAACAAATCGGAAATTAGGAAACAAACTGCTGAACAATAAGAATGACATTGTTCCATGTATTTTTCCGGTTGATATCTTGAAGAACAGAGTATTATATGATCCCTTATCTAAAGGACGCGTCACTGACTAGGTCAGAGTTCGATAGCGGCTTTTAAGAGCTACGATTGCTATTCTGGGTTTTAACTCGTACTTGAAGTTATAGTTATTAGACTTATCTAAGTGGGAGATTGTTGGATTAGGTGTCTAAGCCCATAACTATGATTGGTATGTACTTGACCCGAGAGTAGCATGGTCGTTTTGGGTTGCCTCCACCAGTGCAATTTGATAGGATGGACTTTTGAGAAGAGGACATTTATTATTTATTAATATATTACAAGTATAATATATTAATATGAAATCATATTATTTAATTAGTATTGATCAAGATTTAGTTTGGAATCAATTTAGTGATCAAAAGAGACTAATTAAATATACGGGGACTGATTAAGTAAATCAATGATTCTTATAGTGTGAGCCAATGATCCATGGTTATTTAGGATGGGCTAAACCAATATGAAAGTCCATGGATAGTCCATGGAGGTTTAACCCATGGAGCCTAAGTAATATGAAAGGTCATGGGCATTAGGGTTTTCATGGAAGTAACCCTAGTCTTTGCCACACTATAAAAGGAGTCCCTTAGCCTCTAAAAGCGACCTAAGTGTTGTTTGGAAGAGTCATAACCGATTTTTGTGATAGCTAGTCACTTCTCATTAGTCTCCTTTTGCATTTGGTGTTTGTGACATATTAGAGGCATCACACTTGAGGTGATAAAGCTTTTGAAGGCCGAGAACTACAAGCCCTACAAAGAGGTAAGTTATCTAACTAGTTATACTGTTCAATTGTCAAATTGTATGCTAGTTATGATGTATGATTTGGAAAATCAAATTGCATGTATAATTAGAGAAAACTTAGATCCAAAGCATCTAGGGTTGCATGTGCACCATAAGGTTGTTAGAGTGCTCAAAACCCTTCATCAATATGGGCAGTCGGTTAGGGAGTCAGACCGTCTCGAGACTTCAGATTTCAGATTGAGTAGACATGGAGTTGGTGAGCCTGGCAGGGTTGGTTTCGGTTTCCTTGGGGAAGGCTGGGGTATGCTCGGGGTTGTGGCCATGTTGATCATATTGTTGGGCGTGTCGGATATGGTATGGAAATATTTCAAGGACGAAATCTAATTTAAGCGGGGGAGAGTTGTAACTCCTGTTTTGAATAGTTTCCCATTTTGGAGTAGTGATCAGGGATTGGGTATTAGCGGAATTGGGACCCTTGAATAATTGAGATTTTGACTCATTTAGGGGTGGATAATGTTATTTGGATGATTCGGGTATTCGTTTGTGTTTTGGAGTCAAAGGGTATTTCGATAATTTCTCAGCTCGGGCTTTTATGGAAATTGGAGGTGTGTTAGAAAATGGTAAGGTATGTATGGGTTGCTTAAATTTTAGGGCTTCTCGTTACCTTTTCATGGATATAAGGATCGTCAGAATCGGATTTATGAAGAAGAAGTTATGGCATTCAGAGTGCTTAAGGTTTTAAGAGGAAACCCTAGTATGCATGGCATACCTAGGGAGTATGTGAGGCGTACTGATGTGAAGGGTATTACGTTGGGCGTAATGTTGTATACGCTTAGCGTACTGTGAGGGTCAGATCGGGGTTGCGAGACCTCGTATGGTAGGTGTACGAGGAGTTTGCGGGGCGTACGAGGGGAAAGGAAAACCCTAATTTTTCGATGTGTACCATATATATAAAATCATTAAGGTGTTGTTTGTTTTTTTGAAGAAAAAATGTCTGAAGTCTGAGGAGCACCTCTACAACCCTCTATAGCAGAAGAGGTGGGACAATGGCTGCAACATTTAATAAAAAGTATGCTTGTTTTTTAACGTCTGCAGACTGCTGTAGTAAGTTAAAGTAAGGCATGAAGAGATTTGAAGAAGTTGGTTTAGTGATGCGCCACGCAGCACATGCGCAATGGTTTTTAAGTCAGAAGTCTTCTGAAAAACAAACAGTTGCAAAGGGCCATGTGCTGCGCGGCGCATCAGTATGTGGTATGAACTGGTTTTTTTAGGAAAAACAAAGAACACCTAAGTCCTTTGAACTAACCTCTTTACCAGCCTCCAAGTCCCCAAAACCCTAGAAATCATCCCTTAGCCTCCATGGTGGTGTTTTTTGAGCTCATTATGTGCATTTTGGTGTTTTTGGGTCATTTCCTAGAATATGGAGTTTTGTGCAAGGTTGTGGATCAAGAAAGAGCTTGTGGATCTTGATTATGTGCTTCATTTCCAGCTTGTTTGAGGAAAAAAACTTTGATCTTGTTCATCAATGGCTTAGATATATTATGTTTTAGTTTTGGGTCATTTTTGGCACCAACAATAAGATCTAGTAGTTTGGTACCACTCCAGGAGCTATGAGTTGCCACTCTTGGTATTTCTTAGGTTCTAGATGCATAAAGTAGTCTCCTTTAGGGTTTGGAATCCTCCATGCATGAGATGGTGTCCATTTGGTGAAAGTATAATGTTTTTTTTTGAAGTTGGGTTCTTTTGGGGCATGAAAAGTCACCTAGTTAACGACTTTATGGTTCTAGATACTTGTGTGGGCTCAGACATGTGGTTTGGACTTATGGACTTAAGCATTAAGAGCTTAATGTCAAAATTGGCTTAATGGATGAGTACAGTGGGCGTACAAGTCTGTACGCGTAGTGTACAAGCCAAATTGCTTGATTGCTTAGCTTACGGCTGAGTACGCACTGCGTACTCAGTCAAGAGGGTTTTGCTTTTGGGCTTCCTTATAGGGCTTGGGTGTTTAAGTTCTTAATGAGCCATTTGAGTATAAGTGTTTTGGACTAGGAAAATTACTTGGACTTTAGGGTAAGGCCCATGTAAGGTGTTTGGGCCCATTCTGGAAAAATGAGCCATATTTGGGCCTTGGTTTGTTATTTGGATTTTGGGCCTTTGAGATTGTGAGTTTGGGCCTCAGTCTTGGACTAAGCTAGGTTAGGGGTAAAATGGTCTTTTTACCTTGAGTACGGATTTATGGTTATGGTTTGGAACCGAATTTTTAATTGGTGGTTGTTTTGATATTGACATTTTGGGGAATCTGTCAGCTAGCAGCCAGGGATCGTTTGTATGATTCGGTAGTGCGAGGTGAGTCTCCTTATAGGGTTTAACGGGTCGAAGGCACCAATATCGGCTCATGGTTTATGTGTTAGCATTCTAGATGTTTTTTGACACTTGCATGTGTTATATGATGGTATGCTTATCGGACAAGTCCCGATGCCAGGCGGGGCCTGATGAGGATATCATATGTTACTTATCAGTATGTGTTTTTATGCTTATTGGGTGAGGCCCAATATCGGGCAGGGCTTGATGATTATATAAAATTCTATTTTCTTTGTGATTATTGCATGTGCTAGTAAGGTTATATGTTTATATGATGATATGGTTATATGATTATGTGTGTATCAGGTGGGGCTTGGTGATTGACAAAAATGTAATCCGAGCGGGGCTCGATGGTGGGCAGGGCCCGAGGCTGAGTGGGACTCGAGACCGGCAAGGCCCAATGGAGGTCGGGGGCCCAATATATGATTTATGTATGTGTGGTATGTGGTATCTTAAGGAACCCACTAAGCTTTGTGCTTACGATTTTCAGTTTATGTTTCAGGTGCTTCGGTTTTCAAATGGAAGGGCCCGGGATGTTTGCAAAGCACACACCACATGTTTCCACATTCTGTGATTTATTCTGATTTGATGATGTTTTGATAAATCTTTATTACCTTGGTTTTATGGAAATGTTATGTAGCAACGATTTATTAATCTAAAAATGAAAATTTTATGTCATTACTTTTGGGACGTTACACCTAGTTATGATTTTATGTGGAATACCCTAGAATCGGGGAGCTCTATTTTGGACAATGATCGGGCGTGTATTTGGGCTATTGCTTGGATTATTATTATACCCGAGAATGACTAAGTAAAAACTTAATCGGTTCTACCCTTAGGTGATTATGTCCTTAATGTGTTACTTAACCCTAATTGTAATTTTATGTGGAAGCTTAATCATCATTTCATGTGAAATAGTTACTGTTGTAAGTGACTATGACTTGTGATCGAGGATTTACTCTGGTATCTTCCTATAGGTGATTGGAAGTGAGTTGAAGCTGGTAGAGTTCTTCGTTGCTACAGTGATTTCCTACATGCATATCGAGGTGAGTTTCGCCTCACTGTACTCGTGGGTCGAAGGAACCAACGCCAACCTACTAGTTTTGGTTATCTGTTAGTAGAGGGATGCCTTAGGGACTGTAGATAGTCATGTAGGATATACTGAGGACTCTTGATCTAAGCTCTCTTACATGTTCCTTGTTTTGTTGTGGTTATAGAATATGATCACCTGTCAAGGTGCCTATCCCACCTCTAAGCATATACGACCATGCATTCCTTGGATTATTGATATTTAGTATGCTGGTATGCTGTAGTGATCTGTTAGATCTGTGTTCTAGTATCGAGTATACTGCTATGCTATAGTGATCTGTTAGATATTTCTCATGGTATTAAGTATGTTTTTTTGCTGTAATAATCTGTAGAACAGTATGTTATCTATGCTTTTCTATAATAATCTGTAGAACTGTAATAATCTGAGAAATTTTGGTCTAGGCTCTCTTTCCTGTTCCTTGTTTGGTTGTGGCTATAGAGTAGGATCAACTATTCGGGTGGCTATCTCACCTCTAGTTTCCTATGGTTACACATTCTATGGAGGTTAGCTTATAGCAAGACTGTATGTTGCGAGGGGACTAGTAGGCAATAGTGAGCTATATGATTGATGTTGCATGCATTATGTGCCTACTTGATACTTAATTGTTCACATGCCGACATGTTGTGTTTGGTTTGGGTTGAGGCGGTCCTGCTTTCTGTTGTAGGCCAAGATACCCGGTGTGGGCCGGCTGTAAGCCATAGACAAGGAGGGTCAAGAAGAATGGTAGGGTTGAGGTGGTAGGCCAACAAACCCTGGGTATTCCAGTCCGATGGCCGATTGGACCCGTTGTATATTGGAATTGAAACCTAGGGTATTACATCCCGAGGATGACTGGACCCGAAGGTTGATTGGGCCTGGGGTATTCCAAGCCGATGGTTGATTGGACCCGACATGTTTGATTGTATATGTTACCCATTTGTGTGGCGGTATTTTAGGGGAAACTCACTAATCTTTATTTTTATCCAGTTGTTTATTGTTTTAGGTATCATCAATTTCTATGGGAAGGTAT
Organism: Lactuca serriola; assembly: GCF_051521515.1. Taxonomy (NCBI): domain Eukaryota; kingdom Viridiplantae; phylum Streptophyta; class Magnoliopsida; order Asterales; family Asteraceae; genus Lactuca; species Lactuca serriola. Next base: position 128,305,495 of record NC_136413.1, on the reverse strand, counting down.
TTAGTGTTCCACATTGGATATGTAGACTTTATAGTCCACCCCTTTGAAAATATATTGGACTTGAAGCACAATCTCAAGTTTTTCCACAACACGAGACTGAAACCCAAGCATAATTTCAAGTTGCACTACTAGAAAACATGGCGTTTTCCTACGGAAAATTTCCTTAGCTAATTAGCTATGGAATCACTACTGATCAGCTACAGAATGGGATGCCCTAGTTTAGTAACGGAATAGCTACGGATACTAACTACCTACGGATTAGCTACAAAATATGCTTTCTGTTAGAATTCCGCAGCTAATAATTAGCTACAGATTAACTACAAATTTTTCTTATTTTCGATTTTTCGGGCACCAAACGTCGTTTTTTTCGTTTCTTTTTTTTTCAAACCTCTACTATACATGATTATCTATATTTTCACCAACTTATAGCAATTAATATTGTCCATAAACTCGTGTGCCCCTTCGGACTCAAGTACTCGTTTGGCAGTTTAATATTGTAATGATTATACTTTTCACCAACTTGTGATGGGTTTATGTTTGTATATGTATATTTATATACATGAATGAGTTGTGGTATATGTGACGTGTATATGTGTATGTATACATGTTTGTGAGATGTATGTGAACGTATTCATAAGCATTATATTGTTAAACCATTAAACGAGTAATGAATCCCTTATGTGCAAACGACTTTATGAATGATATTAATAGTTATAAGTTGCTGAAAATATAGATAATCATGTATAATAGAGGTGTGAAAAAAACGAAGCGAAAAAAAAGAAGTTTGGTGCCTAGAAAACCGAAAATAAGAAAAATCCGTAGCTAATTAGCTACGGAATACGTCCGACTCTTTCGTACGGATGCTCATATCCGCATACATAGGGTCTAGGGACTCGAAGATAAGTAGGTAACAATAACATTCGTGGCAAGAAAGGTGTGCTTCTGATTTGCAGGTCCTATTTTTGACAGTCCCATGTCAGAAACTTTAGTGTTCCAGTATTGATCGAGTAGAATGTTGGAGCTCTTAATATCACACAATGGATGACTCATTGTTGTGTGTCCATAGGATCATGAAGGTAGCTCAGTCCCATTGCGGCCCCAATGCATATCTTGAGACATTCCCTCCACGTAAGAGCAGTGGAACTTAAGTGGCAATCGAGGCTTCCATGAGATGCATACTCGTACACATGGATCTTCTCACCATCCTCGTCGCAAAATCCCGTGAAAGAGATGAGATTTTAATGTGTGTAACGGGAAAGCATCAAGATCTCTTTCAAAAAATCAGGGTCTCCTTGCCCATAGTAACGATCCAGAAGTTTAAAAGCAACCATGACTTGCCCTTTAGAGTGAGAGAGTACTCCTTTGTACACCTTTCCGAATCCACCTTGTCCGATAACATTGTTGTCATTGAAGTTGCCAGTGGCTGACTTCATCTCTTCCAGTTGGATTTTAAGGTGTTGAAACTCCTTCAAGAAAACCATGTTGATCAAATGGTAGTCATAAAACTCAACAAAAGTTGTTGGAAGGAGTTGCAAGCTTGCAAGTGCAGTGCTTGGAAGAAGATTCTTATATGTATATATAGCTACTGCTACTAGGATCCCCTTTCGGGGTGTGAGGTTATAATCAAATCACAATGGCAAGATTTTAAGCGTGTTGACCTGGCCTAACTAACCACACAAGAAGGGAACCAGCCTCTCAATTTCCACAAGAAACGTCAGCCATGCATTATGATATTTGTGTATTCATGGGTACTTAAGAGATATGAGAATCACTTCAGAAAGTCTTATGTGTATTCATGGACTGGGAATTCATATTTTAAGCCAAGATACAAGAAGTTCAAGAAGAAGAAGGGAAAACCCAAGCAAATATAGGTTTCTAAGCAAAAATCTCCAAAACCTGAAACAAAGCCAAATGAAGATGTTAAACCAAAGTGTTTGACTCATCCAAGAAAGTTTAGTGAAAGAAGTCATTTGAAGAAGAAGATATTCCAACCAATTTCTTAATTTCTGGTTGAATGATATAATGCAAGTTCTTAGCTCTCTTTCCAGAAGTCAAAAGACTTCATTGATAAATTGTTTTTCAAGATGATATTGTCTGGAGTAATCATTTTGATGAGAAAAAGATATTTTCAAAAGATCAGATGTTTTTCAAAAGCAAATCCCAACTTTCAAGCAATTTTCGGTTCCCAAAATGTCTTGTTAAGTGCTAAGAAGATTCAAGAGAGAAAAAGCTTCAAATTATATTCAAAGCTCTCTTAAGAAAGGTACACTTTAAAAACGTGATCTACAATTTAGGGGAGATATTGTATGACATTCAAAATTTGAAGGTCTTATTTGGAGATAATATTTATTTTATATGCATAGATGTTATACATGGTGAGAAGTTCACAAGTTGTGGGATCGGTTTTAAATAAAAAAAAAGGGTGCAAACTCTTGTTAATCTTTCGGTGGGTCTATTCTCAAGCAAAACAAAACATTGGAGAAAATAAAATGGAGAAGTATGATAAGGTTGGTATATCATTTGATACTGTTATCGTGTTTTTTTAAAAAAAAAACATGGAAAGATGGGTTGATATTTTCTTCAAGATAAAAAGTTTATGCAAGGGGAAAAAGAAGTAATTGATCGAAGAAGGAGAATATGATCGAGTTTTTATTTATTTTATTTTATTTTATTTATTTATTTTTTTTTTTGGAAGCTTTCAAATATGATGCATTAATTGTGAAGGGGCATTTTTGTCCAAGTTGAAAGCCAATTCCATATGTTTGCTAAGAGACACGAATTGAAAATGGGAAAGAAAAAGTTGATTTAATGATATTTAAGGGCTCATAAAGGTTGAGTTATTGATTTTAATGGGAATTTTAATCCAATGCTTGGTTAAGGGACGTTCGTATTAAAACTTTATTTTATTCAAGGCATTTCTTTCGAAGGAAGGGAAGACCCAAGAGATTATGGCTGTCAACTTTTTTTTGATAAAGGACGCGAAGCAATATTGACAAAAAAAAAAAAGAAGAGATTGTGACATGATCTTTTCTTTTTGCGTATTACCGAAATTAACATAGATCAAGAATTTGTGATAGTAAAGTTGCAATGGGAACGGATAAGTATATGCCTTGTCTTGTATAGGAAATTGAAAGCTAAGTATATGTTGGTAAGAATGGAGCCATAGGTATGAAACCAGTCCTACTCAATCTCTCTCGAACCGTTGTGTTTAAGCTTTGTGATAGTATATGTTGTGATAGGAAATTGAAAGCTAAGTATATGTTGGTAAGAATGGAGCCATAGGTATGAAACCAGTCCTACTCAATCTCTCTCGAACCGTTGTGTTTAAGCTTTGTGATAGTATATGTTGTGATAGGAAATTGAAAGCTAAGTATATGTTGGTAAGAATGGAGCCATAGGTATGAAACCAATCCTACTCAATCTCTCTCGAACCATTGTGTCTAAGCTCTCGCCACCAAACTTTTTGACTCGTTGGTCAAAGTGTCAAAGAATTTACACCGCAGTTAATAGCACTATCCTATGGTATATTTTCTTTTACCCAATGATTTTTACATCACATATCTTATTATCGAAGTTCGCTAATAAGACATCCTATTTACCATATAAACACTCTAATTTAATTTTGAAATTTTTTTATTGGTTTAAATTGATTTGTTTTCCGAAAAAACTGAATATAAATAGTTAATTATAAGTTGATTTTTTTATAAAGTTGTTAATGGAGTGTTCAATAAGTATCTTATTAGCAACACCCTATTATCCTGTGGTTCTTCTTTTTCCTGTTACCCATTGGATCTTTGGCTTTAAATTCTAGAGTTGACTTTATCCATGGGTTATTAGTTCTACGATGAAGATTTTTCATTCTTTCAGACATTTTTTGTGAAGACCTTGTGTAAATGTTGAGGGAAGACCGGTGTTAAAAATCATCATATTTTATTTTATTTTGTTTTTTTCATCAGTCTAAACATTTAGTGAAGAATTGTTAGATATTAAAATGTTTCGCGGATGAATTTTTATTTTTAACCTATTAGTTTTAGGGTTTTTCTGATTTTAAACCCTAGGATTATAAATAGTTTAGGTCGTTTTTTATTTTTTGAGTGAGCCTCCTTTTCATTTTTTATTTTCGTTTTTCTCATTTACAGAGAAAATGAGAGTTAATTTTTGTTCATGTGAGATTTCTTCATTGTAATCAGATCTGATGATCATATGAATGAAGTAATATTTTATTGATTTCTTGTTTATATTGAGATTGATTCATCTATTGTTCTTAATTTTTCGCATTATCATCTCATATTGGATGAATTTAGGTTACTACAGATAGTAATGGTGCATCTCCCAGGGACACTAACCCTAGTAGTGAAAATAACTCCCCCGTGCACACTGAATTTGAAGATGTCCATATTATGAGGGCTATAGGAGCTCGAACACAGACTCTTCGATTTAGTGACTATGAGGTTGAATTACCCCCGTCGATCAATCATTCGCTGTGCGTCTCCGATCGACATGTTTCTATGGTACACCCCCTCTCCTCTTATGTCTCTTTTAAAAAAATTTCTAACTCTCATAAAGCGTTTTTAGCAGCATAGTCACGCACTATGAGCCAAAGAGTTTTAAGCATGTAGCTAAAGATGAAAGATGGAGAGATGCAATGGTGAGAGAAATAAGTGCTTTAGAAGCAAATAAGACTTGGATACTTGTTGAAATACCATCGGGTAAACGCGCCATTGACTCTAAATGGGTATACAAAATCAAGTTCAAACCAAATAGGGATATAGAACACTACAAAGCAAGGCTTGTCGCGAAAGGATAGACGCAAATGGAAGGTGTGGAATACCATGACACTTTCACCCTTGTTGCCAAACTCGTCACTGTTAGAATTTTACTAACCATGGCGGTCAAAAATAACTGAATCATACATCAGTTAGATGTGAATAATGCATTCTTACATGATGACCTTGAAGAGGATGTGTACATGAAGGTTAGGGCCGGTCCAAACATATTTTAGGCCCGGGACGAATTGAAAGAAAGGGCCCTCATAGACAAATTTATTCAAATAATTTACAAAAATATGATAATAAAAAGAAAAAAGTTTATTTATTTTTTAGATGCAAAATCATTAGAAATATTATCCAAGACGCAAAAATTTAAAATATATAGTTGCATAATAGAAATATTTGAAAGTATGAACGTAAGTTGCAATAATAAACAAATAAATGAAGGTCTCTTGCTCTTTCTAGGTTTTTGCATATAAACTTACAACCACTACATATTTTACAACAAACCAGTTTTTATAAGCTTCACAACACATTTACACTTTGCTTCAAACAAAAGCCAATAAAATGCAAAAATTCGAACTATCTATTTACTAATCATATTCTTTCAACTTGAACACCGAGTAGTCCAGTTAAATTTGAATTATGCTTTCTACCAATCCCAAACAAATAGAAAATATCATTCAGCATTATAAGGTTTTCAACTTAAGAAAGTAAGCTAATAATATCTTTAAAGAAGTTTTGTTTACAACTCATGGAAGCCAAAATTTAAACTTTTAATACAACATCCAAACAAAAATCATAAATTTCTAACTAAAAAAACAAAACTTTTAATTAATCATGATATACAAACAAAAGATATATTGATATAAAAACCCGGTAAAGAAACATAATCTGAAATGAGAAGGTGAGAATCGAGAGTGAGAGTAGTTCATACTTGATAAAATCTTCTAATTAACCTGTTATACTAAATTGGTAGTCTAAGAAAGCAAGAATCGAGACTAATTTGAATGAAGGAAATTTTATGAATTTGGCCCCTGTGTGCATCAGTGTGTGAATTCATAGCACAAATTACATAAGAAAATGATTGAATAAGTTCCACATCCAAAAAAACGATTTCAATTTTAAAATCAGAGAATAAACTACACACTGAATTTTGCCTTGCGTGCGTATTGGCATATCCCCCTCGGTGCTTGCGCTTCAGTTCCAATAAAAAATTTTGCTATTGAAGGCTAACAATGATTAAGAATTGAGTAATTTGATTGTTGTTCCATTTCAAGAAAACGATTTAGATTCTGACCATTCATAGCTATACATCCAACTTGGGTTTAAAGATTGGAAGTTGCTTGAATTATAGAATTATCCGCTTAAATTTTAATCAGGCGCAACTTCCATGTTGAAAAGTTGATCCAGTGGGCTATTTTGGGGCTTTGGTCCCTTAATGAAAGACTTGTATTATATAATGTTTAAAAGCACATATAACATACCTTAATTTTTTTGGGCCCCCTAGGATCATGGACCCTGGGCGTCACACATACATGAAGGTCTAGTACTTAGTCAACAGAAGTACACCATTGACATACTAGATGATGTTGGTATCCTTAGGAGTCGTCGAAGCAAGTTCCCAATGGAACAAAATCTCAAACTAGACAAAGGTGATAAAGAAGAGAAAGTTGGCGCTAAATTTTATAGGTGATTGGTTGGAAGACTACATTATTTGCATGCAACCCAACCGAATATTACATATTCGGTTAATGTTTTAAGCCAATTCGTGTCTAATCCTCGTCAAAATCATTGGAACGCAGCTTTGAGGGTTTTGCATTATCTTAAAACTAGTTTAGGGCATGTGACAACCCGAATTTTTTTATCTTGTAAAGTCAATTCAATCAACCAAAAGTCAGACTAAATACTATTTCCTTTTAGCCTTGTTAAGGGTCATTCTAATGAGTTCTAAGCCTAGTACACTTAAGGATTAAGTGTTATGAAGTATTAGCTCGAGATCAGAAGGCTGCATCTAAACCAGAAAGCCTACCACATGGGGTTTACGGCCGTAAACTCTATTCACGGCCGTAAACACCCTCCTAGCTGTGAACTCCCATGATAAGTATATATTTCCGTCATTTGTTCTTCATTTCTCACATCTTCAAGTCAAGAAAACTCATTCTCTCTCAAGTATGATCAAGGGAATCCATCAATTCTCTTAAAAAATGTAAGTAATTCCTCCATTTTGCTAGTTAATGTTCTTGTTTATATGAATCCTATGAATCACATCCTTGAATTCATCACTTTTCCATCAAGATCTTCAAATCGTCATCTTTTCACCAAGAACACCTACTTGTTCTTGGGCCGTGAACACCCTAAAGTCATCCAAAGTGTGAGTATTTCTTCTTGATGAGTTTGAGCCACAAGAATATCCTATGTGCTCATGCAAACCCTAATGCTTGGATCTAGGTTTCTCTAATTGTACATGCATTCATCCAAGACTTTCTAACCCTAGATCTAATGATAATAACTTAAAATTATAATGACCAAAACAGATCTAGAAGATTACCTCTTGTTACTTGCTTGAATCTTCTTCTTCCTTGAGCTTAGAGTCACAAGTGTAACTCCTCTAATGGCTTACAAACAGCAACTAGAAAGAAGGCAATTATGAGAGAGTAGAGAGGATGCTAAAATCGGCCCTAGGGTTTCTCTTGAGATCAAGTGGCCGAAAATTGCATACAGGGGTCTCTATTTATACTGTAAGCTGCTAGGGTTTTTGCCAAAACCTAATGGACAACTTAATCACCAAGCAGCCCATTGAACCTTCTGGAACAGGGCCTATGGATGAAATTTTGATGGATCCCCATTATAATTTTGTTCCCCCCTTGATCCATAAGGTTTCCCAGCCCTAAATCCAACTATCACACATTTGACAGTTTAAGCCCCTTTATTTAATTAATCTCTTTTAGTCACCAAATTAATACCTAATTAATCTATGACTAATATTAATCAAATAATATGATTTCTCCTTTAATATATTATTCTTATAATATATTAATAACCATAATATATTCTCTCTCTTCATAAATTATCCTGTCAAGTTGCTATGGTGAAGGCAACCCAAAAGGACCATGCACAAACGAGTCAAGTACTTACCAAATATAGTTACGGGCTTAGACACTAATCCAACAGTCTCCCACTTGGATAAGTCTAGTAACTATATTGCAATCATATTCCGATTAGCAATCGTAGCTCTCAAACATGTTGTCACACTCTGATCTTATCAGTAACCTGTCCTTTAGATAAGTGATCGTATAGTCCTCTGTTCTAGATATCATGCAGACAATCACATGGGACATAGTCATACTTATTTTCCAGCAGTTTGTTTCTCGATCTAAGATTCATTTGATATAGAACTTAATTAAAAACATCAATTCAGTCTTAACCAGGCCCGACACATAAGTCAAATCAAATCATCGAGGGGCCCTGATATCACTTTTACTCTCTTAGGATAAAAGGAATAGATAAACTTCGACTTATATGCATTTACTATTTACTAGTCAAATCATATACAACAATGCATTTTATGACATCAAGTTACTGATGCGTTTTCGCATTATCAATGTACAATCAACTAGCAAACAATAAACTATATGATATTATCGTCTTGCGATCACTCGTGATAAATTCCATGAAGTGATTACAGCAAGCGCGGGTTTATTGCAATGCTCAAAACTTGTTCATAAGCACTCATGAACGTTGTAGCAAACATTTTCTATGTCTAATACCTTTTAGACAATCTACACACCTATTCATGACAGTCTTCATTCATACCTACTTCCAACATATGAACGACTGTGGACCGTTTGAATAATTTGATTATTCTTAAATTACTCAATTATTCAGGAAGTCAAAACATGCAAAGTGAAACAATAGTCAAACAATCAACATAAGACAGTAACTTTACTTATAAATAATACCCCTTTATTTAATCATCAAATGTCAATTACATTTATCTATTACACGTTTCTAAACTATCTAATCTAAACTAATATTGTCCTTCAGCCCAATGCTCCTAGCGTGATGCAAGTGCTTAACCCTACTCAGTCCCTTCATAAGCGGATCTACTGGGTTATCTTCTGGCGATGCCCTCTTTACTAAGAGGAGTCCTTCTTTTACCCAATGTCGAATAAAGTGATATTTTCTGTCGATATGTCGAGATCTACTATGATCCCTCGGTTCCTTGGTCAAGGCAACCGCTCCTTCATTATCATAGAAAATTTCCATAGGCTCCTTTATGGAAGGTACAACTCTAAGGTCTCTAATGAAGTTCGTCAACCATATCGCCTCCTTTGACGCTTCGCTCGCTGCAATGTATTCTGATTCGCACGTTGAATCAACTACGGTTTCTTGCTTGGAAGTTTTCCAAGTCACTGCTCCTCCATTAAGGATAAAGAACCGGCCTGATTGCGAACGGTAGTTGTCTCTGTCGGTTTGAAAACTGGCGTCACTATACCCTGGCACCTTTAATTCATCACTCCCACCGAGGACTAGAAACCATTCCTTGGTCCTCCGAAGGTACTTAAGTATGTTCTTGACTGCGGTCCAGTGCGCTCTGCCAGTGTTTCCTTGATATCTACTGACCATGATCAAAGTGAAGGCCACATCAGGGCGAGTACAAGTCATAGCATAGATAATCGAGCCAACTGTGGAAGCGTATGGTACTCAGCTCATTTCTGCTATCTCGACTTCGGTACTCGGGCATTGAGTCTTACTCAACTTGGCATTATGTTGGATTGGTAACTCTCCCTTCTTTGAGTTCTCCATACTAAAACGTTTTAGTACTTTATCCAAGTAAGTATTCTGGCTAAGTCCTATTAGTCTCTTACTTCGGTCTCTCACTATCCTTATTCCCAAAATATAGGAAGCCTCTCCGAGGTCCTTCATAGCGAAGCACTTCCCGAGCTAGGACTTAACTTCCTGCAGTGTCGGGATGTCGTTTCCTATGAGTAGTATGTCATCAACATACAATACGAGGAAGCTAACTATACTCCCACTGGATTTGACATATACACATGATTCATCTTCGCTTCGTATAAATCCAAACTTTTTTACTTTCTCATCAAAGCAAAGATTCCATCTACGAGACGCTTGCTTAAGTCCATAGATGGACTTCTAAAGCTTACACACTCTATTGGGATGCTTCGCATTGACAAAACCCTCTAGCTGAGCCATGTAAACATCCTCAACCAACTTCTCATTAAGGAAAGCGGTTTTGACATCCATCTACCATATTTCCTAATTATGAAATGCAGTAATGGCTAACATCACCCTAATAGACTTTATTTTCGCAACTGGTGAAAAGGTCTCATCATAGTCAACTCTGGGAGTTTGAGTAAAGCACTTCGCAACTAATCACGCCTTATATGTGTGCACATTCCCATCCATGTCAGTCTTCCTCTTGAAGATCCACTTGCACCCAACAGTCTTACGTCCGGACACATGGTCAACCAAATTCCAAACTTGGTTGTCATACATGGACTGAATCTCACTGTCCATTGCCTCTTTCCATTTTGCAGACTCCGGGCCTGCCATGGCTTCCTTATAGCTGTTAGGTTCCTCCAAATTCACTAGTGTACTATCACTAATGAACGTATCCCCTTCCATAGTAATACAAAAACCATAAAACTGGGGTTGAAACCTAACTCTTTCGGAACATCTAAGAGGTAAGGACTCATCAATCAGTTCAACCGGAGTTACCTCCTCGGGTTGAGCGCCAGCGTTAGAGGTTCCTTCATCGCTCGGCTCTTGAATCTCTTCAAGATCGATTTGCCTCCCACTGTCTCCTTGGCTTATGAGTTCTCGCTCTCGGAAAACCTCTTTCCTCGCGATGAAGACAACATTGTCACTCGGTGTATAGAAGAGATATCCAAAAGATTTTTGCGGGTAGCCGATGAAAATACACTGCTCACTACGAGGTTCGAGCTTGTCGTAAGTTTCTCGTCTTATGAAAGCCTCGCAACCCCAAACCTTGATATGTGCCAACGAGGGAGCTTTCCATATCCACATCTCGTGAGGTGTTTTGGCAACCTTCTTCGTAGGGACTAAGTTAAGGATATGGGCGGCAATCTCTAAGGCATACCCCCAAAATGAGATAGGTAGTGAAGCACGACTTATCATGGAACGAACCATGTCCAGCAAGGTTCGATTACACCTCTCAACCACACCGTTCAATTGCGGTGTCCTAGGTGGCGTCAATTGCGAAACTATTCTGCATTCCTTAAGATAGTTGTGGAATTCAAGACTTAGGTACTCTCCTCCTCAATCCGATCGAAGCATCTTGATTTTCCTGCCTAATTGATCAAAGGTTTCTGACTTGAGCTTGATTAAGTAGATATACCTATATATACTATAGTCGTCGGTGAAAGTCACATAGAAGTGGTTCACATCCCTTGTGGTGGATCTAAAGGGCCCACAATAACCGGTGTGTATGAGATCCAATAGACCCTCACCCCTTTGACAAGTGCCAGTGAAGGGTGGCTTAGTCATCTTTCCAAGTAAATAAGACTCGCACACATCATCATCCCTAAGGTCGAATGACTCCAACACTCCATCCTTTTAGAGTTGGGCTACGTGTTTCTTGTTAACATGTCGAAGATGATAATGCCACAAGCATGCTTTATCCATACTATTGGAAAAATCCACACATAATACATCATTTCCTAGGTTATATACAACCATAACAGTTTCATAAATTCCATTACAAGGCAATGCTTCGAAATATAAAACACCATTTAGATAAGCATAAATAGAACCTTTCTTATTATTAAATGAATATCTAAATCCATGTCTAAATAAACCATGAAATGAAATGATGTTTCTTGCCATATCTGGTGAATAGAAACAGTTATTTAAATCTAAACCTAATCCATTACTAAGCGCTAGAGAATACACTCCAATCTTGGTGACAGGCGACGCTCTTCTGTTCTCAATGATTATATTTATTCTTCCACTCTCCACATCCTTATCTCTTCTTAGTCCCTGCAAATCAGAACATATGTGAAAACCACATCCTGTATCAAGAACCCAAGAAATAGCATGTGATGAATCATTTGACTTAATTGCGTAAATACCTGCGAAAGATGGCTTGATCTTCCCATCCTTGATGGCTTGCAGATATTCCGGACAACTTTTCTTCTAATGCCCTATTTTGTGGCAGTGGTGGCACTCCACCTCCCTTGGGTTAGAGTTGGGCTTAGCAGAACCAACTTTGGTTCCACTAGAGGAGGTTCCATATTGGGATTTTCTCTTGTGGTGGCTCTCTGAAAGAGCCTTCCTCTTCTTGCCCCTCCCTTGCCCAATGGCCAAAACAGGAGCAGCGACTGGAGTGGGAGTTGATGCAACAAACTTGTCCTTGAGATTGCTCTCAGCAGTCCTAAGCAATCCTTGAAGCTTATTCAAGGTGACCTCTTCCTTATTCATGTGGTAGGTCATGCGGAACTAGTTGTAGCAAGGAGGCAATGAGTGAAGGATAATGGCAATTGCCAACTCTTCATCGAAGTTAACATTCAACTTCAGCAGGCAATCAACATATCTCTGCATCTTTTGCAGATGAGCGGTAAGAGACTCTCCATTACCCATTTTGGTAATGATCATCGAAGTGATGATATCATACATTTCTTGCCTCACACTTTGGTGGTACCGGTCCACCAAGTCTTAATGCATCTCATAGGGATAGTAGTCCTCATAGGACTTCTGAAGTTTAGTAGTCATGGTCGCCAGCATGATGCAATGGACTTTCATAGCATCATGCTCATGGGCCTCAAAGGAAGCGATCTCTTCGGGAGTAGCAGTGTTGATGTTCACCTCCTTCAGCTCCTTATCGAGGACATACTCTTTTTCCTCGTAACGAGTGACCATTCGGATGTTACAGATCCAATCATTGAAATTGGACCCGTCAAAGATCACTCTCCCACAAAAATTCATGAGTGAGAACGAGTTGGAAGCATTGTTGTTGTAGAGTTCGACATTTGAAATAGAAAAGAACAAAGTTGATTAGAAATGAATCCCTAATTAAACACCCAAAATGAGAAATTAGGGAAAGGATCCAACAAAATTATTTACACATTAGAAAAGGGAGGCCATAATCTAACATGAAAATAATTTGAAGGTAAGTGAATGACGATTCACTAATTATCCACCATGAAAAACATAAAAGGCTTAAGTTTTAAATGTATTGAAAACTCCTAGATTCCTATGAGATTCATTGAACTTTTCAATGGCATGTTTCAATCTCGATATGCCCCTCAAGTTTGTGACTGGGATGTCGAGGATCACAAAGCGGGTGTGAATAACCATGCAAATGTACATGGTGCCCTCATTGTTACAATCACCTATTCAATGTGCCGGTTAACCACACACGCTCCATCGAACTATAACAAACAATGAGTCACCCTTTGCCACATTTGCTTAGAACCAATTAGTGTGCCAGTTAACCACACACGCTCCAGTAACTTCTTAGCAAGGGTACAAAGTGTAATTTCATGGAGTCGCATCAATTCACTTTTCCTAAAGTATCTAAGATTGGGAATTTTGTAAAAACGTTTAGTTACTTTATATAGATTCATTATACTTATTAATGAGAAGGGGTTGCCCTATCCCACCTGTTCGGCTAACGATCCTCCACCAATTAAGGAAGCGGTGGGTGAGAGTGGACACCCATTAAATGACCATTTTATAGGCCATAACTTTATACCCCTCCCCCCCCCCCTCTTATAGATTGACTTCGTGAATGAGGCCTACTAACGGTAAGACTAGCATTTAAGTTATACACACACACACACACACACATATATATATATATATATATATATATATATATATATATATATATATTAATCTTATAATATTATAAAGTATAAGGTTGAATTTTAAACTTGTAAAATTCTATGGTTTGAAATTTAAATAGTTCAAATTAAACAATTTAATCCTAAAATTTAAATCTCAAAACTTGATGGCAAGTTTTAAACTTTTCAAAAACACAAAGGATCAAATAACAAATAATTTTCTGCTGACGATACCCTCTTTACTATGAGGAGTCCTTATTCTACCCGATGTCGAATAAAGTGATATTTTCTGTCGATATGTCGAGATCTACTATGATCCCTCGTTTCCTTGGTCAAGGCAACCGCTCCTTCATTATCACAGAAAATTTCTGTAGGCTCCTTTATGGAAGGTACAACTCTAAGTTCTCCAACAAAGTTCTTCAACCATATCGCCTCCTTTGATGCTTCGCTCGCTGCAATGTACTCTGATTCGCACGTTGAATCAGCTAAGGTTTCTTGCTTGTAACTTTTGCAAGTCACTGCTCCTCCATTAAGGGTAAAGACCCAGCCTGACTGCGAACGGTAGTTGTCTCTGTCGGTTTGAAAACTGGCGTCACTATACCCTCGCACCTTTAAGTCATCACTCCCACCGAGGACTAGAAACCATTCCTTGGTCCTCCGAAGGTACTTAAGTATGTTCTTAATTGCGGTCCAATACGCTCTGCCAGGGTTCCCTTGATATCTACTGACCATGATCAAAGCGATGGCCACATCACGGCGAGTACAAGTCATAACATATATAATCGAGCCAACTGCGGAAGCATATGGTACTCGGCTCATTTATACTATCTCGACTTCGGTACTTGGGCATTGAGTCTTACTCAACTTGGCATTACTTTGGATTGGTAACTCTCCCTTCTTTGAGTTCTCCATACTAAAACGTTTTAGTACTTTATCCAAGTAAGTATTCCATACTAAAATGTTTTAGTACTTTACTCAACTTGGCATTACTTTGGATTGGTAACCACTCCATCATAGCAGTCAGCAGAGGAGTCAAGGATAAACAAAAATAGATTCAAAAAGTGTTTTCCAAGAAGTGATCAGCCGGAGAAACTAAAACGTCTTATATGTCACTCTAATAAATAATAAACTTAATTAACTTAGTGAGCTAGTGATTTCACTGCTCACACTATGTGTTAGGATTATTTATTTTCATGCAACCAATATCAGTTATTCCATGTACATAAATTCATTCGAGGATAGCCACTTCAGATTCATAAAGTTTATTTTATATAGTCTTCCTTTATGAATTATTTCTGTAACCCTTTGAAAATCAGAACCAGATACACTCAGAACTAGGAAAACTTTGTCATTCAGCTCTCGGCTTATAACCACTGCTATAGACTTATTTCCGTCTCATCTTTGTACTCTTTTTAGCGAAAGATGCCTCGCGGTAGACCTGTAGAGGCACAAATTCAATCATGCAACAGAGAATCCACCACCACAGTTCAATCTTCCTTCTCTCCAAGCAGCGATAGCAGCTGCAGTAACAACTGCTCTAACTCACATCAACGAAAGTGGTACCAACGGAATTAGTAGCGGTACCCACCTTACTAACCCCGAAGTTACCCACGGACACCCACGGGAGTGTACGTACAAGGACTTCGTGAACTGCAAACCCAAATCCTTTAATGGAAATGGGGGAGTCATTGCTCTGATGTGATGGTTCTAGAAAACAGATTCGGTCTTTGCAATCTGTCTGTGCGCAGAAGTGAGCAAAGTTAAGTTTGCTGTCTGCACCTTCTTCGACAGAGCCCTAACATGGTGGAATAGCCATGTTAAATCACTAACCCTATCAGTGGCTAACTCGATAGGTTGGGAAAACCTAAAGGAGATGATGTTGGAAGAATACTGCCCAAGAGGAAAAGTGCAAAAGTTGGAACAAGAGCTATGTGAGCATACCATGGTCGGACCAGACATAGTGACCTACATTGACCAGTTTATCAACTTGGCAGCACTATGCCTTGAGATGGTTACCCTGGAGAGTAAGAAGATAGAAAGCTGCATCTGGAGTTTATAAACCCCGATTCAAGGAGATGTACTGTCTTCTAACCCAACTACATTCGATAGCACCAAACGCCTGGCCCAACGACTCATTGACCATGGAGTCCGACATGGCGTGGTGGTCCCCGTTGTTGAGCCATCAAAAGGAGGGGACTATAAATGAAAGTCAGGGAACAAGAGGAAGGAGCGAACAACACAGGAAACCCCGCAGGAGCAACAAATGGGTACTATATACGCCACCACAATACATACTACTCCATCACCTGCCAGTCGATATGCTGGAACTCTCCCGATGTGCGATGGGTGTAACTACCACCACACCGAAGTATGTTGGGAAATGCAATGCCTATTTTCCCACAAGAAGGGGCACACTACCCGGTTCTACAGGGCATCGACACAACCGATCTCCCAAGTCCCCAGAGTGGTAGTAAACCAGGCCTGCTATGGTTGTGGTGAGACAGGGCACTACAAGAGGGACTGCCCGATAACGAAGAACTTAGAAACGGATGGACGAATTCTGATGATCACTACAGAAGAAACTACCCCGGAGTCCCAACGACTAGTGGTATGTCTTCGAAATAAGAATTACTTTAATAATTTAATTTATACTTATATAAGATTAAAACTTGGGGAACATCTAAAAGTAATTATAATAACTCACTCATCTGAACAAGTCACAACATTCATAAGAGAACTAAAGATCCGTACAAGTGAGCTATGATGGCTTAGTATGTACACCAGGGTTGTACATAGCTAAGATTTTGCAGGCTTAGAGTGAGTGATTCTGCCTTATTTCTTGTTCCTTGTTTGGTTGTGGATTTGGGGCAGAATCACTCATTCGAATGTCTTATTCATCTTAATTATACATAACTTTTATATGCTAGACGATCATAGAGGTACCGAGGAGGATCAAAATATAGATTATCAACACTAGTTATCAAAACACTTGCACTGTTAGTAGTCGCTCATCGCGGTACAATTGGTGGTAGTGGTAGTATCAAGGAGAAAACTTAAAGCACTATAAAGTCTACACATGGTACATTGTCGAGCACACTTAGAATACACCATCAAATAACAAACGTTTCTTTCAAATCGGCCTAACTTTTGTTTCCGTAAAGAGTCCGTTGTCATTATTCTTCATGTATTGGCGTGGTCCTCACCATACTAAGTTTATATGTTTCGAAATTCCATCACCTTGACCGTCAAATTCACGAAACCCTTGTCATTCATAACGACAACCCGGACTAGACCACAATGTAGTCTCTTGTTTTCTACACCCCGAAGTACTCATGCGAGGAGTACCTTGCCCTCCGAAACCTGAACGCTGTATATGTTGGGTTTTGAGCATTCTAACACTTCCTAAGTGTACATGCAACCCTAATAAACCTTGGATCTATGTTTGTCTAAGATACATGCAAATAATTATTTTTCCAAGGTTCATATCCTAACTAGCATGGCATGGGGAACATGAATCAAATAAAGCTAGTAGAAATACTTACCTTGAAGTTGTAGTTGATTGCTTGGAGTTTTTGAGCCTAGCACCAATAGTGTGGATGCCTCAAATGAAAGTCACAAATCACCACAAACTTGGAACTTTGAGAGAATAGTCACCACTTCTCTTGAAATCGGCCCTCACCTCAACAAGTGTCAACTAGTGTGATTTCAAGAACCAAAGCCTCCTTTATATAGTGTGGTGGATTAGGGTTACATCCATGTAAACCCTAATACCCATGTCTCTTCATTTCCATGAGATCCATGGGTTAAAGCTCCATGGAGTATCCATGGACTTCTCCATCCAAGCCTAGCCCATTCCAAATAAGCATAAGCCCACACTATATAAATATAGAAGCCCATATTTAATTAGTAATATCTTTGATCACTAAATTAATCCTAGATTAATTATAGATCACTACTAATTAAATAATATGATCTTATATTAATATATTAGAACTTATAATATATTAATAAAACATAACTTGTACTATTCTCAAATATTATCCATAAATTGTTCGGGTGAAGTGCAACCCAAATGGACCATGCCGGGTCGGGTCAAGTACATACCAAATATAGTTATGGGATTAGACACTATATCCAACAGTATATTCAGCAAACCTTCCTGAACTACCACTCGTCCAGCAAATCAAGTTCAAGCATAGAGGCTATCGACAAATACAACCAACCTATCACTATCAAGTGTATACGCGAGGGTGGTATATAATTATGATTACGCATATTTAGTATGTTTGTTTCCACCCTATCTCCTGTTCCTTGTTTGGTTGTGGACCTGGGGCAGAGTCGCAGATCCGGCCGTCTTACTAATCTCAATTATATACGACTTGTATACACGAGGTGATGATAGATGGACCAAGTATGAATCCTATTATGAGCGTAAGGTCAAAGTTACTAGGTCTACGAGTGAGTGTTCTGCTATTCAGAGAAGCACGACCCGAGGAGTACTGCTAAGAAAGCTAATTTCGGGATGAAATTCCATCTAATGCGGGGGATGATGTGTCAGCCCGAATTTTTTTATCTTGTAAAGTCAATTCAATCAACCAAAAGTCAGACTAAATTCTATTTCCTTTTAGACTTGTTAAGGGTCATTCTAATGAGTTCTAAGCCTAGTACACTGAAGGATTGAGTGTTATGAAGTATTAGCACAAGATCAGAAGGCTGCACCCGAACCAGAAAGCCAACCACACGGGGTTTACTACCGTAAACTCTATTCAAGGCTGTAAACACCCTCCTAGTCGTGAACTCCCATGATAAGTATAGATTTCCTTCATTTGTTCTTCATTTCTCTCACCTTCAAGTCAAGAAAACTCATTCTCTCTCAAGTATCATCAAGGGAATCCATCAATTCTATTAAAAAACATAAGTAATTCCTCCATTTTGCTAGTTAATCTTCTTGTTCATATGAATCCTATGAATCACATCGTTGAAGTCATCACTTTTCCTTCAAGATCTTCAAATCTGCATCTTTTCACCAAGAACACCTACTTGTTCTTGGGCCTTAAACACCCTAAAGTCATCCAGAGTGTGAGTATTTCTTCTATCATCTTATTTTTAATTAGAAAATCTTGTATACTCATGAGACAAACACCTTACAAGCAAGAATAAAGATCCAAAATGCATCATTTTGGAGTGTTTACGGCCGTAAACACTTGGTGTGGCCGTAAACTCATCTCTCTTGGCCGTAAACTCAAGTGTGGCCGTGAACACACTTTCCTTTGGCCGTAAACTCTCTTTAGTTAATAACATGTGATTGTCACACTTCATTCAAAGTGTTTCCTAGTCCCTAAGGTTGTTTCCTTGCATATTAGTTGTTATAAACACTAATTACATGCCTATATATACCATTATATGTCATTTAGGACTCGTTTGTGTCTCATGAATTCATTCGTGGAACTTCTCATCCTTACACGAACCTTCGATTGAATCACCCACATAAGGTGAGTTCATACCCCTATAATCAATCTTTTAAATGATTTAAATGCATTTTTTTTTGGGGGGGGGGGGGGGGGGGAAATACAAGTTGAACACAATGATAATTGTGTAAATGTTTATCTGTGATAACCATCATGATTTATTATGCTTTTATAAGTGATCAAATCATTTCAAAAACGCTTTTTAAAGTTATGTTACTTTGTTGTTTATATAACTCTATATTTAAAGTACAATCATTACTCAGTAGAGAATCGAGTCTTTTCTACAAATCAGAGACAGTACAAAACAAGCATACTAGTAAACTATAATAGGTATAGTTTAGGGGTTCAGAACATACAATAGCAAGAACAGGAGGAACATAGAATAACAAGAACAAGCTAAGAATAATGTGAAACCACTTCTTCACGGCTTAGCAATATACTTGCTAGGTCGCGTTCTGTAACCAGAGTCTCTTGGAGGGAGAGCGGACATTGTGTGTATAGATCTATATGGGACTGAAAAGCCCACATCCCGACTGTTCGCTACAGTTTGGCCGACAGGCCAAGGGGTGACAAATGTCACATCAGTTTCGATGCCAGCAGGTCGTCGTGTTTAACACTTGTCGATCAGTATGGTTATAACCACATCACATCTTAACCTTAATTCAAAAACTGGTTTTAAGGTAGTTAGTGTTTTAGTAATTACTTTATACAACATTACTGAATACTTTCATTTTCCCATTACATTCATAGAGTAATCTTCTCACATAAAAAGTAATATAAACTATTTTCTAGTAAAGATAGTCTTAAACTTGGGAAAACTTACATCATTACAAAAGACAAACATAACACTTGAGTCTTAGTACATTAAGTTAGAAGGGGGCCTATAATGCTAACTTTATGATTCCTCGGTAGATACATCAACGATATATATTAATCGGTTCCGGTAGACAGTAGAATGTGTGCTTTCCGCTTCATTTCCTATTCCTTGTTTGGTTGTGGGCTTAGAGCAGATTCACCCAGTCTACTATCTATTCGATCTTAGCTATATATATATATATATATATATATATATATATATATATATATTCCGTATACACCAAGTAATCATAAGGAGTACCAGGTATGGGTCAGGTCATAGCATACAAACTCAATACACCGTTTTCTAGTACAAAAACATACTTTTCAGATAGAACATTTAGTAGGCTAAACTAGAAACTTAACAGTAAAAGGGTTCATTTCATTTTATTAAACCAGTATAACTTAAAGGACCTTTAGTGGTTAATTCTATAATACCTTAGTTTATACATCAAGGTTATATATAATTAATATCTAACAGGCAGTTGGATGTGTGCTTTCCGCCTTACTTCCCGTTTCTTGTTTGGTTGTGGACTTAGGGCAGATTCACCCATTTAACTGTCCATTTGACATTTGATTATATATATAGCTTGTATAAACTAACTAATTATAGAAGGAACTATTGTGGTTACTATTTTTAGTAAAGGAAATATATGATTTTCTTAAAGAATGTTTTCATCAAATATAAAGAACTATTACAGTTAACTCTGTAAGTACCAAATAAATACGTCGGGGTTATATACAGTGAAGATCTAACAAACAATGGGATGTGTGACTTCCGCTTCATTCCCTGTTCGTTGTTTGGTTGTGGGATTAGGGCAGATTCACACAATCGATTGTCTATTTACTCTAAATTGTATATAACTTGTATTCATAGAAGGAATTGTAGAGTCATTTTTACTTTCAATCATCATAGCAGAAAATATAGGATTTTCTGGAGGAACAGACGAACGTTTCTAAAAGAAATTACTACTTACTTTTCATCACTTAAATACTTATGAACTCACCAGCTTAAATGCTGATCTACTCTTTCAAAATAACTTGTATTCTCAGGAAACTAGTAGACAAGTACGCGCACTAGGATTCAGAAGATGAAGTATAGTAGCTTCATGTCTTGTTTTGTTATTTACTTTTGGAGTCTATCTTTTGTGAACCACATACTTTGTAAACACTTTCATATTAATACAATGCTTGTTTGTTACTTTGATTACTATGATGCATGTGTTGTGATACTAAACCAGATGTCCTCCGCCCCCGAACGTTTCCGCCGTTCCGGTTTGCAGGTGTGACAGGGCAAGGCATTCTTCTTCCAGTGGACGGTCAGCCAGAGTTACTTGCTTACAGAGACTCTGACTGGTTTGGTTGTCTGTGACAACCCGAACCTTTTTCTGTTACCCTTAGCCGATTTCCGTTAATAAAATCTGAATTTTCTTGATTTCCGTCAAATTCCTTTGGTTTGGAAAAAAATCATTTAGTTATATAATTGAATTTTATATATATGAGTCGGAACCAAAATCACGCAAAAAACCCGACTTTCCTTTGAAAAATCGATAGTTTTCGGTAGAGTGATGTTCACGGCCGCAAACCTATTTACGACCGTACACCTGTTTACGGTTAGTGACAGGTGGCCCCCACCACCGACCATGGAAACCCCCTATAAATATGAGCATCTACCCCTCATTTACACTTTACTGGCCGAAAACTCTCTCATTGTCTCTCTAACCTCTCAACGGTTAACATCAAAAACACTCTCTTTTCTTCCAAAAATCATCGAAAATCACATTTGGAGGTTGTTTTGGAGCATCTAAAACGCGTTTTTCATCGTATCCAACATTCATGTTCTTGAGTTTACGGCCGTACACCCTTAAAACCTTCAAATCTTCAAAGGCCGTAAACCCTTCAAAGATTCATAAATCCTTCAGGAACAGTGTTCACGGCCGTAAACCCTTCAAGGGGCAGTTCACCACCGGAAACCCTTCACGGCCGCAAGCTCCTTCCCACCGTGAATCTTGGATGAAAACCCACATTCCCCAATTCAATCGAGTCCCGATAATATTCCTAAACCAAAAAAAGTGTTTTTCCAACACTATAAATAATGGTTTCACTAATAAAATACAGTTATATATTTAATTGTTGATTAGGATCCCATTGAGTACCGCTGGCATCCAACCAAGGGTTTCCACTCCCAGTCTCGCTATCCGACTAATCACACGACCAACAGTGAGTTCATACCCCTATGCTTTTACTATTTTTAATGTTTTCAGGGGGGGGGGGGGAATACAAGCCAAACACAAATGATTTTGTGAACTTATACAAAAGAATTTCAACAAGTTTAAAACTTATGCAATTGATACAACCAAAAGATTTCCATGTTTTATAAAACATTTAGATATTTTATCCTTTTTGTAACATGCTGACCATAAGGGACGTTTTCAACGTACATCTATAATTGCATAGTTTCCAGATCAGTACACAAACCAAGTACACAACATACATGCAAACTATAATAGGTATAGTTTGGGATTTTCAATACATAGTTTTATGAATTCAGAATTATACATTGTAAAACATACGAACTATGACAAATTTAGTTTATGATATACATTACTAAATTCGGACTTCAAGAGTACAACATTAAATAATTATTTAAGTATACTTATTGTTACCCTATAAGTATACAATGGATTCCAATACAAGAGAACAATACAGAACCACACGTAAACTAGTTAATTAATACATGATTGTGAGACAACACTTCAATTGTACCTTTCGGGGTGCATGTTAAATCCTATCATAGTATAACCAGAGTCTCCCGGAGGGAGAGCGTTAGATTTGTGAATAGATCTATTTGGGACTGACATTCCCACACCTGAACTGCTAGCTACAGTTAGGCAGGCATGCCTGGGGTGACAAATGTCATTTATTCGACACTTGAAGAACATCGTAAAGGTCACTAGGTCATATCAAGCATGGTTATACGACTCATAATAGTATAAACTAACCTTATTGTTTACAAGATTTCATTCTTCTTTAGCTTTATTTTCATTAATAAAACTAGTTCATAACACAACTAGAGGATTCTAGGGATTTCAACTCATAGTTTTATTTTAAGTAATGAAACTACTATACATACTGGTGGTAACCATGATTTTCAAACATAACATTCTATACATTACTGGTGATGGCCAGGGTTTTCATTCAAAGGGATTTTTCATTCAAATCATTGTGATATAATACAACTGGTGGTAACCAGACATACAAACTAATACATTATACTCTACTATAGAACACAGTAATAATCATATATGTTAGAAAATATTGGATTTTCTTGGGAAGCATACAAACATTTTTATGGATTCAATAACAGATTTTCATTACAAAAACAGGCTTATGAACTCACCAGCTTTTATGTTGATACTCTCTTTTAAAAATCACTTGTATTCCAGGAAATCAGTAGACAGGTACCTCGGCAGACTTTTGAGAAAACGGAGCGTATAGAGTCTCGTCTTTATTTTTGCTACATCTTATGTATATAAATATGAAGCAAACATATGTAAATACATTTTTATATATTCAATGTAATGGTTGTGTTTACTTTGATTACTATGATGCAATTGTTGTGATACTACAAATGACATCATCCACCCCGAAAGTTTCCGTCGTTCCAGTTTGGGGGTGTGACATTGTCCCTTCTCCATGTGTTCTAGAACTGGTTATCTTTTAATGTTGGGTGGTGCACCGGTGTCATTGAAATATTGCAAGCAATCAGTGGTATCTGGGTCTTCCGCAGAAGCGGAGTATCGTGCCATGGCAACTACAGTCAGTGAAATATTATGGGTTCAATGGTTACTTTCTGAACTTGGAGTTCGCATTGACAATCCCACACCTCTCTTGTACGATAATGAGTATACTCTTCATATTGCACTTAGACCGATCTTTCATGAATGCACTAAACACGTTGAAATGGATTGTTTTTTTCGTTAAAGAAAGAGTTGTGTCTAAAGAAATAGTTCCTGTTTGTGTTACTACTCAAGCTCAGCTGGCGGATTTGTTTACCAAGCCTCTTGGTGCCAACATGTTACACTCATTACTTGTCATGTTGAAAATTCAAAATCTCAATCTATCAACTTGAGGGGGAGTAAAGGAATTGGTGATTATACTTGGTGATTATGCGATAATTAGATTAGCATGGTTTATTTGGTTCTTATCTTTGTTTAGATAGATATCCTATTTGTTCGTATTGGTAGTTAGACTTTTGTGATTAGGCTCTATTTATTGTTTTCATTTGTAACCTGTTTAACATGAAAGAATAATGAGTACCAATTGAAGTCAACTTATACAAAATTTGTTACAATATAGGTTATATTGTTTACTATGGTTGTGAGTGTAAGTATTCTCTTTTGAAAGGGTTCATTTATGGCTTAATGTTTTTAAGGTTTTTTTAGTGTGTGTCTTTTTTTCTTTTTGTGGATGCCTGGTTTTCTTTGCAAGCTTGTTCTAGTTTGGACGTATTTTGAGACTATTGTTGGCTTCTTTCCGGATGTATTTTCCCTTTGCTGTTGGTTTCTACTTCTAATCTAGGTTTCTACACATTGGAAGTTTAATGCATTTGGTGAGTTGCTCATGGTATTTTCAATTTGCGTTTGGTTTCTACTCCTGTGCTTTGTTTCTGCAAATTGAAAGTCTTAATGCATTGGGGGGCCGATGTCACAACTAGCATTTTAGCTAGGAAATTCTATTCTTGTGTAATCATTCAACTATTGTAAATCATATACTCTAAGTAAATATCACTCAGTGCTCTTTTAAATGAACCTCTCATGTTCATCAAAGAGTCTGAAAACCTAAGAACCTTGGTTTGAGTCCATATAGGACTAGGATCTCCTTATTGGGCCTAATGGACCAATAAGCTTCCAATTCGACTATTTTGGGCTTAGGACCCTTAAATGGGCTCTAATTGGACCCAATTTTATAAAACTTAGCATTTTGGGCCATTTTAGGTCCAAAATAAAGTAGTTTACCCTTAATGGGCCTTATTGGGCCATTAATGAATTAATTTGCCCTAATGGGCCATAAACTCTCTTTCTTCTTTCAAAATGGGTCGTGAACCATCTAATGAGCCCATTGGGCCAAAAAGTAATTAATTAGGCCTCATGATTTCGAGTAAAGACAAGTAAAGGCCTAAAATATTCCACCCCTTCTCCTATCCAAAAAATTCTCGGCCCATGAGTGTAAAACTAGAAAAAGAAAAAGATTAGTGGGAGGATGCATGGGTTAAGCACTTGACAACTTACAATTATACAACAAATATCTAGAAAATCACAAACATCCATAAGGCTTATTACCCTCTATGAAAAAAATC
Source organism: Lactuca serriola (assembly GCF_051521515.1). Classification (NCBI taxonomy): domain Eukaryota; kingdom Viridiplantae; phylum Streptophyta; class Magnoliopsida; order Asterales; family Asteraceae; genus Lactuca; species Lactuca serriola. The sequence goes on along the minus strand of NC_136413.1, from coordinate 128,280,216 downwards.
ATTCTTCCTTCCTTCCTCTCTTTATTATTCTCGGCTAACGTACACCAACATCTAACCACCTTCATTTCTTTTCAAAATTATCTCAAGAATCCTCTCAAGAACACCTCTCTTTGATCCATATTTTCGAGACTTTGTGTGGATCATCAAGGGGTATTCCATCTAGAACATCATCTTGGTAAGTTTTCATTGGGATTCGTGGCTTAACTTCTTGATTTCCTTTAAGGATCTCTTCTTAAACCATAATATTCCATGGATTATACCTCCTTGTTTCATAGATTTCGAAAACCCCTCAAGGAAAGTTTGATCAAGGCCAAAAACTTCTTCATCTTCTTTTCAAAACCGAACCAACAAACCCAAAGTGAGTTCATACCCCCTTGTTTTCGGTTTTTACATGATTTTTGGGGGAGAATACAAGTAAAATGTGTAGATCTATGTGTTATATGCATGTCTTGTGTGATTTCTTAGTTTATTTTGTAAAAATGTGGTAGATCTTAACAAATCTCGACATCTTAAGTAACATTGAGTTAAGATCCTTGAACTAAGACACCTTATACATCATATTATCAAGTTAAAAGTGTTATATGTTTCAGATATAAAAACTTAAGGCAAAAACCTTTTGAATGATCAAAATTGTCAAGAAAATAAAAGATAAGGCTAAAAAGTGACATTTATGTTTTTATAAGGATCAAAAAGGTCCAACTTGTATAAAAATGATTTTTTATGATAAACATGTTTTTCAAAGGGGCAAAAATGTAAATTATAGCTTAATGGGCCAAACATTTGGCCTCACGGTTTTAGGCCCAAATTTGCGAAAAAATGAATATTTTGGGACTAAAAATGTTATTTGAGCAAAGTTTGAGTCATAAATGTATAAACCAAATTTAGGGGTGAAAATAACATTTATTTCTAAATTGGACCAAAAATGTAACTTTTATCAAAATTGGGCCGAAAGTGTCAATTTTTACAAACAAGGGGCTGAAAATGCACTTTTCTGCAAAACTGGGCCATATGTCAAAATATAAATTTTTGGACAAAATCGTGAATTACTAAACATTTGGGACGAAATTACAAATTTTTATAAGCTATGGACTAAAGTATTATTTTTACAAAAGTTTGGGCTTTAATTAAAAATTTGAGGCTTATTGGCCAAGAACGTCGTTTTTACAAAGAGAGGACTTTTTATAATCAATTTGGCAAACTTTGAGCTAAAACAAACAACAAAACAATAACGAATGAATGAAATACGCCGCTAACATTTTTATTGGCCTAATATTCACATTACATGGCCAATGGGCCTTAAGGGCCCATTCAAGTGTATATTGAGCCCAATATTTTCCATGACATGTTTATTGGGCCTTGCGACCCATTTACATGTTAATTTGGGCCTGAGCTATGGGTCACATGTTTGATGGGCCTTGGCGGTCCATTTACATGCCTATTAGGCCCAAATTACCCTCTTACATGTTATTAGGCCTTTGTGGTCCATTTACACGCTAATTGGGCTTGGACTGAAATTCACATGCTTAGTAGATCGTAACTATACCATTACATAATTATTGAACGTCATATACTTATATATAGGTATATTTTGGATATGAAAACATACAACATACACATAAACATTAAACATGGTATGAAAGGTTGAGAATCTAGTGAGACTTGTCGGTTGGCACCTTTGATTGTACGATCGTAGCCTGTAGTTATAACCATAGTTTCCTGGAGGGAGAGCGCAAGTTTGTGTATAGATATATACGGGGTGACCCCCACGCCTTAGCTGTTTGCTACAGCTAGACTAGGCTAGTCTAGGGCGACAAACCTTACCTACATCAAAACCGGCGCTTGAAAACGTCAAGACAGGCAAATTAGTCATTATCAAGCATGGTTGTAACGACTCACTTAGAAACTAATTTCATCAAAGATTTTGGTATATTTATACAAATCTAGACGATACTTAAAAACATGCATACATCGATACACGGTCTTGGAAATTTTATGATTACAATACTTTTATAAGCAGAAAATATTGGATTTTCTGGGATAAATACATTTATACATTACCTTCTACTTACAACAGAAAAATAAAGGGTTCCTATCCGAATTACATTTTTGTTTAGTTATACAATCCAAAAGAAACAAACACACATGCATTAATACTTGATTTTGACACATTATTTTCAAACCACCTTGTAGAAAATATCGGATTTTCTGGTGCTTTACGAACCATACAAAACTTTTCAATCAAACATGCTTATGAACTCACCAACATAATATATGTTGACGTTTTCAAAATAACTTGTATTCTCAGGGACTCGTTAGGCAGAAGAATCATCAAGAATATGGCATTTTGTTTTGTGTATTGTTAAACATCTTACATTGAATGTTTTGGTCATGTTGTTGGGTTTTGCGCATTCTAACACTTCCTAAGTGTACATGCAACCATAATAAACCTTGGATCTATGTTTGTCTAAGGTACATGCAAAATATTATTTTCCAAGGTTTATAACATATCTAGCATGGCATGGGGTACTTTTAAACATAAAAGAACTAAATGAATTACATACCTTTTGTTGATTGTTGATTCCTTGGAGTTTAAGAGCCAAGCACCAATAATGTGAATGCCTCAAATTGAAATCATAAATCACCACAAACTTGGAAAATGTATGAGAAAGTATACTAACACTTAGAAATCGGCCACCACTATTACACACACACTCTAGGGTGCTTTTCATGCAACATAAACTTGTTTATATAGTGTGCATGGTTAGGGTGAAACCCTAATAACCCATGTCTTTTCCTTTCCAAGGATCCATGTGTTAAAAGCTCCATGGATCATCCATGGACATCCATATAAGGTTAGCTCGTCAACAAATGAGTAATAGCCCACACCATATAAGTATAATAGCCCATGATTTAATTAGTCTTCCTTTTAATCACTAAATTAATTCATAATTTATTCAAGATTAAAACTAATTAAATAACATGAATTTATATTAATATATTATAACTTATTATATATATTAATAAATCGTAAGTATACAATTCTCATAAAATTATCCATAAATAGTTTGGGTTAAAAGTGCAACCCAAATGGACCATGCCGGGTCGGGTCAAGTATATACCAAATAAGTTATGGACTTAGACACCTTATCCAACAGATTAGTCTAATAACTGTATTTGCCTATATTACTTCAGGAACCCATCGGCAATCGTAGCTCTCGAAAACTCTGTTGAACTATGAAGCGCCATTTTAGACAAGTGATCATATAGTCCTCTGTTCTCAAGATATCGGTCGGACAAATACATGGAACAATGTCTTATTTATTGTTTGGAAGTTGTTTCTCGATTTCCGATTTGTTTGACAAAGAACTTAACTGAACACATCAATTTAGTTCTGACTAGGCCCGGTACATGGGTCAACACAAAATCATCGAGGGGCCCAGATATCGCTTCTATTTCTAGAAGGAACAGATAAAATTCGACTCATATGCTTGTTCTACTACTTGTTGAATTGTACACAAAGGCACGTTTTGGAACATCAAGTTACTGATGCGTTTATGTGTAATCAATGCACAACCAACTCATAGGTAACAACTCATATCTCTAGGTTTGAAGACTTACATGATATTATCGTCTCACGATCACTCGAGATAAATTCCATTAAGTGATACAAGTGAGCGTGGGTTTATTCCAATACTCATAACTTATGAGCACTCATGAATGTTGTAGCAACCATTGCTATGTCTAAACACCTTTAGCCATCTACAAACCCAATTCATGACAATCTTGATTCATACCTACTTACGACATATGACCGATTGTGGAGGTTTGAATAAATTAATTATTCTAGAAGTCAAAACATGCAAAACTGAAACAATAGTAAATAATTGACAATGATAGTAACACTTTACTCATAAATAAATCACAAATTTTTTTCATCATCAAACGTCGATTACATTTTACAAGTTTCAGAAAAGGCTATCTAATCTGTAGAGCTAATATCGTCCCTCAGCCTGATGCGCCTCGCATGCTGCAAATGCTTAACCCTCGTCAGTCCCTTCGTAAGGGGATCTGCAGGGTTCTCATATGACGATATCCTCTTTGCCACGAGGAGTCCTTCTTCTATCTTGTGTCTTATGAAGTGATATTTTCTGTCCATGTGTCGGGATCTGCCATGATCTCTCGGTTCCTTGGCTAAGGCAACCGCACTATTGCTGTCACAGAAAATCTCCATAGGCTCCTTAATAGCTGGTACAACTCCAAGGTCTCCGATGAAGTTCTTCAGCCATATCGTCTCCTTCGCTGCTTCACTCGCTGCTATATACTCTGATTCAAAAGTCGAATAAGCCACCGTCTCCTTCTTGGAACTCTTCCAAGAGATTGCCCCTCCATTTAGAGTAAAGACCCAGCCCGACTGAGAGCGGAAGTTATTCCTATTAATTCCTATTAGTCTGAAAACTAGCATCACTATACCCTAATACTCTTAAGTCATCACTCCCACCAAGGGTAAGGATCCAATCCTTAGTCCTCCATAGGTACTTGAGAATGTTCTTTACCGCGGTCCAATGAGCCTTGCCAGGGTTCCCCTGATATCTGTTAACCATGCTCAAAGCAAATGCCACATCAGGGCGGGTACAAGTCATAGCATACATGATCGAGCCCATAGCGGAAGCATACGGTATTCGACTCATCTCTGCTATCTCGGCCTCTGTACTCGGACTCTGAGTCGTACTCAGTTTGGCATTGTTTTGGATCGGTAAATCTCCTTTCTTGGAATTCTGCATGTTGAACCTTTTCAACTCCTTATCTTAGTAAGTACTCTGACTAAGTCCAATTACTCTTTTACTCCTTTCTCTTAATATCCTTATCCCTAGGATATAGGCAGCTGCCCCTAGGTCCTTCATAGCAAAGCACTTCCCAAGCCAGTACTTAACCTCCTGCAAGGTTGGGATGCCATTTCCTATAAGTAGTATGCCATCTAAATACAGTACCAAGAAGCTAACTATACTCCCACTAGCTCTGTCATACACGCAAGACTCATCTTCACTTCTCAAGAAGCCAAACTCTTTGATCTTCTCATCGAAACAAAGATTGCAGCTACGAGATGCTTGTTTTAATCCATAAATGGTTTTCTCAAGCTTGCACACTCTATTAGGGTATTCCGCACTGACAAAACCCTCTGGCTAATTCATGCACACATCCTCAGCCAACTTTCCATTAAGAAAAGTGGTTTTGACATCCATTTGCCATATTTCATAATCATGAAATGCAGAAATGGCTAGCATGACCCTAATAGACTTAATCTTTGCTACCGGTGAGAAGGTTTCATCATAATCAATACCCTGAGTCTGAGTAAAACCCTTCGCAACCAGTCGAGCCTTATAAGTGTGCACCTTTCCTTCCATGTCGGTCTTCTTCTTGAAGATCCATTTGCACCCGACTATTTTACGGCATGGTACATTGTCAACCAAGTTCCAAACTTGATTCTCATACATGGACTGTATCTCACTGTCCATAGACTCCTTCCATTTAGCAGACTCCGGGCCTGCCATGGCTTCCTTAACACTGCTTGGTTCATCCAAATTTACCAGTGTACTATCACTGATAAATGTATCAGCTTCCGTAGTAATATGAAAACCATAATAAAACTCAGGTGTATTCCTAACCCGTGTGGAACGCCTCGGAGGTACAGACTCGTCAGCTGGCTCAACAGGAGTTTCCTCCTCAGGTTGATTGCTAGTGTCTAAGGTTCCTTCACCAATTAATTCTTGAATTTATTCAAGGTCAATTTGCCTCCCACTATCTCCTTGGCTCATAAACTCTCTCTCACGAAAGACCCCTCTTCTTGCTACAAAGACCACATTCTCACTGGGTCTGTAGAAGAGGTAACCAAAGGATTTTTGTGGGTAGCCGATGAAAATACACCTTTCACTTCGGGGTTCGAGCTTATCATGAGTCTCACGCCTCATGAAAGCCTCGCAACCCAAAATCTTGATGTGGTCTAAATTGGGAACCTTCCCAGTCCACATCTCATGAGGTGTTTTGGTAACCTTCTTTGTAGGGACTAGATTAAGGATATGGGCGGCAGTCTCTAAGGAATACCCCCAAAAAGAGATTGGTAGCGAATCTCGACTCATCATAGAGCAAACCATGTCTAATAAAGTTCGATTATGCCTCTCAGCTACACCATTTAGCTGTGGTGTCGTGGGAGGAGTTAATTGTGAGACAATCCCACACTCCTTAAGATAGTCAAGGAACTCGATACTAAGATACTCACCACCTCGATCGGATCAAAGCATCTTAATGTTCCCGCCCAATTGATTTTCTACTTCCTGTTTGAATTCCTTAAACCTTTCAAAGGTTTCTGACTTATGTTTGATCAAGTAGACATAACCATATCTACTAAAATCATCAATAAAAGTCACATAATACCAATTAGCATCCCTTGTGGTGGTTTTGAATGGTCCACATACATCAGTATGTATTAGGTCCAACAAACCCTCACCCCTTTCACAAGTACCAGTGAAGGGTGATTTTGTCATCTTTCCAAGTAGAAAAGATTCACAACTATCATCCGATTTAAGGTCGAATGATTCCAAGACTCCATTCTTTTGGAGTTGGCCTATGCATTTCTTGTTTACATGTCCAAGATGACAATGCCACAATGATGCTTTATCTAGGCTAGAAGAAGAATCAATATACAATACATTATTTCCTAAATTGTCTACAATCGACACAGTTTTATACACACCATCACAACGTAATGCTTTAAAATAAACCACATTATTAAAGAAAGCATTAATACCACCACATTCATTATCAAACGAAAAGGTAAAACCTTTTTTGTACAAACCATGAAAGGAAATAATATTCCTTGCCATTTCAGACGAGTACACACATTTATTCAAATCTAATTTTAACCCATTATTCAGCAACAAAGTATAAACTCCAATCTTGGAAACAGGTGAAGCCTTCCTATTCTCCATGATCAAGTTTATCTTTCCGTGCTCCACATCCTCACTTCTTCTTAGGCCCTGTAAATTTGAACATATGTGAATACCACATCCTGCATCAAGCACCCAAGAGTTAGAATATGGTGAGTTATTAGACAATATTGTGTAAATACCTACATGGGTGGGTTTCACTTTCCCATCCTTTAGATCCTGCAAGTACTTTGGGTAGTTTCGCTTCCAGTGCCCCTTGTCCTGGGAATAGTAGCAATCAGCATCCTTGGGAATGACAGAAGGAGTGACAGAACCACACTTGGTCCTTTATGAGGAGCCTTCAAGAGACTTTCCCTTGGTACCCTTCGAAGTGGACTTCCTCTTTTTCCCTTTGCCTTGCCTGATAGCCAAAATAGGGGTAGATGTTGGAGTAGGAGTAGTAGAGGTAACAACCGACTTGCCCTTAAGACCGGTTTCAGCGGTCTTCAAGAGTCCTTGAAGTTTGCTAAGAGTAACTTCCTCTTTGTTCATATGATATTTCATACGAAATTGGTCATAAACAAGAACGTAAGGAGTGGAAAATGATGTCAATTGCCAACTCCTCAGGGAAGTTCACATTTAGCTTGAGCAAACGGTCCACATACCTTTGCATCTTTTGCATGTGGCCCGTGATGGATTCACCATCCTTCATGCGGGTTGTTATCATGGAAGTGATTATTTCATACTGCTCCTGACGAGCACTCTGATGGTACCTTTCCATCAGATCTTGGTGCATCTCAAAAGGGTAGAAGTCCTCATAGGACTTTTGAAGCTTGGTTGTCATCGTGGCCAACATGATGCATGCTACCTTAGTAGCATCTCTCTCATGTGTCCTGAATTCAGCGATCTCCTCAGGAGTAGCAGTGGACTCATCAAGCTCCTTTAACTCCTTATCGAGGACATATTCCTTGTCCTCATAACGAGTAACCATCCTGATGTTCCTGATCCAGTCCATGAAGTTGGAATCATCAAAGATGACTCTCCCACAAAGATTCATGAGAGAGAAAGAGCCAGTTGGGTTAGAGCCCGAAGCATTAGTGCTGGAAGACATCTGAAAGAAGAAAGCAAGTTTAGATTAGATATATAGAGTCCTTAATAAGACACCCAAATATAATATTAAGGCTAGGATCCAATCACAATATATTATACTTAGAAGAGGGATGCCGTAATCTAAGTAATAACATATTAGAAAGGTAGGTGAATGACGATTCACCAATTTCCACCATGAAAAACGAAATGAATTATTAGGTTTTAATTGGATTTGAAATTCCTAGATTCTTTTGAGATTCATTGAACTTTTCAATTACATGTTTGAATCTCGATTGTGCCCTTCAAATTTTGTGACTGGGATGCCGAGGAGCACAAAACAAGGTGTGAATAACCATACTAATTCACTTGGTACCCTTAATATTATCACCTAATCAATGTGCCGGTTAACCACACACGCTCCATTGATCTATGACAAACATTAAGTCACCCTTCGTGATCCTTACTAGTCCAAGTTAGTGTGTCGGTTAACCCCACACGCTCCACCAATGACTTGGTAAGGTACAAAGTGTGAATTCCATGGACTAGCACCATGTTCACATTTTTCCTAAAGTAACTAAGATTGGAAATTAAAATATTTAGTTACTTTATAATAATCATTATACTTTTGATGAGGATTTAAAGTCATTGTCCTACTCGTTCGGCTAATGACCCTCCACCGATCAAGGAAGCGGTGGGTGAGAGTAGACAGCCATTAAGCTACCATTTTATAGGCAACAACCTTATACCCCCCTTATAGACCGGCTTCGTGAATGAGGCCTACTAACGGTAGAACGACTTATTCTTATACATATATATAATAATTAACCATTAATATTATAAATAGTATAAGTGTTGAATTTTAACTATTAAAACTCTAATGGTTGGAATTAAAGTTTATTAAAGTGTGTGAGACTTTACAAATTCCAAAACTTGAGGGCAAGTTTTGTAACTATCCAAAACTTTTCATTTCATAACTTATGAATTAAAGGTTCATAAAAATGAAGACTCTTCATTTTTATGTAACTTATGTGTTTTAAATGTGTGTTTAAAAGAAGTGACCTTTGGATATCCATAACTTGAGGACAAATTATGGACTCCATTAAAACACATAAATGATCAAGAATTAATCCTAAACAATTCAGCAAATAATTCCTATCATTTTCTAAATTCATAAGAACATGAACATGATCATCAAAGTTTCAAGAATTATATGAACACATACAAAGCATGAAATTTTGATATAAGCTATTGTAAATGGATTAGAACAACCATTACACCAACTAAAACAAGTTTTAAAACACCAAAACAGTTTAGGGTAATGTTTCTAGTCCATTTCCAGTAGCAAAAGTCGAAAATCTGCATTCTGAGGCTCCTACTCGGCGAGTGCACGAACCTACTCGACGAGTCCCCCCTTGGACTCGGCGAGTTCATCAAGCAGACAGCAAAAATTCGACCTTTTTCACTATTTTGCATCAAGTATCAAACAAACAAGCCTAGGCTCTAATACCACTGTTGGGTTTTGAGCATTCTAACACTTCCTAAGTGTACATGCAACCCTAATAAACCTTGGATCTATGTTTGTCTAAGGTACATGCAAAATATTATTTTCCAAGGTTTATAACCTATCTAGCATGGCATGGGGTACTTTTAAACATAAAAGACCTAGATGAATTACATACCTTTTGTTGATTGTTGATTCCTTGGAGTTTGAGAGCCAAGCGCCAATAATGTGAATGCCTCACATGGAAATCACAAATCACCATAAACTTGGAAAATGTATGAGAGAGTATACTAACACTTAGAAATCGGCCACCACTATTACACACACACACACACTCCAGGGTGCTTTTCATGCAACATAAGCTTGTTTATATAGTGTGCATGGTTAGGGTGAAACCCTAATAACCCATGTCTTTTCCTTTCCAAGGATCCATGGGTTAAAAGCTCCATGAATCATCCATGGACTTCCATATAAGCTTAGCCCATCAACAAATGAGTATTAGCCCACACCATATAAGTATAATAGCCCATGATTTAATTACTCTTTCTTTTAATCACTAAATTAATTCATAATTAATTCTGGATTAAGACTAATTAAATAACGTGACTTTATATTAATATATTATAACTTATAATATGTTAATAAATCGTAAGTATACAATTCTCATAAAATTATCCATAAATAGTTTAGGTGAAGTGCAACCCAAATGGACCATGCCAGGTCGGGTCTAGTATATACCAAATAAGTTATGGACTTAGACACCTTATCCAACACATGGGACTTAAAAGATTTTATTTGATGTAAACAATAGCAGTTGTATTATATTATGCATGGTGATGATGATGTTCTATTTCATTTATATTCACTGTAATGATATTTCAAGATGAAGTCACGCACAAGCCCGAGACATTTATGCTGTCTGGTTCGGGGGTGTGACACCCGAAGTTGCTCTTGGTATATCTACTTTGAAAGGCAATGGCTGGTAGTTCAGTGGTGTTTTCTCAAGCAGTTCGAGTGTATTGGTTTTCATTGGGTAGTTTATTAGGTCACTGAATTGGGTAGTGATTCAAAATAGTCACAAGAATCTTTGTTTTGGTATTGATTTTTTGCTTGTTGGGTGTTTGTTTATATTTTTTCTGTATCATAGTTATGTTTTGTATCCTTCCAGCTCCTGGCTGGTCTTTTTGTATTTTATGTTATTTTTCTTTTCCGTTCAAAAAGAACTAAAGAGATACACCATGAAGGACTTGGACCTACATTGGAAGCACCATCACTCACTTTCTCAGAAACGCTTAACTCAAGACTAGTTTTCTTATAATTTGTAAACAAGGCAACCTGCATATGTCGTTTGAGGTGGCAACATAATGGAACTGTTATAGATCCAAAAGATGGTAGTAGCATCAAAATCCACATCTCCAAATATACAAATAGTAATGTTGAGCTTAATACAAATCAAAAGTCACTATGGCCTAACGGTATCTATTGAGGTGTCACTCAAAAAATAGTTGACGATTTAAGTCCCATGGTTGACAAAAGTGCAGATTTATGAGTATGATTTAATGGGTGTGAGTTAGCTATTGTAAAAAAAATAAATTAGTAGGTGGCTCCTAACCAACCTATGTTCAGGTCTGACCTTATCCTTAAGTTTACTAAGCGAGGTCTTAGGCCCCCCAGTTCTAAGGGGCCCTATTTCGTCCCTTCTCCATTTGCGCACACCACAAAAATCACCAGACAAGTGCGCAACTGTTCTTCTTCCTTCTCATTCTATGATTCTCGATCTTGATTCTTGGTAGAAACTAGTATCAATTGAATATTGATCGTTTCTTGTTTAGTCTATTCTCACTTATTCTTCTTCCTCTGATTCTCCGTTGTTGATTATTCAAAAATCAAAAGTCAAAATTAAAAACTTGAAGGTTTAACCCAATGCTCTCTTTTCATTATATCCATCCACCGGGTATGAGCTACATAACCTTCTTCATGTTTTTAGTTTCTATAGATGATTTTATTCCGTAAAATCTTCATTTTTATCATTTAAGTGGGTCACAATGTGTTCCTACAAATGGGTCATTCCCAAAAGTCAACTTGATTGGGAAGGTATTGTTCTTGATTATGACCAAAATTTACTTGCCCCTCGGTAGTGTAAGCGTTCCTGGAAAAATCATTGGGAATTTGATGTTTTGCTTCTTGAATTTACTAGTGTAGATGTATGTATTATGATTAATTGAACCATTTTATTACCAAAAATTACTGATAAAGTAATATAATTTAGGTACAATATATATTCTTTGGACGATTTTGTAGTATTTTGATAATTCTTCATTTTCATCTTTTCATTTTCAGCTGTGAGCTGGTCTGAATTCCACTTGGGACACCATTTTAGGTTTGTTTTCATAAAGATTTGATAACAACTCAAGTACATGAAACGAAAAATCTCCATCATCTAAAGGATCAGTATGTTTGAACATTTTCTTTGAACTTTTACATTCCCTCTGTAACGCATGTAGATCCGGGCTAGTCAATTAGAGAAAATAGGGGTCGAAAACGACTTTTCAACAAAAGATTATTTACAATAAATAATCTTAACCAAGTTTTAGAATATGTCTCAAGGGTTCCGTACATATAAAGATCGCCAAAATCCGAGTTATAACGAAGAAGTTATGGCTCGTAGAAGTTTTTCGGCAAAATCGGCACGACACCGGGAGACGTAAATAGTAAATTTATGATAGAGCGAATTTTAGCCATAGCGATCTAAAATAAAGTCGTAGAATAAGTTAAACCGAGAGCGTCCATAAAAAAAACGCCCAAATCTGACTTCGTATGAGGAAGTTATGATTTTTCGAAGTTTCGGCTCAGCAGTGTACAACCCGAAATTCGAATATTAGGTCGAGCAGTTTTTAGCCGACACGACCTAAACGAGAATCGAAGATCTCGTTAAGAGTAGCGTAAGGAGAAAAAGATGGGCAAAAACGGATGTCGGATGAAGAAGTTATGAGAATTTAACGGACCAATCCTGTCCCGGCCTGTTAATAATGTAAATTTTAAAATAAGATCAAAATTAGCTGACGGAGTCTAAACGAAAGATGTAGAGTACGTTCCCGCCTTCGCGTGGATATAAGGAACGTCAAAAATGGAGGTCGTATGTGAGAGTTATGATTTTTAGAAGCCGCAAGGAAAAATTGCGAAGCTGGAGCAAGATCGATGACGTGGCGACATCAGGGCCATACATCGCTGAAGCAAGCCTCGCACCGGATAAGTCCACGTAGCCCCTTCGCATTACGCCCCGCATCCGAAACGAAGTACGCCCAGCAAACCTCGATCTTGTGCGGTCCGAGACTTCGCCACGTCGCACCACCCGGAGGCCACCACCTGGCAGTCCTATCTGAAGACCACCCAGCGTAAGCATGCTGAATGCCCAATGTAATGTGCAAAATTCAGCCTATAAAAGGCAGCGAAGGCTGCCAAGTTCCATGCACCAAAATCCTCTCTCATTCTCGAGTTTCTTTCTCTCTCTAGGGTTCCAAACTCTCCCCTAAGCCTAGGTAAACCCCTTAGCACACGAAGGAATCCCTGAGGCTCCCGGAGTCCCGAGTAAAAGGGTCTTTCGGTTTTGAAACACTGCTCCGAGCAAAGCCTGATTTTCTTTAAAATCCGTTGTTGGTGAGCTACGCTTACGCAATTTTTAATATAGCTTTCAAATAATTATAGTAATGTTATTAGGTCCTTAAAATAATTATTTGGGCTATTATTATGAGTTATATAAGTATCGTTTAATGCTTATATAATAGTAATAATAGTCAAACTATTAATTTATCGTGGTTATCGTTACACTAAACCCTAGTGGTAATGATACTAGGTTTTGTCGAAGGAAAATTATGTTAAGAATAACGAAGTGCTGTCCGAGTACCGAGTCACCACCTTCTCAGGTGAGTGCATAGTTACTTCAGTTTACACATAGATATGAAGTATTTTATATAAATTATGTGCTGTGTGTGCATACTATCTGTATATTTGCTATCTATGCTAGATGAACAATTTTATACATGTTTTAAATGATTTAAAACTGTATATGTATTTTATATCTACAAAATGTGTTGGGTAAAACATAGGTAGATGAAATAGTTGTTGTGTGATAACACTATGAAAGACATCAATGTCGACAGTGCTCCAGTCTTCTAGTGGAGTATAGATGACGACCATGGATGATACTAAACAGTCCAGTGGAATGCTAGCAGGCTTGTAACCTGTAGGTATTTTTGAACTAGGTGTTCATTAGGTATTTTTGAACTGAGTGTGTTCACCAGGTATTTTGAACTAAGTGTGTTCACTAGGTATTTTTTAACTGAGTGTGTTCACTAGGTATTTTGAACTAAGTGTGTTCACTAGTTACTTTGGAACTAAGTGTTTACCAGATGTTTTGTTGTAATCTATAAGCCTTCGTAATGATGGACTTCGGGCCAACTCCTTAGGATGATCCTTAGGAATAAATAAACGAGGAATAGTTTATTCTTAGGGTAGATCCTTAAGAGTAAAGAAGATAATGGGGATGGGTAATTGGTTTAACTGTTTGATGATTAAACATAATAATTATATTATTGTGGGTTGAAAACCCTATGTACTCACCAGGTTTCCCAACCTGACCCACTCAATTTATTTGTATCACATGTGTCAATATGAAATTACATTACATGACTGAGAGATTAAGAAGATATAGATCACTAGTGTAAATAAATATAAGTTCTGTTTATGCTTATGTTTCTGTATTGATGATGAAATCCCAAATGTTTTAAAATGAATAAAAATACTTTTCTTCGGAGATGCTTGGATAACGTATTTATCATGTTTTACTGGGAACAAATTCCGCACCATTTTTATTAAAAGAGGTACTCTAATTTTTATAAAGCATAAAGAAAATCGGTCTTTTCTGGCCGTGAAAATGGGGATGTCACAGTTGGTATCAGAGCATTAGTTTAAGCGACCTTGGAATTTGTAGGAAATTTCTAGACTTAAACTTAGAATACTAAGCGATGATTGTGAGATGAGTGTCTGCTATAATTTAGACACGAGCACTAGTTTATATTAGGAAAGATGCCTAAAATGTTTTATGTGCTAAATGATTTATGTTATAGCTATAAATATGCCTTATATGCTGTTATTTGTTCGGATCTATGGTCTGTTGCCGACCGGATCTGGAAACCTTATGTGTTCAGGATTCTAAGCGTCTGATTACGATATTAGAACTAGCATGTATCGTCTATCGTAAATAAAATCTTTCCTATCTTAAATTCTCGTCTCGGTACACCAAACGTCTGCTTGGGTGTAGAAAACAAGAGGAAGATGACAACCTGAGCCTAAGAATGTGACGGGTCATACATCGGTCGTTACGCCTACACCCGAACCTATCACAATGGTAGAAGTTCAGGAAGTGATGTGAACCATGATAGACTGGGAAAATAGAGGAAATGAGATGGATTACGATATTGAATGTCCTAAGAGAGGATGATAGAACAATTAGTGTAATTCCTAAAATCTGGAATGTCCATCATCAACCGAGTTGAAGCAGAATTGATGATTGAAGATATGCATGGAAGAAGTCCTAGTAGAGTCTAGGGAAATTTTTATGATTATTTGGACACACTCGTATGTGTTAAATTGTTTTGTGATTTTAGGACTTGGGGACTACAAGACAATACTTGGGACGAGTATGAGTCGGTGTGAAAGGTTGTAGATGCATATACTACCGGAAGCACATGACTCATGCTTGGATAAGGGAAAGTCACAAGGTTACCAAGAAGCTAATAATTGATTCCATTTTATTCAAGCATGTTGTTACCATCGTTTCGGTAATGACTAAGAAGAGTGTTGTTATTCCGACCCTAGTGGTCATATCAAATTGAGTCCGACTACGATGAGTATGATACATGGTTCAGAGAAACACGTTCGATGTAGCATCTGACTTAAACCAGAAGATTGAAACATGATTGTATCACAATAGAACATAAAGGATGGTATAGTCTGTTCTAGAATTTGACTCTAAGAGACCTGAGTCTGAGCGTTGCAACATACGATGATAGGTCATTAGAATATGACACATCGACCAATGATAGTAATAAAAGAGCTTATCTTAAGTTTGTATCCAGTGAGGATTGAGATTGTGTCACAACTAGGAATTTTGATGCTTTGTAACAACAACAATGATAACAATTGTGAACCAAAAATATGAAAGCATGTATGATGCTTATTCAATAACAACAAAACTTCCATCAAACACTTTATACAAGCACTACAAATAGTCAACAAAGAATTGGAAACCCTAGAAATCCCGGTTTAAGTCCATTTTTTACTAGGACTTCCTTATTGGGCCTAATGGGCCAATAAGCTTCCAATTTGACTATTTTGGGCTTAGAATTGTTAAATGGGCTCTAATTGGACCCACTTCCATTTATTTTAATAATTTGGGCCATATTGGGCCTAGAATGAAATAAAATACCCTAATGGACCTTATTGGGCCATAACTAACCTAATTAGCCCTAATGAACCATAAAAACTCATACTTGATGAATATTGGGCCGTGAATTTCTCTAAAAGGGCCAATGGGCCGAAAACCATCAAATTAGGCCCATATTATGGACTCAAACTCAAAAAGGCCCAACACATTCTTCTCCTTAGCCCATTCTCGGCCAACATATAAAAAAGAGAAGATTAATGGAGTTGACTTCTAAGTTGTCACATCCTTATTACTCAAAGGTTATCAAGGTATAGTACATCTCATGCATCTAGGGCATCTAATGTTCCCATGCAACTTCTCTCCCCTCTTCTCCTCTTTATTCGGCCGAGACCACAAAGGAAAAACACACACACACACTCTCAAAAATATCTCTCAAACACATAAGAACTCTCTTCTCCTTTTCATCCAAGTTTTCGAGAATTAGAAGCTTTCCAAGGAGTTTTTCATTAATAAAAAATCACTTATAGTTAAAAATCTTGGTAAGTTCTTACTTAAATCCAAAGTTTAACTTCTATATCTCATCAAAAATCATCTTTTAATTCATTCAACTTCATGATCATACTCCTTAGAAACAACCTAAGCTCAAGGACTTCTAAAGAAGTTTGTTAGGCCGAAATCTTCCCTCAAATCTTCATCAAAACCAAATCCAAACCTCAAGGTGAGTTCATACCCCTCTTTTTCGGTTTTTACAAGTTTTATGAGGGAGAATACAAGTAAAATGTGTAGATCTATGTGTATGTGTGATTGTAAGTGTTTATGTAGTAAATATGAAACAAAAAGTGAAGAAATCTTGAGATCTATGACATAAGAAGGAACTAAAACATGATCTAAGGTATACTACACTAAACAAGTCAAGAAAAATACCCTCTAAGATTAAAATAAACATATTGTAACATAAAACAAATTTTTGGGGCGTAAATTGTCAAATAAACAAAAGTTGGGTGAAAAGTTGTTATTCACGGTTTTCTTGAGGGTTAAAAGAGTCAAAACAGTTAAAATAAATGTTTTTATGAAAATTATGCTTTTCAAAGGACTTGAAATGAAAATATTAGCTCAGTGGGCCAATTTTTGGGCTTTTCGGCCCATTAATCCCAAAGTTGCGAAACACATAATTTTCAAAGGGATGAAATGATAAATTCCTCAAAACAGGGGATAAAGAGTTAAACAAAATTATTTCAAGGGTTAAAAATGCTTTTCTTTACCAAAAAGGACCAAAAATGTAAAGTTTTTGGATTTTGGGCCAAAATTGTAAAAGTTGCAAAAGTATGGGCTTTAACCGAAAAACACTTTTCTGGAAGGGCTGAAACTGCCAAAGAATATGTTTTGGGCTAAAAGTATCAATTGAACAAGTCTATGGGTAAAATGTGTCAAGAAAATGGTTTAAGGGCTAAAATGTCTTTTTTCATATATAAGGGACTAAAATTGTCATCTTTATTAAAGAAGGGCTGAAGGTCAAACCAATATTTTGAATCAATTCTTTTACTATTAAGATGTTTGAGTCAAAAATACAAAACCACAACTCATGAAGATGAACATATTTAAAATCCCAAAAATCGTTAACAATAAGCGAGCGGCCTCGTGCCAATTCAAAATAACAATCGTCCAATCAAACTTTCCAACAATTATACAATTCCTAAAAACAAGTAAACGATTCAAACTTTGGGCTTGAAAGTCCAATCATGCTTGTTGGGCCTTTGTGACCCATTAACATGATTTTGGGCCCAAGGAATAATAATAAATGTTATTGGGCCTCCTACGACCCAATTTCATATTTAAGGGACCCTCAATGGCTTTTAAGTGCTATTGGGCCTTAGTGGCCCATTTGTACTGCTAGTAAGCTCCAAGTAAACAAATACAAGTCGATAATCAATAGTAATCAAGTGAATTGGGATTTAGTGAGTAATAACGGGTGACACCAACGTGTGTCGGTCGTAGTCTGTAGTTATAATAAAAGTCTCCTGGTTGGAGAGCGAGAGTTTGTGTATAGATCTATACGGGGGTGACTCCCCCACACCTCAACTGTTCGCTACAGTTAGACTCGGCCAGTCTAGGGTGACAAAATCTTAAGATCAATTCAGTTGTTCACCAGAATGCTAAGACAGACGAACTAGTCATTATCATGCATGGTTATAACGACTAACATAAATAAACCTGATATAAATCAAGTAATCAAGGTAATTCAAAATCATTCACGTGATGGGATAAAAATTCGAACCGTATATGATATTTTTATTTTGGAAAACATCGGGTTTTCCGGGAAAGTTCCACAATTTTCACTTGCACGTTTAATACAAAGTTTTTCAATTATACATGTTTTAAAATCATCATGCATATATTTACGAATCTCCACACTTTTTATAAACAATGGTCTTTTCAGAAAATATCCGATTTTCTTGGTTGTTTTCGTTCAAACTACACAAAAAATTTCATATCAAACCTGCTTATGAACTCACCAACATTCCATATGTTGACCATTTTTCAAAATAACTTGTATTCTCAGGTAACCGATAAGCTGAGGAGTAAGTACCAAGTATGTTAGTGTGTTTTGCTTTTGAAAACTATCAAACAATTTATGTATGGATTTATAATGTTAAAACAATGTACTTGATGTGAACAATGTCAGTTGTAATACATTGATGCATGGTGATGTTTATGTTATGATTCATGTATATTCATTGTGATGATATTCAATTGAAGTCACGCGAGCCCTCAGACGTTTCCGCCGTCTGGTTCGGGGGTGTGACAGGTTGGTATCAGAGCTCTGTTTATAGTGAACTAGCATATCTAACCACACATTGATATGCAACTATAAACAAAAGAGGGAAAAAAACAACTCTGAACAAAGCAAAACAAATAAAACACAACGATAAAACACTCCTACTGGTAAGACATAGGAAAAATAACATAATACCAAATCAAATAAGATAATGCTAGCATCTCGGTTAAGCCGGGGACTATTCATAGTCATATTAAGGAGTGAATGTGGCCTGATCAACTACATTTCCTCCGAGGTACAACTATCACATGTCCCGAGGAAATCTTGATGGTAGGTAAACCTAAAAACATACCCCTTTATTACTAAGAAGAGAACATCAACTCAATTTATGCAATAATTAAAACGCCTTAGGAGTAATGATAGTTTATTCATATACCTCCTCTCAGTCACCATGGAAGGGGAGCACCAGGGCATTCAGTTTCATCAGGCCCTAGTGGCCCGGGGGCGATCGGGGTCGAGCCCGAGGGAAATCAGGGGGAGCACACGACGTTGGACTTGAAGCAGAACAAGAGGAATATATAATAGTTGATTTCAAATATGACGAGCTTGACCAGTAGTTAGATGAAGAGAAGGGCGTAGAAGAATCACGTAGTGAACTCCACCTGCCGGAAGCCCCGTCAAATTCCCGCACGGTTCAAAGGGTTGATACAAACTATCTATGCTCTCTCGAGGAGGCAATTATCAACCTCTTCTAAGTTATAATATATTGTGATTGGATCCTAGCCTTAATATTACATTTGGGTGTTTTATTAAGGACTCTCTTAACATCCAAACTAATCTTGTCCTCTTCTTTCAGATGTCTTCAAACAACGTTGCTTTTGGCTCTAATCCTAATGGCTCATTTACCCTTATGAACTTGTGTGGGAAAGTCACTTTTGATGGATCCAACTTCAATGAATGCATCAGAAACATCAGGATGATTACCCGCTACGAGGACAAAGAATATGTCCTCGATAAGGAGCTTAAGGAGATTGATGAGACCACTACAACTCCCCAGGAGATCGCTGACTTCCAGGCACATGAAAGGGATGCTACCAAAGTGGCATGCATCATGTTGGCTACCATGACAGTGGAACTCCAAAAGTCCTATGAGGACTCCTACTCTTTTGAAATGCACCAAGATCTGATGGAAAGATACCATCAAAGTGCACGACAAGAGAGGTATGAAATCATTTGCTCCATGATAACAACCATGATGAAGGACGGGGAATCCGTCACGAGCCACATGCAGAAAAATGCAAAGGTATGTGGATCGGTTGCTGAAGCTTAATGTGAACTTTCATTAGGAGCTTGCAATAGATATCATTTTGCACTCCTTACCATCGTGCTATGATCAATTCCGCATGACATATCACATGAATAAGGAAGAGGTCACACTCAGCAAACTTCAGGGACTCCTCAAGACCGTAGAAACAGGTCTTAAAGGTAAGTCGGTTGTTAACACTCCTACTCCAAACTCCGCCCCGGTTTTGGCAATCGGGAAAGGTCGAGGGAAGAAGAGAAAGAGCTCTTTGAAGGGTACCAAGGCCAGGACCCTTGATGGCTCTTCTTCAAATGGAACCAAGAAAGGTTTCATCACTCCTTCTTCTGACCCAAAAGAGGCTGAATGCTTCTATTGCCATGAAAAGTCACATTGGAAGCGGAACTGCCCAAAGTACCAGCAAGATGTGAAGGATGGGAAAGTTAAACCCAACCATGCAGGTATTCCATGATTGCCAGGGCTAGGGAGAGAGAGATTGATTTGGAGCACATACGGAAGAGGAAGGCCGCTGAGGGGCAGACGATGGGGGCTTCAGGGAAGAAGCCCAAGGGATCCGATGGTAGGCTGAAAGGCCAGTCAGGGCGGGACCGCTGTGGGAAATGCAGTCAGGCACATGAGGGAATTTGTCGCACTGGGCCGGGTACAGGCTGCTATAAGTGCGACAAGGTTGGGCATTTTGGTAGTGATTGTACTGCCTCTACTTCTGCGATTCAGAAATTAGGCCTAATTTGCTTCCATTGCAATCAGAGAGGCCATAAAAAGGCCAGTTGTCCCAGGTTGTCAGCAGCAGCAGCAGTAGCAGCGCCGGAAGTGGCACCAACGTCAGCGACAACACGGGCTACGGATGACCGGAAGGTCAAGTCGGAGGCTCCAGTGGTTCGGAGCCGAGCATTTCAGCTGACAGCCGAGGAGGCACGCGCTGTACCCGATGTGGTGACGGGTATGATTCTTTCCCTCTGATTTATTTGTATGATGTTATGATATTGATGTGTGCTCTATGTATATGCGTTTCAGATCGTTCTATGTGAACGGTATCCCAGTTCAGGTGTTGTTTGATTCAGGTGCTACCCAATCATTTGTCTCTCTTGTGCTTAGCAAGAAGTTTCCTGAGTCTTCGGGCATGTTGGACTGTCCTCTAGAGGTCGAGATTGCAGACGACCGATTAGTGCAAGCATCGGAGGTCTACCGAGATTGTGTTTTGAGGCTATTCGAGGAACGTTACCTGGTAGACTTGGTTCCCATACCATTGCGAGGGAACAAGGTTATTATAGGCATGGATTGGTTGAGCCCTAATGGGGCAGTGATAGATTGTGCACATTAGCTGGTGCGGATCAGGACTCCAAGTGGGGGAGAGTTGGTAGTTCACGGCAAGAGGCCACAGCGAGGACCAGCTGTATGTTTAGCAGCGAGAGCTAGGCGTTACCTTCAGCAGGGTTGCACAGGGTATCTCGCTTATGTTATGGACACCCGGGAGGCGGGTAAGGCGACAGTGGGCGATGTGCCCATGGTGCGGGAGTTTATGGATGTATTCCCCGAGGAGTTGCCTGGGATACCTCCGGAGAGGCAGGTGGAGTTTAGGATCGACCTAGTCCCTGGTGCGGCTCCGATAGCCAAGGCGTCGTATCAGTTGGCTCCTCCTGAGATGCAGGAGTTGTCTACACAGCTGCAGGAGCTGTTAGACAAGGGATTCATTAGACCAAACAGTTCACCCGGGGGAGCCTGATTCTCTTTCTGAAGAAGAAAGACGGGTCGCATCGGATGTGTATAGACTATCGGGAGCTGAATAAGGTAACGGTGAAGAACCGTTACCCACTCCCGATGATCGATGACCTCTTCGACCAGCTTCAGGGAGCATCTTGGTTCTCCAAGATTGATTTGCGATCAGGGTATCATCAGATGAGGGTCAGAGAGGAGGATGTGCAGAAGATTGCTTTTCGGCACGCTATGGTCATTACGAGTTTGTGGTGATGCCTTTCAGGCTCACCAATACTCCTGCCACGTTCATGGATCTCATGAATCAAGTATGTCGGCCGATGTTGAATCGGTCTGTGATTGTTTTCATTGACGATATCTTGGTTTATTCCAAGACACGAGAGCAACATGAGAAGCACTTGCGTGAGGTTCTGAGTACTTTGAGGAGGGAGAGCTTATATGCTAAGTTCTCCAAGTGAGAGTTTTGGTTGGGCGAGGTGCAGTTTCTTGGGCACCTTGTCAACCAGGACGGGATATCAGTGGATCCGGCCAAGGTAGAGGCCGTGATGAGATGGGAGGTCCCAAGGTCTCCATCCGAGATTCAGAGCTTCCTAGGATTGGCAGGCTACTATCGGAGATTCATCCAGGACTTCACCAAGATAGTCGTACCCCTGACCAGGCTGATGAGGAAAGTCATGGTTTTTCGTTTGGGGCCCGAGCAGTAGAACGCGTTCGAGACGTTGAGACAAAAATTGTGCGAGGCGCCAATCTTAGCCTTGCCAGAGGGCATGGAGGATTTTGTTGTGTACTGCGATGTGTCCATCTCGGGTTTGGGCACAGTGTTGATGCAGAGAGGGCACATTATTGCTTACGCTTTGAGGCAGCTGAAGCCTCACGAGGCGAACTACACAACGCATGATTTGGAGCTGGGGGCTGTTGTGTTCACCCTCAAGATTTGGTGTCATTACCTCTATGGGGTTCGTTGTACCATCTACACGGACCACAAGAGCCTGAGGTATCTTATGAACCAGCCGAATCTGAACATTAGGCAGCATCGGTGGCTTGACGTGGTAAAGGATTATGATTGTAAGAACCTTTACCATCCGGGAAAAGCCAATGTGGTGGCTGACACGCTTAGCCGCAAGGCAGCACCGATCCGAGATATATGCCTAAAGATGGCAGCACCGCAAGGCCATGAAGGAGGAACATCGGAAAAGCGAGCGGATTGTGGGACAGGTTTCCTCCTTCGACTATGACAGTAGAGGATTGCTAACATTACACCGTAGGGTGTGGGTGCCATATCTCGGGGGTGTGCGCCAGGTTCTGATGGAGGAGGCGCACAAATCTCGATTCTCCATTCATCCGGGGGCAACGAAGATGTATAGGGGTCTTCATCTAGACTATTGGTGGCCCTGCATGAAGCGGGATATAGCTTGGTACGTGGAGTGGTGCTTGACTTGCACGAAGGTCAAGGCCGAGCACCAGAGGCCTCACGGCAAGATGCTACCATTGGAGATTCCGTTGTGGAAATGGGAAGACATCACGATGGATTTCATCACCAAGCTTCCCAGGACCGCACGGGGAGTGGATTCTATATGGGTCATCGTGGGTCGGTTGACCAAGAGCGCCCACTTCATACCGATCCAGGAGAGTATGTCGGCTAAGAAGTTGGCCGATATCTACATCCGAGGGGTGGTGGCGCGGCACGGAGTGCCAGTCTCCCTGATTTCAGACAGAGATGTACGGTTTACTTCCAGGTTCTAGAAGAAGTTCCATGACGAGCTGGGTACTCGTCTGCATTTTAGCACTTCTTTTCACCCGCAGACAGATGGTCAGAGTGAGCAGACCATCTAGACTCTGGAGGATATGTTGTGGGCATGCATGCTAGACTTCGGTGGTAGCTGAGATACCTATCTTCCTTTGGCTGAGTTCTCATACAACAAAAGCTACCACGCGAGTATTGACCATCCTCCTTTTGAGATGTTATACGGGAGAAAGTGTAGGACTCCGATATGTTGGGGTGAGGTTGGCCAGAGGGTCATGGGGAGCACCGAAGTGGTGCTCAAGACGACCGAGAGGATTCAACAAGTTCGGAGTAGGCTTCAGACTGCTCAGAGTCGGTAGAAGAGTTACGCCGACAAGCGCCCATCAGACCTGAAGTTCCAGGTCGGGGATATAGTTCTCCTGAAGGTGTAGCCATGGAAGGGCATCATCCGATTCAGGAAACGACGCAAGTTGGGCCCCAGGTACATTAGACCCTTCAGGGTTCTGGCCCGGGTGGGCAAGGTGGCATATAGGTTGGATCTGCCAGTCGAACTCAGTCATATACACAACACTTTCCATGTTTCTCAGTTGCGAAAGTGCCTGGTGGATGACTCAGTAGTAGTACCCCTTAAGGATATTCAGGTCGATGGCAGCCTGAATTACATTGAACGACCAGTAACAATCCTCGATCGGCAGTCGAGGGATTTGAGGAACAAGAGGGTCGAACTTGTGAAGGTGCAATGGCAGCACCAGAAGGGTTCGGAGTGGACTTGGGAGCCGATGAAGGAAATGATGGAGCATTACCCCGAGCTGTTTCAGGATCGAGAAATAGACTTCGAGGACGAAGTCTAAAATAAGCGGGGGAGATTTGTAGCACCTGGTTCCTAGTATGTTTGATTTATCTGAGTAATTTACATTTTTTAGCCTTGGACTCGGCGAGTCGTAGGCTAGACTCGCCGAGTAGGGACGGGATACTGAGCAAGTTTAAGTTGGCGACTTGGCGAGTCCACCATTCTGGAAGATACCCTAATTTCAGGTGTTTGCACCCTATTTAAACCCTCTTATGCGCCCCAAGTTATTCTCCTTCACCCTCAGAGCATCCTATACTGAACCCTAACCCTCTCCTTGTGATTTGAAGTGTTTTTGTGTTTGTTCCTTGAAGATTGAAGAAGAGAAGGAAGGAAAGACCAAAAGAGAAGGTGAAGAGCAAGGATCTAGGACCTAATCCAAAGTTCATTGAGGTGCAATTCGGATCTATTCGGTTTCTATGCACAAATCCCCTTTAGAACACCATTAAAGCTATCTTTGAACCATTTCCAAGCTTGATAGTAGTATAGGGATCATAATGGGTTGAATAGCCACTAGATCTGGCTATGTTCGAGTTCCAGGAGCCTAGATCTAATACCTTTATGGGTCCATATTGCATGAAAGCCCTAGATCTACCCCCTTTTAGTGTGTTTTGAGCCTTAAAATCCCCATTGATGATTATATACACGTAAAGTTGGAAACTTTACGTGTTAATCGAGCTCTAGGAACCCAAATCTATGAATGGAATGCACTGGATTCAAGCAGAATCTAGTGTATAGAGATTGCATGTATGCGACTCAGCGAGTTGTTCTTCGGACTTGGCGAGTCGAGTCGTGAGTCCCCGATTTTTCCCCTTTCGAGTATGTGAGTAGAGTAGTGAGCCATAGGTGGACTCAGTGAGTCGGAAGCCAGAATCAACAATGGAGGGACTTAGCGAGTCAATGCCCAGACTCGGCGGGTCTAAGGAAATCTTCTTGCCTCAAGAACAGACTCGACGAGTTGTTCATACAACTCGGCGAGTCACAGTCTAGAGTGTTCATCGGATGAAGATCAACTCGACGAGTTGTTCATACAACTCGGCGAGTCAGATGAAGGACCATTGAGTATCAGTTCGGGAAGAGAACTCGACGAGTCAATGCCTAACTCGACGAGTAGAGACAGGAGTAAGGGCAATCGAGTGAATATCGACTTGAAGAGTTGGCAAGCCAACTCGGTGAGCCGGCTCAACTGGAAGTTGACTTTGACTTTGACTTGACTTTGGTTTGGAATCGGTCAGGGGTAAAATAGTCATTTTACCCTGGGAATAGTATCAATGTCTGATTAATTGTTTTATGGAAATATAGCTGGAGGATCATCGGAGCAGCAGTCAGACATTTGCGGATCAACTTTTCAGCAACCAGCCTTTCGAGGTGAGTTACCTTCCAGTAGGGGTGGGTCTAAGGCCACAATGCTGGCCCACCGAAAAGGAGTATCTAGTAGATGATTGTCTTCGTGATAATTATCTTGGCTTGGTTATGTGCTTTGGTTGTGAGATATGCCTTTATGATATGCTGTGTGTGGTAGGAATTAGTTTTCCCTGACATCGGTCTCCAGGACAGTAGGGTAGGTCAGTACCCAGTTATGCCAGACTATATGTTCATATCTCGCTATTGTATGCTTGCGATAAGGGGTGAGATAGTCCCCAGTACCGGTTGAAAGATACTGATGATGAGTACCGGTGGAAAGATACCGATGATGATTACCGGTTGAAAGATACCGATGGCTGTTACCAGTTGAAAGATACTGATGATATTATATGTTATGTGGTATGATGGGGGAACTCACTAAGCTTCGTGCTTACAGTTTTAGTTGTGGTTTCAGGTACCTCTTCGTCAAAGGAGAAAGAGCCAGCGACGTAGCGGCGCATTACACACATGGTTTCCACACTGGATTTTTCTGGGATCGTACTCTGATTTTCTTCGTTTCCGATGATATTGTTTTGAGACATAACCTTATGTTTTATAATTAATGTAACTTTGACAATGTTTTAGTAATACGCTTTATTACATGTTAAATTTTAAAATGAAATTTTTGGCCTCGAAATTTGGGATGTTACACTCGGAGGGTTGTCTTTCGAGAGAGAGAGTTCATAAGCCAAGGAAACAGTGGGAGGCAAGTTTACCTTGAAGAAATTAAAGAGTCAAGTGGTGAAGGAACTTTAAACCCTAGCACTCAACTTGAGGAGGAAACTCCTGTTGAGCCAATTGACAAGTCTGTACCTCTAAGGCGTTCCACAAGGGTTAGGAATGCACCTGAGCATTACTATAGATTCCATATTACTACGGAAGGTGATACACTTATCAGTGATGAGACACTGATAGGTCTGGATGAACCTAACAGTTATGCGGAAGCCATGGCAGGCCCTGAGTCAGCCAAGTGGGAAGAGGCAATGGACAGCGAGATACAGTCCATGTATGGCAATCAAGTTTGGAACTTGGTGAAGAATGTACCAGGTCGTAAGACTGTAGGGTGCAAATGGATCTTCAAGAAGAAGACCGACATGGATGGTAAGGTACAAACTTATAAGGCACGACTGGTTGCAAAGGGTTTCTCACAAACTCCGGGAGTTGATTATAATGAGACCTTTTCTCCAGTGGCCAAGATTAAGTCTATTAGGGTTCTGTTAGCCATAGCCACATCTAAATGACTATGAAATACGGAAAATGGATGTCAAAATCGCTTTCCTTAATGGAAAGTTGGCTGAGGATGTTTACAAGAGGAAGCCAGGGGGTTTTGTCAATACAGAGTACTCTAATAGAGTGTGTAAGCTTGAGAAATCCATTTATGGGGTAAAGAAAGCACCTCGCAGATGGAATATTTTCTTTGATGAGAAAGTCAAAGAATTTGGCTTTTCTAGCAGTGAAGATGAATCTTGTGTATATGTCAAGGCTAGTGGGAGTATAGTTAGCTTTTTGGTGTTGTATGTGGATGACATACTACTCATAGGAAATGACATCCCAACTCTGCAGGAAGTTAAGTCCTGGCTTGGGAAGTGTTTCTCTATGAAGGACCTCGGAGAAGCTGCCTATATTCTAGGGATAAGGATCTTGAGAGACCGGAGTAAAAGACTGATTGGACTTAGTTAGAGTACCTACTTAGATAAGATGCTGAAGAGATTCGACATGCAGGACTCTAAGAAAGGAGAGTTACCCATCCAAAGTAACGCTAGATTGAGTAAGACACAAAGCCTTAGTACTGAGGTTGAGATAACATAAATGAGTCGAATACCTTATGCTTCAGCTGTAGGATCGATCATGTATGCTATGACGTGTACTCGACCTGATGTAGCCTTTTCCTTGAGCATGGTTAGCAGGTTTCAGGGGAACCCTGGCAAGGCACACTGGACTGCGGTAAAGAATATCCTCAAATACCTACGGAGGACTAAGGACTGGGTCCTTACCCTCGGTAGGAGTGATGACTTGAGAGTTGTAGGGTATAGTGATGCTAGCTTTCAGACTGATAGGGATAATTTCCGCTCTCAGTCAGGCTGGGTCTTTACCTTAAATAGAGGAGCAATTTCTCGGAAGAGTTCCAAGCAAGAGACAGTGGCTGATTCAACTTGCGAATCAGAGTATATTGCAGCTAGCGAGGCAACAAAGGAGGCGATATGGATGAAGAACTTCATTGGAGACCTTGGATTTGTACCAGCTATTAAGCAGCCAATGGAAATTTTCTGTGATAGTGAAAGTGCAGTTGCCTGCCTAGGAACCAAGGGATCACGGGAGATCCTGACACATCGACAGAAAATACCATTTTATCAGACATCGAATAGAATAAGGACTCCTCGTGACAAAGAGGGTATCATCGAATGAGAATCTAGCAGATCCCCTCACGAAGGGACTAACTCGGGTTAAGCATCTCCAACGTGCTCGGAGCATAGGGATGAAGGATGATATTAAATTTAGTAGTTAGATAACCTCAAAATTTGTAAAGTGTAATTGACATTAGATGATGAATAAAGGTGTTTTATTTATGAGTAAAGTGTTGCTATCTCTTGTCGATCGTTTACTATATTTCTTTTGCATGTTTTGACTTCCAGAATAATTATGTTTTGTATATCATATTATTCGAACCTCCACAATCAGTCATATGTTGGAAGTAGGTATGAATCAAGACTGTCATGATTGATTGCAGAGGTCTAAGGTGTTGGACATGGCTACAACAATCATGAGTGCTCATAAGTTCTAACCATTGGACTCAACCCATGCTCACTAGAATCATTTCATGGAATTTATCTCGAGTGATCATGAGACGGTAATTGTTGGATTAATGTCTAAGTCCATAACTATAATTGGTAAGACTTGACCAGACCCGACATGGTCCATTTGGGTTGCATGACATCATGCATTTGGATAGACTAAAATGAGAGAAATAACACTTAAGGTTTGTTAATATATTATAAGTTCTAATATATTAATAAGGTTATTTAATTAGTATTGATCAAGAATTAATTTGGAATTAATTAAGTGATCAAAAGGAGACTAATTAAATATATGGGTTGATTGTGTAAATCATTCATTCTTATATATGTGGGCTTGTGATCCAAGATTCCCTATGTTGGACTAAGTCCATGGGGTGATCCATGGATGCTCCATGGAGGTTAAAATCCATGGAGCATAAGGCATGGGTAAAGTCATGAGTTACATGGTGTAACCCTAATAGCCACCATATAAAAGAATTCCATGGCTCAAGAAATCGTGCACTATGTGTGAGTGTGAGGGCTAGACGATTTCAAGGAGTGTTCAAGTTTCTCTCAAGTTATTCCAAGTGTATTTGGTGTTGTGTGAACCATTTGAGGTGTCACACTTGGGGCACTAGGCACTCAAGCTTCATGAAGACTTTCTACATCAAAGAGGTATGTATTCTATCTTGTTATATTCATTGTTTTGTATGCTAGATTAGGATAATACCTTGGAAGTTCATATTTGCATGTATAATAGAGGAAACATAGATCCAAGGTATTTAGGGTTGCATGTACACTTAGGAGTGTTAGAATGCTCAAAACCCAACAGTGGTATCAGAGCTACAGGTTGTTTTCTGTTATATTGATGCAAATATTTTATTTTCAAAGTTGAAAAAAAAGGAAAAAAAACATGAAGTTTGTCAAATTTTAAGATAATTAATTGTTCTTGTGAAAAACTATTTATTTGTAAAATTTGAATAATTTGCTTTATGAGTTGAATTAGGTCAAATTTAATAAAAGATAAAATGATATGATTATTTTATTAGTTTTAAAAGTTTGATCTGAAGATTTTTATTTTTTGAAACCTCCATAAGTTATGGATATGAAAAGGTTTTAAAAAAATTGATTCAAAGTTTTTATGGAGTTACAAAATTTGGTGTTAATGTTTTAAAGGATTCCATAACTTAAGAATAAGTTATGGATCACCAAAAGCTTTTTGTGTTACCTTTTTTTATGAGTGAATTTAGATTAATGAACAAAATTATGTGATAGTTGGTTTTAATCCAAATTAATCTAAAAGAAGTTCATAAAATATGTTTATGTAACTTATAAGTCACATTTATGAATCTTAAAACTCATAAAAGTTGTCATAGATTACAAAATGAAGAGTCTTTTTCCTCATTAAATTGTTTTATGACTCCATAACTTGTCCTCAAGTTATGGATGTTCAAGAGTCACTTTATTAAAGTTTTTAAAACTTTAATTAAACTCATAAGTTATGAAAATCCAAGAGTTTTGAATAGTTTCAAAACTTGCCCTCATGTTTTGGAATTTGTAAAGTTTTCCCCATGAATACTTTAATTCCAAGTTAGCCCTTAGAATTTTAAAAGTTAAAATTCAACCCTTAGACTTTATAATATTATAAGTTCATAATATATATATATATATATATATATATATATATATATATATATATATATATATGTATAAGAGTAAAGTCAGTCTTACCGTTAGTAGGCCTCTTTCACGAAGCCGGTCTATAAAGGGGGTATAAGGTTACTGCCTATAAAATGGCAGTTTAATGGGTGTCCACTCTCACCCACCGCTTCCTTGACCGGTGGAGGGTCGTTAGCCGAACGGGTAGGACAAGGACTAGAATTCTCCCTTCATTAAAAGTATTAATGATAAATACTAAGTAACTAAACTCTTATAAATACCCAATCTTACTTACTTAGGAAAATGTGAATAAGGTGCTAATCCATGAAATTACACTTTGCACTTTGTTTAAGTCGGTTAGTGGAGCGTGTGTGGTTAACCGGCACACTAAATCGTATTTAACAAGGTAGGCAAAGGGTAACTTAATGTTTATCATAGTATCGATGGAGCGTGTGTGGTTAACCGGCACATTGATTGAGGGGTAAACACTTAAGGGTACCAAGTAATTTTCATGGTTACTTCACACCTTGTTTTGTGATCTTAGGCATCCCAATCACAAAACCTGAAGGGCACACTCGAGATTGAAACATGTCATTGAAAAGTTCAATGAATCTTAAAGATCTAGGAGTTTCAAAAACCAATTAAAACCTAATAATACATTTCGTTTATCTTGGTGGAAATTGGTGAATCGTCATTCACCTACCTTTGAATATTTTATAGCTTGGATTACGACATCCCTCTTCTAAGTTACAAAATAGTTTGTTGGGTCCTGGCCTTAATATTTCATATTGGGTGTCATATTAAGGACTTTAAACCAACTATCTTGAATATTTCCCAAAAAGATGTCTGGTTTAGACATTTATGATCTTCCTAAATCTCTTGAAACAAGCTTTCCTAAATGAAGATGATGTCCCATGGAAATCATACTTCTTTCACCTCCTCCAATTATTCTCCCTAACCCACAAGTTCTTGAAAATTTTAAGGTCACTCAAGCCCTATTGGCAAGCAAAGGTCTATGTGTGATCACATCTTGGAGATGTAGTCACATATTGACAAGCCGAGAGAGTTGGGTGTCAAAGTGTTGAGAAAGTTGGTTCCTTAACTACTTTCTAAGTCACATAGTGAGTTCCCTTGGGACTCCTATAAAACAGACTATGACAAGACCCTTAATGATCTTATCTATTTGCTAAGATAAACTTCCTAAAACTTGTGGACATTGACAATAATGACATTGGATATCCAGTAAAGCTCTCTCATTCCAATGGAAAGGGATTGGCCATAGTCAACTCGGTTGACCAAATGGTAAAGAGAGAGGCTAAGTCTGAGATAGTCCCATTATCAAGGGTCCATAAGTAACTATTTCCAAAGGAAAGGGCATTGGTTGCGAAGCTGCCAAATTTACCTAAGGATGTTAAAGTCAATAAGTTTGGCTCTACTTCAGGTAAAGTCCATTGTCTAACTCTATTAAGTGCATGCTGATAATGATCACGAAGATGGATTTCAATCGCATGGTTTGGTGATCAGAATTTTGGGCTATTACTTAAGAGTTATGATATTTATATTGCTTAGGAATAGATAACAACAAGGTTTTCATATGGATTGTAAGGATAAGTTTTCCGCAAAGTTTTAAAATAAAAGAAAAAGGTGTTGATTTTATTTATTTTAAGTATCCTTACAATGGCATTTGTGAAAAGTTGTTGCTTATAAGATTCCACTGATAGCAATATTGGAAAGTGAATTTGATTCTTTCTTTTGTGGTAGTGTCTAAATTTACCAAATAAGGGAAGATTCTCATCACCCAAGTTTCAGTTGGATAGAAACTTGGAATCATGCAAGTTGTATAGCATGATGAATGAGAATTTTCAAGCATTGAAAAAAAATTAAGACTAACTACTTGTTCACATGGATGTGTGAGTCAAGTGAAAGACTAAGGGATCGAGTACACATTCTTGTGCACTGGTCAAGTCCACCACAAAAGATCGATAAGACTATTCGTCATGGTTTACTAAAGCTCAGTAAATATGATTATACTTACAAGATTAAGTGTAACTCTGAGACATTGGAAAAGGTTCCAATGTATGGCAGAGCGAATAAGAAGAATCAAATTAGGCAGAAGGATAAAAGTTTCTCAAATCTGAAAAGATGGGAGAGTACTTTAGTATCAGTTTTGTGATCATCTTAATGATTAAGAAACCATAGCATAATTAGTTCTCTAAGGAAATCTTAGTGCATTCTTATGACTAAGAAGAGGAATCTTGAATTGTTGAAATGGTTAAATCAAGAAGATGAGTCATACTTCATTCCAATACAAGTCTTAGAGTCATACTCCAAGATTGTAATTTGAGTGACATGTCTTAAAGAAGGTTTAAAACACTTGTCAAATGTAAGAGTAAAAGTTTCCTACTCTTGTACATTTGAAATTGGTAAGTTGTGATATTTTGGATAAAACAAAGACCAACTAAGGCCAATTATGTGAAATGTTTGTCTTGATTAGAATCCGCACTATCTCTTGGATGTTTGACAAGGGAGTCTTATAGGTCAATAGGATAGTGGGAGTCTTAAAGGTCTTGAACGTATCAAGAACTAATCAAGAATAAAACCTGAAGTTCTTCACTAGCACACGACTTGAGGTTTATAACCTATCATGTTGACATATTCTGTGCCCATTCCAATTAAAGTGGGCTTTGCATATGCGTTTTTATAGTTCTTAATTGGTTGCACAACAACTTGGAAGCAATGGCGGACCCTTGAGCTGCCAGGTGGCAATAAATTAAGATTGAGTTAAATCCATACGAGTTTGGATTTGTCATTATCCATGTCTTGTGATTATGGTTTTGACAAATTCATATGGGTAGGAACTCATACACCATAAAAATCTAAGTGTCATAAGGTTTCTCTCCGATTCATGAAAATGATGGCTAGGAAACACTTTCACTAAGTAAAGTTTAGCTAGATAGCAATTGCGATATTTGCATTCTCAAAGTCGTTAGTGGGGTGTGTGTGGTTAACCGGCACACTAACCTGGACTTGTGAGAAGTGGAAAAAAGGTCTAACCATTATGATTACTGAATCCCTCTTCATAATTGTTTAGACACACCTATGAGCTATCTAAGGGAAGGTGTATGATTTTGATAAAGTTTTATCAAAACAATCTAGTATCAGAAATATGAACTTTGGTAAGAAAGTCAGCTGATTTCTGAGTACATGTCAAAGCTAGTGGGAGCATAAGTGTCATGCTAATAATCATCATGTTAGTGGGAGCATGATAATTATGATAAGTATTGCAACTTAGAAATGTTAATTATAGAAAACAAAAGTTTTAATTGGGAAAGAGTTGTTTTGCTATAATTAAGGGAGAGGAAATTATACTTCATCTCAAATATAAAATTTTAGATTGAGGTTTTAATTGTATTTAGTCAAGGATATATATATGAATTTCATGTTGGAATGACTCAACATAAGAAAATTCTGTATATGGGTCCATTATTTGAGTTCTAAAATTCAATTATGATTACGGCTTCCCTTTTCATAATATGAATTATGAGAACTTGGCAAATAGAAATGGAAATGTTATAGCAAAAGACTGGTTTAGTCTTTATGTGAGACATCATGAATCGTATCCCATATGCTTCGGATATAGGATCGATTACATGTGCTACATTCATCCTTTCTAAAATTTTCCAAATGCCTAGGGCATTAAGAAGGGAAAAGGTCTAGAATTGGATATGACTAAAAGGATTAATCAATTGTCGAGGACAATCTAAGGTTTACCAAAGATTGGATGCTCAAGGATAGTTGGAAGTATAGTGATAATTCTGGAAGGACCATATTGACATAATCTGTAAGGAGGCAACTCTTGTTCAGAAGTGATAGACAAAATGAATATGGAAATGTTTCAAAGTTAGAATTTTCAATCTATGTAAGATTAAGGAAACTTAATGCAAGAAGGATGTTTCCAAGGAGTTGATCTCCTTTGGAATACTTTGTAATGTTTGTTGTCAAGTCCTTGTGACTTTGTGCATAATCATTACAAGAGGATCAATGCATATTAGTTTAGAATCTAACAGATTTCAGTAAATCGCATGACTTTGGAATTTTTGCATTTGCAGTAAGGATTTGGGACTGTGAAAAGATCGAGGATCATTGGAGTTATGTTCAATTGATCTATTTCACAAAGTAAAGATCATAGACAAACATAGTATGCATACTTGGTGTATGACATGACTAGTGTTTAGAAAACATAGTGTACATGCTTGGAGCATGGGACAACTACTGTTTTAAATTCAAGAATAAAGTTGATAGCTGAAACAATATAGAATGAATAATATGTAATCATATGGTGATAAATAAAATGTGTTTTATTTATGTTCATAGGTTTTGATACCATATTGGATTCAATTATTCTTGTGTTTCATTTTGCATGTTTGGACTTCCAGAATAAACTAGGTTATTCTTCCGGAATGACTGAGTTATTCAAACCATCCACAGTCAGTCATATGTTGGAAGTAGATATGAATCAAGACTGTCATGGGTTGGCTTGTAGAGGTCTAAGATGTTGGACAAAGGGCTACAACACTCATGAGTGCTCATAAGTTCTGAGTATTGGATTCAACCCGCGCTCATTGGAATCACTTCATGGATTTTATCACGAGTGATCATGAGATGATAATATCTTATATTCTTCAAACCTAGAGATATGAGTTGTTACTATGAGTTGGTTGTACATTGATTGCATGAAAATGCATTCAGTAACTCGGTGTTATAAAACGTGCCTTTGTGTATGATTCAACAAGTAGTAAAACAAGCCATATGAGTCAAAGTTTATCCATTCCTTTTACCTTCGGGATAAAAGCGATATCTGTGGTCCCCTCGATGATTTGATGATGACAAATGGAAGTGCTCGGCCGGGCAAGGATTGATTTGATTTATTCAATTAGTCAGTCGTCATAAATCGGAAATCGGGAAACAACAAATGGACAGAGAGAATGATTATAATCCATGTCTCAGTCCATATGATATCTAGAATGGAGGAATATATGATCCCTTATCTAATGGACAAGTCATTGACAAAGGTCAGAGTTCATCTACAAGGTCAGAGTTCGACAGAAGCTTTTGAGAGCTATAATTGCCAGTCAGTTCTTGAAGTCATACGCAATAATAGTTTTAGACTTATCCAAGTGGGAGACTGTTGGATTATTGTCTAAGTCCATAACTATAATTGGTAAGACTTGACCCGACCCGGCATGGTCCATTTGGGTTGCATGGCATCATGCATTTGGATAGACTAAAATGAGAGAAATAACACTTAAGGTTTGTTAATATATTATAAGTTCTAATATATTAATAAGGTTATTTAATTAGTATTGATCAAGAATTAATTTGGAATTAATTAAGTGATCAAAAGGAGACTAATTAAATATATGGGTTGATTGTGTAAATCATTCATTCTTATATATGTGGGCTTGTGATCCAAGATTCCTTATGTTGGACTAAGTCCATGGGGTGATCCATGGATGCTCCATGGAGGTTAAAATACATGGAGCATAAGGAATGGGTAAAGTCATGAGTTACATGGTGTAATCCTAATAGTCACCATATAAAAGAATCCCATGGCTCAACAGAATCGTGCACTATGAGTGAGTGTGAGGGCTAGACGATTTCAAGGAGTGTTCAACTTTCTCTCAAGTTATTCCAAGTGTATTTGGTGTTGTGTAAACCATTTGAGGTGTCACACTTGGGGCACTAGGCACTCAAGCTTCATGAAGACTTTCTACATTAAAGAGGTATGTATTCTATCTTGTTATATTCATTGTTTTGTATGCTAGATTAGGATAATACCTTGGAAGTTCATATTTGCATGTATAATAGAGAAAACATAGATCCAAGGTATTTAGGGTTTCATGTACACTTAGGAGTGTTAGAACGCTCAAAACCCAACAGTAATATCATATAAGTCTTCAAACCTAGAGATATGATTTGTTACTTATCAGTTGGTTATGCATTGATTGTACGTAAATGCATTGGTAACTCAATGTTATAAAACATGCTCTTGTGTATAATTCAATGAGTAGTAGAACAAACATATGAGTCGAAGTTTATCTATTCCTTCTAGGATTAGAAGCTGATATCTGGGCCCCTCGATGATTTTGTTTTGACCTATGTACCGGGCCCGGTCAGAACTAAGTTGATGTGTTCAATTAAGTTCTTTGTCAAACAAATCGGAAATCGGGAAACAAACTGTTGGACAATAAGTAAGACATTGTTCCATGTATTTGTCCGGCTGATATCTAGAACAGAGGATTATATGCTCACTTATCTTAAATGGCGTATCATCATCTTCTCGGTTCCAAGAGACCTTGAAAGAGCTATGATTGCTGATCGGTTCCTGAAGTCATACTTGCAGTTATAATTATTAGACTTATCCAAGTGGGAGACTATTGGATAAGGTGTCTAAGTCCATAACTATTTCTGGTATGTACTTAACCCAACCCGGCATGGTCCATTTGGGTTGCATGGCACAATGCAATTGGATAGACTAAATGAGAGAAATAACACTTGTGGTTTATTAATATATTATAAGTTCTAATATATTAATAGTATTATTTAATTAGTATTGATCAAGAATTAATTTGGAATTAATTAAGTGTTCAAAAGATAACTAATTAAATGTATGGGTTGATTATGTAAATCATCCATAACTTGTATAGTGGGCTAAGAGGCTCCATGGATTATCAAGTTGGGTTAAACCCATAGGATGCTCCATGGGAGTTACAAACCCATGGGTCATGGAAATGAAGAGTCATGACACATTAGAGTTTACATGGTGTAACCCTAGATGTGTCAACACTATATAAGGAACCCATTCTCCACCAAAATCGGCTACACATGAACAAGTGAGGGATAGGTCGATTTTGGCAAGTGTAAGATTCTTTCAAAGTTTACTCCTTTGCATTTGGTGTTGTGTGAAGCATTTGAGGCATTACACTTCGGGTGCTAGGCTCACAAGGTTTCAAGGATCATAAGCAACAACAAGGTAAGTTATTCTATCTTTCATTCAAGTTAAAAATTGTTCCCCATGTATGCTAGATAGGATATAACCTTGGAATTCAACTTTGCATGATAATTAGACAAACATAGATCCAAGGTTATTAGGGTTGCATGTACACTTAAGAAGTGTTAGAATGCTCAAAACCCTTCAAAAAGGGTGTTCCCTTTGAATGGATAAATAAGCAAGAGGTTGCATTCCGAACTTTGAAAGCAAGCACTCTGCAGTGCGCCGATACTATCATTACAAGAAGGAATAGAGGACTTCATAGTTTACTGCGATGCGTCGAATCATGGTCTAGGTTGCGTACTTATGCAGCGTGGGAAGGTGATAACTTATGCATTCCGACAACTAAAGACACATGAGGTGAATTATACAACCCACGATCTGGAATTGGGAGTTGTGGTCTTTGCCTTGAAAATTTGGAGGCACTACCTTTATGGTACAAAGTGCACCATTTTCACAGACCACAAGAGCCTCCAACACATCCTAAATCAAAAAGTGTTGAACATGAGGCAACGAAGATGGGTTGAGCTACTAAACGATTATGAGTGTGAAATCAAGTACCACCCAGGCAAGGCTAACGTGGTAGCTGATGCCTTAAGTCGGAAAGAATAGTCGAATCGTCGTGTGAAAACTCTCTCGATAACCATCCAATCCCACCTGACCTCGCAAATTAGAATAGCCCAGTCGGATGCCATGAAGGCAGAAAATAGAACGAGCAAAGCCTTATGTGGAATGGAAAAGAATCTCGAAGTGAAATAGGACGGAGCATATTATTTCATGAACCACATTTGGGTCCCTAAAATTGGGGGATTCAGAGAGGTAGTCATGAATGAAGCCCACAAGACACGATACTCCATCCATCCGGGTTCAGATAAAATGTACTTGGATATTAAGCAACATTATTGGTGGCCCAACATGAAGGCAGAGATTGCCACCTATGTTAGAATGCCTTACTTGCGCTAAAGTGAAGGTGGAATATCAGAAGCCCTCGGGATTATTACAGTAACTAGTAATTCCCGAGTGGAAATGGGAAAGGATTACTATGGACTTTGTGATCAAATTAACCAATTCAACAGATGGATTGGACACCATATGGGTAATAGTCGGCAGATTGACAAAATCCGCTCATTTCCTACCAATAAAAGAATCATACAAGATGGAGAGGTTGACGAGGATATACATCAAGGAAATTGTGAGACTTCACGGAGTGCTGGTATCTATCATCTTGGATAGAGATAGTAGATTCACTTCACGTTTTTGGCAATCACTTCAGAAAGCACTGGGAACACATCTCGACATGAGCACTGCTTATCATCCGCAAACGGATGGTCAAAGCGAACGAACCATTCAGACACTTGAAGACATGCTTCGCGCATGTGTGATAGACTTTGGAAAGTCATGGGATACCCACTTACCCTTAATCGAATTCTCGTATAACAACAGTTATCACACGAGCATCAAAGTTGCTCCTTTCGAGGCGTTGTATGGATGCAAATGTAGATCACCGTTGTGTTGGGCCGAGGTAGGTGACACCCAGATAGTGAGAGAACTGACATCAGGTGGTGCGTTAACGGGACCAGAGATCATACGTGAAACGGAGGAACAAATAGTTCAAATCAGAGCTCGACTACAAGCATCACACGACCGACAGAAGAGCTACGCTGATAAACGGCGGAAGCCCTTGGAGTTTCAAGTCGGGGATCAGGTGTTGTTAAAAGTCTCTCCCTGGAAAGGGGTTATTCATTTTGGAAAATAGGGAAAGTTGAATCCTCGATATATCAGACCTTTCGAGATTCTTGCCCGAATCGGTCCAGTGGCGTATAGACTGCAGCTACCCGCTGAGCTCAACATTGTATACCTTGTGTTCCATGTTTCCAATTTGAAAAAGTGTATATCTAACGAAACCCTCGTCATTCCCCTTGAAGAAATAGAAATCAATGAGAATCTCCTGTTCGTCGAAGAACCAGTCGAAATTATGGACAGGGAGGTGAAGCGTACTAAGCAAAGTCGCATTCCGATTGTGAAGGTATGGTGGAACGCGAAGCGTGGGCCAGAATTCACATGTGAACGCGAAGACCAGATGAAATAGAAGTACCCTCACCTATTCTTGCATTCTCAAATCTAGCTTTCAAAAGAATTTCGTGACGAAATTCCCTCTAATGGGGGGATGATGTCAAAACTAGGAATTTTGATGCTTTGTAACAACAACAATGATAACAATTGTGAGCCAAAAATATGAAAGCATGTATGATGCTTATTCAATAACAACAAAACTTCCATCAAACACTTTATACAACCACTGGAAATAGTCAACAAAGAATTGGAAACCCTAGAAATCCCGGTTAAAGTCCATTTTAGAATAGGACTTCCTTATTGGGCCTAATGGGCCAATAAGCTTCCAATTTGACTATTTGGGGCTTAGAACTCTTAAATGGGCTCTAATTGGACCCGCTTCCATTTATTTTAATAATTTGGGCCATATTTGGCCTACAATGAAATAAAATACCCTAATGGACCTTATTGGGCCATAACTAACCTAATTAGCCCTAATGAGCCATAAAAACTCATACTTGATGAATATTGGGCCATGAATTTCTCTAAAAGGGCCAATGGGCCAAAAACCATCAAATTAGGCCCATATTATGGACTCAAACTCAAAAAGGCCCAACACACTCTTCTCCTTAGCCTATTCTTAGCCAACATATAAAAAAAGAGAAGATTAATGGAGTTGACTTCTAAGTTGACACATCATTATTACTCAAAGGTTATCAACGTATAGTACATCTCATGCATCTAGGGCATCTCATGTTCCCATGCAACTTCTCTCCCCCTTCTCCTCTTTATTCGGCCGAGACCACAATGGAAAAACACACACACTCTCTCAAAAATATCTCTCAAACACATAATAACTATCTTCTCCTTTTCATCCAAGTTTTTGAGAATTAGAAGCTTTCCAAGGAGTTTTTCATTAAAAAAAATCACTTCTAGTTACAAATCTTAGTATGTTCTTACTTAAATCCAAAGTTTAGCTTCTATACCTCATCAAAAATCATCTTTTAATTCATTCAACTTCATGATCATACTCCTTAGAAGTAACCTAAGCTCAAGGACTTCTAAAGAAGCTTGTTAGGCCGAAATCTTCCCTCAAATCTTCATCAAAACCAAATCCAAACCTCAAGGTGAGTTCATACCCCTCATTTTCGGTTTTTACAAGTTTTATGGGGGAGAATACAAGTAAAATGTGTAGATCTATGTGTATGTGTGTGTGCTATGTATGATTTTACGCATGTATGTGTGATTGTAAGTGTTTATGTAGTAAATATGCAACAAAAAGAGAAGAAATCTTGAGATCTATGACATAAGAAGGAAAAAAAACATGATCTAAGGTATACTACACTAAACAAGTCAAGAAAAATACCCTCTAAGATTAAAATAAACATATTGTAACATAAAACAAATTTTTGGGGCTTAAATTGTCAAATAAACAAAAGTTGGGTGAAAAGTTTCCATACACGGTTTTCTTGAGGGTCAAAAGAGTCAAACAAGTAAATTAAATGTTTTTATGAAAATTATGCTTTTCAAAGGACTTGAAATGTAAATATTAACTCAATGGGCCAATTTTTGGGCTTTTCGGCCCATTAAGCCTAAAGTTGCGAAACACATAATTTTCAAAGGGATGAAATGATAAATTCCTCAAAACAGGGGATAAAGAGTTAAAAAAATTATTTCAAGGGTTAAAAATGCTTTTCTTGACCAAAAAGGATAAAAAATGTAAAGTTTTTGGATTTTGGGCCAAAATTGTAAAAGTTGCAAAAGTTTGGGCTTTAACCAAAAGACACTTTTCTAGTAGGGTTGAAACTGCCAAAGAAAATGTTTTGGCCTAAAAATATCAATTGAACAAGTCTATGGGTCAAATGTGTCAAGAAAATGGTTTAAGGGCTAAAATGTCTTTTTTTATATATAAGGGACTAAAATTGTCATCTTTATTAAAGAAGGGCTGAAATCGGTCAAACCAATATTTTGAATCAATTCTTTTACTATTAAGATGTTTGAGTCAAAAATACAAAACCACAACTCATGAAGATGAACATATTTAAAATCCCAAAAATCGTTAACAATAAGCGAGCGGCCTCGTGCCAATTCAAAATAACAATCGTCCAATCAAACTTTCCAACAATTATACAATTCCTAAAAACAAGTAAACAATCCAAACTTTGGGCTTGAAAGTCCAATCATGCTTGTTGGCCCTTTGTGACCTATTAACATGATTTTGGGCCCAAGGAATAATAATAAATGTTATTGGGCCTCTTACGACCTAATTTCATATTTAAGGGACTCTCAATGGCTTTTAAGTGCTAGTGGGCCTTAGTGGCCCATTAGTACTGCTAGTAAGCTCCAAGTAAACAAATACAGGCCGATAATCAATAGTAATCAAGTGAATTGGGATTTAGTGAGTAATAACGGGTGACACCAACGTGTGTCGGTCGTAGTCTGTAGTTATAATCAAAGTCTCCTGGAGGAAGAGCGAGAGTTTGTGTATAGATCTATACGGGGGTGACTCCCCCACACCTCAGCTGTTCGCTACAGTTAGACTCAGCCAGTCTAGAGTGACAAAATCTTAAGATCAATTCCGGCGCTCACCAGAATGCTAAGACAGACGAACTAGTCATTATCATGCATGGTTATAAAGACTCACATATATAAACCCGATATAAATCAAGTAATCAAGGTAATTCAAAACCATTCACGTGATAGGATAACAATTCGAACCGTATATGATATTTTCATTTTTGGAAAACATCGGGTTTTCCGGGAAAGTTCAAAATTTTTCACTTGCACGTTTAATACAAAAATTTTCAATTATACATGTTTTAAAATCATCATGCATATATTTATGGATCTCCAAACTTTTTATAAACAATGGTCTTTTCAGAAAATATCGGATTTTCTGGGTTGTTTTCGTTCAAACTACACAAAACATTTTCATATCAAACCTGCTTACAAACTCACCAACATTCCATATGTTGACCGTTTTTCAAAATAACTTGTATTCTCAGGTAACCTGTAAGCTGAGGAGTAATTACCAAGTATGTTAGTGTGTTTTGCTTTTGAAAACTATCAAACAGTTTATGTATGGATTTGTAATGTTAAAACAATATACTTGATGTGAACAATGTCAGTTGTAATACATTGATGCATGGTGATGTTTATGTTATGATTCATGTATATTCATTGTGATGATATTCAATTTAAGTCACGCGAGCCCTCGGATGTTTCCGCCGTCTGGTTCGGGGGTGTGACAGATTGTGAATTGAAAGTCATAATTTGGAGTCTAACGTTAGATAGGGAGCAAGTGCAAGATCGAGCACCGCCTGCAGTCAGGAAGTCTTATACTTAGATACTCGTTCGAAGAAACATCAAAGTTACGGTTATAACTTAGGATGAAGAGATAGCGTCTGCAGTATCATGTGAGCCCTGTTTCGTTGATGATTCCGAGACGTAATCATCCTAAGGGGGAGATAATTGTAACGCCCGTAGATTTGGGTTAGTCAATTTAGAGATAATAGGGGTCGAAAACGACTTTTCGACAAAATATTATTTACAATAAATAATCTTAATTAAGCTGTAGAATATGTCTCAAGGGTTCCGTAAATATAAAGAACGTCGAAATCCGAATTATAACGAAGAAGTTATGGCTCGTCGA
Organism: Lactuca serriola; assembly: GCF_051521515.1. NCBI lineage: Eukaryota > Viridiplantae > Streptophyta > Magnoliopsida > Asterales > Asteraceae > Lactuca > Lactuca serriola. The sequence goes on along the minus strand of NC_136413.1, from coordinate 128,237,268 downwards.
AGTTTTTCGGCAAAACAGGCACGGGACCGGGAGACGTAAATAGTGAATTTACGATAGAGCGACTTTTAGCCATAGCGATCTAAATGAAACTCGTAGAATATGTTAAACCAAGAGCGTCCATAAAATGAACCCCCAAATCTGACTTCGTATGAGGAAGTTATGATTTTTTGAAGTTTCGGCTCAGCAGTGCACAACCCGAAATTCGAATATTAGATCGAGCAGTATTTAGCAGACACGACCTAAACGAGAATCGAAGATCGCGTTAAGAGTATCATAAGGAGAAAAAGGTTGGCGAAAACGGATGTCGGATGAAGAAGTTATGAGAATTTAACGGACCAATCCTGTCCCGGCCTGTTAATAATGTAAATTTTCAAATAAAGTCAAAATTAGCCGACGGAGTCTAAATGAAAGACATAGAGTACATTCCCTCCTTCGCGTGGATATAAGGAACGTCAAAAACGGAGATTGTATGTGAGAGTTATGATTTTTAGAAGTCGGAAGGAAAAATTGCGAAGCTGGAGCAAGATCGATGACGTGCGGCATCAGGGCCGTCCATCGCTGAATCAAGCCTCACACCGGATGAGGCCACGTAGCCTCTTCGCATTACGCTCCGCATCGAAGTACGCCCAACATACCTCGCTCTTGTGCGGTCCGAGACTTCGCCACGTCGCACCACTCGGAGGCCGCTACCTGGCAGTCCTATCCCAAGAACGCCCAGCGTAAGCATGCTGAACGCCCAGCGTAATGTCCGAACTTCAGCCTATAAAAGGCAACGAAGGCTGCCGAGTTCCATGCACCAAAATCCTCTCTCTCTAGTTTCTTTCTCTCTCTAGGGTTCCGAGCAAAGCCTGATTTTCTTTAAAATCCGCTGTAAGTGAGTTATGCTTACGTAGTTTTTAATATAGGTTTCAAATAATTATAGTAATGTTATTAGGTCCTTAAAATAATTATTTGGGATATTATTATGAGTTATATAAGTATCGTTTTAACGCTTATATAATAGTAATAATAATAATCAGACTATTAATTTATCACGGTTATCGTTAGACTAAACCATAGTGGTAATGATACTAGGTTTTGCCGAAGGAAAATTGTGTTAAGAGTAACGAAGTGTTGTCCAAGTACCGAGTCACCACCTTCTCAGGTGAGTGCATAGTTACTTTCAACTTATACATAGATTTGAAGTATTTTATATAAATTACATGCTGTGTGTGCATATTATCTGTATACTTGCTATCTATGCTGGATGAACAATTTTATACATGTTTTAAATGATTTAAAATGTATATGTATTTTATATCTACAAAATGTGTTGGGTAAAACATGGGTAGATGAAATAGTTGTTGTGTGATAACACGATGAAAGACATCAATGTTGACAGTGATCCAGTCATCTAGTGGAGTATAGATGACGACCATGGACGATACTAGATAGTCTAGTGGAACGCTAGAAGGCTCGTAACCTGTAGGTATTTTTGAACTAGGTGCTCATTAGGTATTTTTGAACTGAGTGTGTTCACTAGGTATTTTGAATTGAGTGTGTTCACTAGGTATTTTTGAACTGAGTGTGTTCACTAGGTATTTTGAACTAAGTGTGTTCACTAGTTACTTTTGAACTAAGTGTTTACCAGATGTTTTGGACTACATGTTCACCAGTTGTAATCTATAAGCCTTGGTAACGATGGACTTCAGGCCAACTCCTTAGGATGATCCTTAGGAATAAATAAACGAGGAATAGTTGATTCTTAGGGTAGATCCTTAAGAGTAAAGAAGATAATGGGGATGGGTAATTGGTTTAACTGTTTGATGATTAAACATAATAATTATATTATTGTGGGTTGAAAACCCTATGTACTCACCAGGTTTCCCAACCTGACCCACTCAATTTATTTGTATCACATGTGTCAATATGAAATTACATTACATGACTGAGAGATTAAGAAGATATAGATCACTAGTGTAAATAAATATAAGTTCTGTTTATGCTTATGTTTCTGTATTGATGATGAAATCCCAAATGTTTTAAAATGAATAAAAATACTTTTCTTCGGAGATGCTTGGATAACGTATTTATCTTGTTTTACTGGGACAAATTCCGCACCATTTTTATTAAAAGATGTACTCTGATTTTTATAAAGCATAAACAAAATCGGTATTTTCTAGCCGTGAAAATGGGGATGTCACACCCTCCAAAAACTTTCTATGTGATTCTTTGTTTCTAATAGCTACAATAGATGACACATCCATTAATTAATGCATTAAAAGTCAAAAACTGAAAAGCTCAAGGCTATCAAGAGTGAAGAAGACAAGAACTCACTTTCTCAAGGTTATAAAAGGCAAAGAAAGTATTTCCATTAGTCCATAATCATGTTTGAAATAAAATACAAATCAGGGCCCCAAATTTTTGTTTCGCTTACAGCTCCCAAACTGGTTGAGCCACCGTTACCTATGTTGGGTAAACTAGTTTGTTTTTTTTTTCTTTTTTTTTTTTTTTTTTTTTTTTTTTTGCAACGACAAATCTAACATCTAACCTACTCTTAAACTATATCTTAAATCCACCTACGTGTACGACGGAACTTGAACCCTCAACCTTAAGGAGGGAAGGCAATAGCAGATACCGCTGGACTAGAAGACCTTTGATTGTTGGGTAAACTAGTGGTCTTCTAAGTTTCAATTCGGTTCAACTACGAGATCTAATCTAATGTATGCTAAATGGGGTGTTTGGCCTTAGGGCATCTCCAACCCACCCCCAAACTCCATTTCTTCCCCCATTCTTCTCCAACCATATCCCATTTCCACCTCCATTTTTGGAGATATGAATAGTATTCCTCTATATATGGGGGAATATTATTCATATCTCCAAAAATAAAAGTGAAGTTTGGTTGTCAATTTTAGTCCCTTTCATTTTTATTTTATAGATTTCTAGTTTATTTTATCTACTAATAATAATCATAAATATAGAGTTTGATTAGTAGAGAGGTGTATTTGACAATATGTATAAGTTATAAAAATGAAATATTCCAAGAATATACTTTTTGGGGTAAAAAATAGGGTAGAAAATGAAGTAGGGTTAGAGATGAAACACTGTTTACTCTATTTTTTTATTCCATTTATGGGGAAAAAATGGAGATGAATTGGAGATGATCTTAGTTGGATGTGGGCTCCATCATTTATAATATTAGATATACAATATTTGTTTATAATAAACATTGTGTCCCACTAGATTATAGATTGTGGCCCCACTATGCATCTAATTCTTTTGAAAACTGATTTCTTTCTCTACTACAGTGTCGATGTACTTGGGGCAATTGTATCCCATTTTTTTAAAAATAAATGTAAAATTCTCATTCTACATAATTTTTTACCTTGTGCTTTCTAACATGTAACCTGCGTTCTTTTACCTAAGGCTATTCACTGCTGATATGTAAGCCCATAAAAGTACAAAGGGGGAACTTATTATTTCATATAATTGTGGCTAATAATAAACGTTCCTAAATATAAAAAAATTGTATCTACGAAAATAATATGAAATTGGGAACTAACTATAACATTAATTGGACTTTAATACACATCAATGGTCAACAGTCAATGATGAATATTCAACAGTCAACATACACACCACTTGACTTCCGCCACTGGTTGAAGACCTTTTTTGATTATCTGATGATCAGCTGCAGTTTCCTAAGAATATTACTACATGTTGTACAAAAGACATGACTACACAAAAAAAAGGATGGGAGATAGAAGAAAGAACTTTGATTCTGGTAAAGACTTCCATCTCCACTCTTCTTTCAAAGCCAATCTTGCTATAATCTATAAATATGTAACTACTTGTTTTGGGTGGAGTTCTTCCCTTTAAACTACTAAGAGTGTTTCAGAAATGATAAGAACGAATAATCACATATCAAATATACCTTGTTGATCACCATAATTTCTATGTGATACTACCGAAATGTTCCTGGGGTTCATTTATTTTTTAAGAATATTTCAAACACTAGGAACAACATTAAAAAATGATTTAAATGAATAAACCTTGAATCACAAGATCAGGAATGTGAGAAGTTATAACATTTGAGGTCTCTTCCTCACTAAAGAACTTACAGTCAATCCAGCATGCTACATTTCCATTTTTCAGGAAAGGTGGAAGGATTCACATGAGGTGGAAGAAGTCTCCATTTCACACATTTGTCACAACATTTGTCAAAAACCCAATCTTGATTCACTGTTGAAAATAATATTTGACTTGTGTTTTCATTGAACCTCTCTAGGGGCTGAAACTTAATGCCTTTTACTGCCAATGGGTTTTTGCATTGAAACATAATTTCAAGATCAAATTTTCTGCTATCGCTGGTAAATTGAAACAATTCAGTCATCCACCATCTATCTTCTCTCTCTTCGACAAGGTATGAAGTCGAAGAATATGTCACCCCCTCCAATATGTAGTTGAAGCCTAAGTAATGCTTTGTTCTTGAGCCAAAATTGAACACAAGGTTTACTTTGTACATGATATTTGGTGACAAAAACTGTTTTCTTAAATGTATTTTAAAATCCCAACAATATGGTGCATGGAAGTCCACTTGAAATCTACACCAAGATGCAGCAAACAATAGATTAATATGTACTCATGAACAATGTTAAAAAAAACGTAGACTAAAAACAGAGGATCAGAGTTTACCTTGAATTCCTTGGACCATAATAGAAAAACGTAGGCGATGCAAAGTGAACAGGAATCAAACATTCTTCTGCGGAGATCATTTCACAACGTTCTCCATTCTTATTTAACCAAAACCGCTGTCCATTAAAAGAGCTCAAGTTAGGAAATGGGTACACTTATCTAAGCAAAAATTTTATTTGTTTTTCACGTTGTAAAGCTAAAACAGCAATAAATAACTCAAATAGTCGTTTAGCTGATTACCGTTTTGCCCCCATTGAAGAGGGTTCCTTCGGAGAGACGCATCTTTAGTTCTTCATTGTATCTGTAAACCAGAGGAGGCACAACACGTTTACCGATCTCTTCACAGTCTTCAGATATCTCCTGAAACCAAAGCGCAATCTCAAGTTTTTCAACAACATTAGACATCTTTGGTCGTCTTTCACGAGATTTCTGCAAACATTGAAAGGCAATGTCTGAAAATGTTTCCAATGAACTGGGATCTATGTGTTGCCTCAGATCTTCAAAGATAATCTCAGTTAGTTTCTTTTGTTTGTAGCACTTTTTCCAAAATTGCACTAAACTTTGCCAACGACCATTGTTATACTCAAAGCATAGTTTCCCACACAATACTTCAAATAACACCACACCAAAAGAGTATACATCTGACTCTTTCGTTAGGGAGTAAGTATCCATATAGAGAGGATCTATATATCCAGGGGTACCTACAACATTGGAAACAAGAAAGGTGTGCATCTGATTAGCAGGTCCTATCTTGGATAGTCCCATGTCTGAAACTTTAGCATTCCAATTCTCATCAAGCAAAATGTTGGAACTTTTTATATCTCGGTGGAGAACTCTTTGTTGTGTCTCCTTGGGATCATGAAGGTAGCGAAGTCCCTTTGCGGCATCAATGCATATCTTGAGACGTTGCCTCCATGTGAGAGTAGTGCTACTTAAGTGGCGATCAAGGCTTCCATTGGATGCATGCTCATACACAAGGATCTTTTCACCATTTTCGTCGCAAAATCCAACCAGAGTGATGAGATTTTCATGTTTGTACCGAGAAAGCATTAAGATCTCTTTCAAGAACTCGGGGACTCCTTGCCCATAGTTACGATCCAGACGCTTGAAAGCAACCATGGTAGCATTCCCTTTAGAGTGAGAGAGTATTCCTTCGTACACTTTCCCGAATCCACCTTTTCCAATGACCTTCCTATCATCGAAGTTGCATGTGGCTGATTTTATTGCTTCTAGTTGCATATTGAGGTAATTATACTCCTCTAGTAAGGCCTCCATTACCTGTTGTCAAATGGGAATTGTGAATGGGAATTTCAATGGAGTGTTGCTATAAATAACTCAGAAAAGGGGAGCCATGAAATGTGACAGGTTCCTACTTACTCCTTTATTTTCAATTCTTTTCTTCACAAATATATATATATATATATATATATATATATATATATATATATATATATATATATATATATATATATATATATATATAAGTTTAAGTTCATTTGAGACCATTCTAATTTTGTGAGACCGTGACAACAAATCTAAAAATAATTTTAAAATGCAAAATAAATGAAAATTCCAAAAATTCTTTTTTTTCAATATTATTTTCGGAACTTGAATTAACTAAAAACATAAAAAAAATAAAAAATAAAAAATAAAATAAAACCCCGTTTTTTTTTTTAAATACATGAAATATTCTAATAGAATATTACACTGTACATATTCTAAAAAATAATTTTAAAAGGCAAAATAAATGGAAAAATCCAAATATTCTTTTTTTAAATGTTATTTTCGGAACTTGAATTAACTAAAAGAAATAAAAAATTCCCAATTTTTTTTAAAAATACGTGAAATATTCTAATAGAATATTACACTGTACATATTCTAAAAAATAATTTTAAAATGCAAAATAAATGGAAAAATCCAAAAATTCTTATTTTAAATATTATTTTCGGAACTTGAATTAACTAAAAAAGTAAAAAAATAAAAAAATGGGTGTCACGGTCTCACAAAATTAGGCCGTCTCACATGAACCTAACCATATATATATATATATATATATATATATATATATATATATATATATATATATATATATATATATATATATATATATATATATAAATTACATGGATGGTCCCTGTGGTTTAGGGTAATATGCGTGTTTAGTCGCTAACAACTTTTTTAACTCAAATGGTCCTTAAAATATATTTTTGTTACGCATTTGGTCCTTATCCGAGATAAAATGACTATACTGCCCTTAATAATTTTTTTTCTAATTTTTCTAAGTTTTCTAATATATTTGTTTTATTATATAAATAACATAAATACATTAAAACAAATTACAAAAAGAAAAAAAAAAGACTTAAACCTAAAGTACCTATCTTCAATTCTTCATCCCTACATCTTTTCTCTCTAACGCCGACTCCACCGACAACCAACCTCACACCTTGCCGGAGATACAATCGTTGATTCTGCATCCGTCTTCTCTTGTCGGAAAACTTCAACGACAACCTGCCACTGCCACCTATCTACTCCACATCTTTCTAACATACCTACAGCCCTCCAACCTCGTGAAGTACCGATGATGTTGGTCGATCCAACTATCGCCGGAAACAATGGAGTTCACAGAGCTACATTTATAATCGGAAATGAGGGTGTCATCTGTGAAACTCTTTCCAGGTAACATCATATGAATAAAAAAACAAATTCCAATCCTTTCTTTTACCCCTCTCCGCGATTCTCTTTCTGTTGTTATTGGTTCACTCTATTTTCTCAGGTCTGTTGTGTGAGTTGCATTTGTATTAACTGTACATGACATGTGATGTTGTATTGATTATATAGGATACTATAATTTGGATATAACTTTGTGATTGTTGTTAAAAAATGGTTTTTGCTGAAATGCTTAAAGAGATGTTTCCTGATGCTCGAAATTGCCAACATAGTTCTCCTTTGTTACTCATCTTTGTGCATTAACTGAGTCTTCAGATTAGCAAACTGAGTCCATTAAATATTTGTTAGGGACCAAACACACAGATTACCCTAAACTACAGGGACCATCTGTGTAATTTACATATATATATATATATATATATATATAGTTGAGATCACGAGAATAAATCTAGGTTATATGTTGTTTTGCTGCAAAACCCTCCATTGTATCAGCGCGTCGGCATGATAGAGGAATATAATTTTTATATGTGAATATAAACTACCACCACCACAGCTGCCACTATTTCTTTTTAACGCAAAACCATCTTGCGTACCGACGCAACAGATGAATGTAATATATATTTGTAAACATAAAGGTTAGTATATTCTCACATTTACCCCCCCCCCCACCACCACCGCAACCACAACCGCCACATCCTCCATTACCATTGTCAGAGCCAACATCCGCCACCAACTGACATATTTGTAACGTCCCAAAATTTATAAGGTAACAATTACATTTTTGATTCAAACATAAGCACCATTTATCCTTTTTCAATCATTCAAAAGTATATCAGAGTACAATCCTAAAATCATAAAGTTGCGGAAACATGGGCGGATGTGCTGCGATCACGTCGGGTCCTTCCCTTTCGAACCGGAAGTACCTGAAACCATAAACATAAACCGTAGTCACAAAGCTTAGTGGGTTCCCCAAAATACTGCATACCATACATATACGTCAACTTAAGGGTGTACCGGGTTTATTTCACCCCCGGGTCTATTTCACCCCCAAGACTATTTCAACTTATATGTCAGCATAAAGTTGTACCTAATCTACTTCACCCCTAGCTCTATTTCACCCCGAGTCAATTTCAACTCACATGTCAGCATAAGGCTATACCGGGCCTATTTCATCCCCACATACATATAGTAAAGAGGAACGCATGCATACAAACATATAACATGAGTCACAAAGACTACAAGTACATACAATCCTTAGTGTCGTACAGTATAGTGAGCAAACTCACTTCTCAGTCTGAAAGATTGTTGAATAGGAAACTACTTCAAATATTAGCTCAACTGGCCACCTATTCATTAGAACATGACCAAACTTATCGTATAATTAAAATACCCAAAATACCCCTAAGTCAACTTGGTAAAAAACAGGTCAATGTCAAAATGTCAAAAAAAAGTCTACTGAGTCAACTCAACTGCATACGCCATCGTACTCAGCTTGTACGCTTAACATACTCAAGCCTTGACTAGAAACGAGGTGTTGACCTCGTATTCCTTGCGTACCATAGTGTACGCCTAGCTTACATTCAACAATCATTTCCTTCTATTAAGAGCTTAATCCCTAAATCTCTTTTGTCCAAATCCTAGATCTAGTCCTTAAATGATGTCCTTAACCATAAAGTGTCCAACTTTATGGTCTTGCATGGATATTTAGTGCTCAATACCAAAAAACCTAACTTCTTAACTGATTAAGACATCCGAGCTCATGCATGGAAGGGAACTAAGGTCCAAGATTACATTTTTTATAGTTCATAATACTTCTTAATGGATTAAGTTTCCAACTTTATCCATTTGAAGGGTCCAAACAACCAAGATCTAGTTTTTAAGTCTCAAAGGGACCAAAAGGGCATCTTTTTCAACTTAATCTATTAAGTCCAAGTCTCAAGTCTTTAGAGCTGAATCAATATGATGTTTTAGATGGATAAAGTTTCCAATTTTATCCGTAACAAGGTCACAAACTTTCAAGATCTAAACTTTATGCACTGAAGTGACCAAAAGCTCATAACAACCAAAATTAGCCAGACCCAACAAATGCATCTTCAAATTCAAGCTTGATACCTCTAGAAGAAAGATCAAGCTTAACAAAATCTGCATCTACAAGCTCCAATGCAACCAACACTTCTCTAAAGATCTCATTCTTCTTCATGATGCACCAAGAACACTTAAAATCACTCAAGCACACCTTATTTTGCTCAAAAGGCTCAAAATAGGGCTAGGGTTTTCAATGAAGGGTGTTGTAGAGGTGTAGGCTGAGAATGGATTGGTTTGGGGAAGTTAAGGAGCTCAAATAGGGATCAAACCACGAAAATAGGGTTTGGACATTGATTGTGTACGTCCAATGCACTCTGGGTACACGCAGCATACCAGGGATACCCTAGTACACCCAGGGTACTTCCTGTATGCCCAACATACTAGACTAAGTCCAAAACCTTCCTAACTTTTAACGATCATAACTTCTTCGTTTCATCTCCGTTTTCGACGATCTTTATATCCACAGAAAGTTATTGAGGAGCTCTACAACCCTATCAAAATAATTTTGAATTAAAACACATTGAATTAGAATCATTAATTCATGAAAGAAGTTTGAAACACCATTTTCCCATTTTACCCTTTGACTCTAAAGTACAAAGAAGTATGAAAAACCACTTTTCCAATATTACCCTTTAATTCTAAAGCACAAACTGAACTCTTGGATCACATAATCTACATTACCCACATCTAAATGGGTCTAAACCTCTCTTTCCCAAAGCCTGAAGCCTAATGTTACTTGATCTTCGAGTCACGACCCCAAATTTATGAAACGACTCGAAATAGGTTGTTACAATATTCATATATAAGTAATCAATTGAGAATAGAAACGTACTTATTCATATATGGTTATATTTAAATATTCTCAAACGAATATACCTATTCATATATGAATATATGTCATCGTCACCAACACCTCCGAACCTCATCGACACCACCAGCGCCACTGCCACCTCCATAACCACTATCACCACCAATCGTCATATCCATATATGAATAATCATGTGTGAATAGATACAGACTTATTCATATATGAATATACTTATATATATATTCATATATGAATATACTTATATATTCATATATGAATATACTTATATATTCATATATGAATTTATTTATTCATGCATAAATATTATATTTTCCAGCGTCCCAGTACCCTGGAGCATGTAAGTAGCAAATTTTTAATATGCGAGAATAAACTTATATTTATATTTACAAATGAATATTGCGTTCCTACGTCGCGCCGGTATGGGGAGGGTTTTGCGTAAAAAACAAAATGTGACATAAATTTGTTCTCGCTTTTCTCGATTTCATAACTGTTCTCATTTAAGCCTAACGAATATATATATATATATATATATATATATATATATATATATATATATATATATATATATATATATATATATATATATATAATTGGTCAAACCAAATTGTTTCTCGAAACAAAACTTTCGGTGAGTTTAGTAGGTCTTTGGTCTTCAAATTGGCCGGCCTTTTAATGTTGACATCTTTTGAAATTTATGTCTTTTCTTTACAAATAATTCTGAGAGTATATATATATATATATATATATATATATATATATATATATATATATATATATATATATATATATATATATATATATATATATATATATATATATATATATATATATATATATATATATATATATATATATATGAAAAAGTGAATATATATAAGCTTAAGTACCCAAACCCACAATAATTAGTCATTTTGTTTGATATACTTATTAGAATGTTTTTAAACTTCAATCCCTAACTTGATTTACTTTGAAGATTCTGGAAATTTACTATTATCTTTCTCCTACATCACATCTTTTTTTTCCGAACACCTACTAGGCTATATATATTATAATTGAAAATGAAAATTATGTAAGAGAAAAATAAATGTGAAATTTATAGAAATCATGGAAGTAATCAAGTTAGAAGTTCAATTATAAAAACATTAGACAATTACAATGTATATAAGATACAAAACGACGTATTATTGTGAGTTTGGGTACCAAAGCGTATATACTCTTAAGGGTATCTTCAATTTTTATATATATATATATATATATATATATATATATATATATATATATATATATATATATATATATATATTCAATAGAGAAACATCAAGGAACCACATAACCAATCTTAAGCGTCTGAAATCATAATGATCAACGGTTAAAAGATTTGATGTACATTGTATATTGGACGCGCTAACATCGGATTATACAATAAAATTTACATATTTACCAAAACACCCATCTCATTCCATAGAGATCCATGTTGATGTTAAAAACATTTTTTTTCCGAAAAACCCACTTCGTTTTGTTGCTTTTTCAATATTTAAGTTTATTTTTATACAAAAAAACTAACTATACCAAAAATCTCAAGTTTTTGTCTTCTATTACTAAACATCAACAATGATTATAAAATCAAAAAAAAACTTGATCAGTTTAGATTCACACTGTGAATCTAAACTGCAAATATTTAAATTTTAACATTCACAATGTGAATTTGACTTATCATTTCAACTCCTTAATAATTCACAAATTAAATGAACTTTAGTTATGAATCGAAATATATTTTCATGTAATTTTTTAATATTTTAACGTTTTGATAGCTTGCAAATTAGTTTTTTAAAATCAACAAATAGTTTTATGCACGCTATGAATCTGAACTGTATATAATTCAGTTTTTAGAATTCACAATGTGAATTTGAACTGTAATTTCATTTTTTTTAACATCAATATGAATCTATATTTAAAAAATACAAAAATTATGAATTTTGATATATTTATTAATTTTTAATAAAAAAATAGAGCTTAACTTTTCAAAAAACAAAGAAAATGAAGTCGGTTTTTTTGAAAAAAAAAATCATTTTTAAGTATCAATATGTATCTCTATGGAAAAATAATGAAATATCATGAACAACGGTATATTCAGTTTTTTTCCGATAAAAAAATAGCCTAAAAAAAAAATAAAAAAAAAATAAAAAAAAAAGTGATTTTGTTATAGTCCGGTGCATGTGGGTCCATTGTAAAAGTCTACAACCTATCAATATATCGTTGATCGCTTTAAATTTCGACACTTTGGATTGATTACTTGTTTCCATGATTAATAATAGTTCTATATTGAACCTTTATCTCTCTCTCTCTCTCTCTCTCTCTTTCTCTCTCTCTCTCTCACTCTTTCACTCTCTCTCTCTCTCTCTCTCTCTTTCTCTCCGTCTCTTGTTATATATATATATATATATATATATATATATATATATAGACACACACACACACGCACACACACACACGGTTTAAACCCGTGGAAATCATGGTTGAAAATAAAAAACACCATTGATAATTTCAAATCATAATGACTAATCAAAGATTTTCAAAAAATAAAATATTAATTTACAATTATAGAAGTTTTGTCTTTAAGTTTATAATAACTTGCTAAAATAATAATATATACACTGTTATGAATATTCGATCTATTTTTTCTATGTGTAGATATTAGATTAAATCGTGAATTTGTACAATACAATATAAATTTGAATAGAGTGAAAATTACGGAAAACGAGTGAGATGGCAAATAGGCGACAAGTTGCGTCGCTAAGCCTTTTTGTACAACAAGTGAAATAGCAAACGGGCGGCAAACTGTATCGCTAAGCCTTTTTGTATGGTAAACCTAATTCTTTTAAAGACTACATTCATAGATCTAGGGGATATAACATTCTTGTGCATTTTCGATTGTACTCTATTAAGAAGCTCCATCGAATCCGTGAGGAAACCAAATGTATCAAATGCAAATGGTATGAACACGTGTTGATTTTCCTTGCACGATTTATCACGTTTGGTGACTTTGCTTGTAGCAGCTTGTCCTGCCGTGAAACCCCTAGCCTCAAGCCCACGAGAGGGGATAACCCTCTAAGGTCCACACATGCTTGTTTCCCTATGAACCATCCAAAAAATCAAAATGTTAGCCAATATCTAAGGTTTGATCTTCCTTCTGTTGGGTCAGTTATGAAATTCACACGTGCCTCTTTCTAGGCGAAAACCCCAACACGCATGAATATGTCAAACAAAACATCCTTAACCATATTGTGCCTATTTCTGAACCCTAAGAGTTCTTTACGACGAACTGCATGCTCTCTAAAAGAGTCCAAACATGCCTTACGATACATCAGACATATCTCATCAGCCGGGAATATAGGAATCGTGAGTCGATATTTGAGGATAGTATGATACTCCACAGGAGACATATATTGGCGAAGCCTATCTATAGGGATAACTATAAGAAAATCTTAAGCACGTGGTTCCTGTAAGTACTGGAAAACCACTTGTTACCAAGCAGTTATGTCGAGATGCACTTCCATATCTTGGAGAATTTTACAAAAAAGGGCACTCGCCAGTGTATTATGGGATTTAGGGAGGGGCGGTGTCTTTAGTAGTAAAACCGCTAAGGTTAATATCTTGAGGCTTGTTACAAAGAGAAGCCAAGGCACAATCATAATCAGAATCCATACCATTTATGTCGTTATCCCGTAAGATGTGGTCTTACAATACCCAATATTAGGCCCTTGAGGCAACAAAAGCATATGAGGTAGCCTCTGCCGCCAAGTATAAACCCAAACAACCAAACCTGATGGGTAATGAAGCAATTTTCCACTGTATGTCACTAAAGAAAGGGCCACCACAAACCACAATGGAACATCCCAAAATTCATGACCAAAGATTTCATTTTAATTACATAATTATAAAAGCCAGTGGTCTAAAAACATCAATAGTGTCATACATGACATAATAAAAGGAAATATACAAAACATGTCATAAGAAAACAACATTAGAGTACAACTCCCAAAGCTCTCACATGTGGAAAATCATAGTATGATGCACTGCAATCATGTCGACTCCTTTCCTTTTGAATAAGAGGTACCTGAAACCAAAACTGAGAACCATAAGCACAAAGCTTAGTGAGTTCCCCCATCATACCTCGTACCATAGAACAAACATATTACCAAGCATATCTGGGTGCCGGCCTCCCCTTCGGTCTATTTCAACCGGATATTGTCGAGCATATCTGGGTGCTGGCCTCCCCTTCGATCTATTTCAACCGGATACTATTGAGCATATATGGGTGCTGGCCTCCCCTTCGATCTGTTTTAATCGGATACTACAGAGCATATATGGGAGCTAGGCTCCCCTTTGGTCTATTTCAACCGAATACTTCATCTATTTCACCCCTACCACTACCACATAATATCGTATCATGTAAGCACATAAAACATAACAAATAGTGGCATACCAGACAATTATCACAAAGCCAATTATCTCTACTATAGACAACTACTAGTGGGCCAACATTGGTGCCTTCCACACACTTATATTAGAAGGTAACTCACCTCAACTGTGTGGGCTAAAATCGTACTCCTTGGATGGCTCGGGACTCCTCTCCCTAAAGCATAACAAGTCCCTTAGTTAGTTATTGGGCCCAAGTATGACTCCCTTATGGCCAACTTCTAATCCATGTCCCAAGGCAAGGTTCCTTACTCCTTGCCTTAATGGGCTTTTCCCCCCAAGGTCCAATCCATATGAAAATTTAAGGCCCAAGTCCATTACTTTAGACTTTAAAGCCAAATAATGCCCAAAAGGCCCAACACCATAAATCCCAGTCTTAGGCCTAGAGGCCTTACTCCACAGTGGGTCATCAGGCCCAACAAATCCAAGCTCAAAAACCCAGATTAAACACTCTGTATGCATACGTGCGACGTACCTGGCACGCACGCTCGGCGTACGTCGGCCTTGACTAGAAGCGGGAAACTAACCTGGAACAAGCAGCATACTAGGGGGTACGCCCAGCGTTCCTACCAGTCACCCTTAAGTCCTTCTTTTTCCTTAATGCATTAAGTCCCAATGTACAAAACATAGATCTAGGTCCTTTAAGTCTTCCTAAACCATAAAGTTACAAACTTTATGTCCTTGCATGCATGGATGGGGGTTAAGACATGATTTAAGTCCTTAAACACACTTTGTAACCATCTAACACTTGCATGTTTGTTGCTTAACCATCAAGATCCGATTTTTATGATTCTAAACACCTCCAAGAGCCAAAAAGGACAAGTCATTTGGGCAGAATGTTCTAAAACTCAAATGACCTCAAGTATAGGACCAAAATGTGACATAAAACACTCCAAAACTAGATCTAAGCATGCAATGATCAAGTTTAAAGCTTTATACTTCAAATGGGTCAGAAATGATGCCAAACTTTTGGATCTATAAGCCTTCTCCAAGATTGTGCTCCTCCTTCAAGCTCCTTCTTCTTCAAAACCACCAAAATAACACCAAAATGCTCAAATTAAGCTCATGATACATACAATGGAGTTAGGGTTTGAGTTGGGGATAGGGAAAACATGGGAGGCTAAGAGGATAAGGGTTTGGAGGGTTATAAGTTGTTTAAATAGTGGGTAAGCCCTAAAATTCAGGGTTTACATCTGCTCACCCTTCAGCTATTGTATGCATTGGGCTCCCCGTTCCGTGCCTCGTATATATACGCTATGCGTACACCCTGCACGCCCAGCGTATGATCCGCCCCAAAAATCCCAACATTTTAAATAATTATAACTTTAATACATAACAACATAATACCTGTTAAATATTGGACGTTACAGTTCCCCCCACTTGAATTAGACTTCGTCCTCGATGTCTGTTATTGCTGTTGTTGGGAATAACTCGGGATAATGCTCCCCCATCTCGTCCTTTGGCTCCCACGTCTATTTCAAGATCTTACGGTGCTGCCAATGCACCATCACCAGTTCTACTTCCTTGTTTCTCATAGCCTTCATCTTCCTATTGAGAATAGCTACAAGCCTCTCTATATGGTTCATGCGATCACCCACCTGTATCTCCTCTAAAGTAAACACTGAGAAATCATAGGCTATGCATTTCCGCAGCTGCGAAACATGAAAATTGTTGTGAATCTGTCTAAGCTCTTCCAGAAGGTCCAAACGATATGCAACCTTGCCCACCTGGACTACCACCATGAAAGGGCTAATATACATGGGGCCTAGCTTGCCTCATTTTCTGAAGCGGGTGACAACATTCCAAGGTGACACCTTCAGAAGGACCATTTCCCTGACATGAAAATCCAAGTCTGATCAGTTTCTATCAGCGTAACTCTTCTACCGACTCTAGGATGTTTGGAGTCTACCCCGGACCTGTTGGATCTTCTCCGTCGTCTTGAGTACCACCTTAGTACACCCCATGATTTTCTGACCAACCTCACCCCAGCATATTGGGGTCCTTCACTTCCTCCCATAAAGCATCTCGAAGGGAGGACAGTCGATGCTAGCGTGATACCTATTATTGTAGGAAAACTCTGCCAAGGGAGGGTAGGTATCCCAGCTACCACCGAAGACTAGAACGCACGCATGTACCATATCCTCCAAATTCTGGATGGTTTGTTCGCCCTGCCCATCCGTATGCCGGTGGAAAGCCTTGCTGGAGTGCAGACGAGTACCCAAATCGTCATGAAATTTCTTCCAGAATCTAGAAGGGAATCACACATCCCTATCATAAATCACAGAAACTGGCACCCCATGTCGAGCTACTACCTCTTTTATGTAGATGCCTGTTAGCTTCTCGGCCGAAATACTCTCCTGAATCGGTATGAAATGGGCACTCTTGGTTAATCAATCCATGATGACCCATATTGCGTCAACTCCGTGCGCCCTTCGAGGCAACTTCGTAATGAAGTCCATGGTAATATACTCCCATTTCCACACATGGATATCCAATGGCCGTGTCTTGCTGTGATGTCTCTGTTATTTGTCTTTGACCTTCCTCCAGGTCAAGAACCTCTCGATGTACTAGGCTACATCCCGCATCATGCAGGGCCACCAGTAATCAGGATGGAGATCTCCATATATATTCGTCGCCCCGGGATGGATGGAAAATTTAGATTTGTGTGCCTCCTCCATCAGGATTTGGCACACACTGCCCATGTACAGAACCTACACTCTGCGATGGAGTGTCAATAACCCGCGACTATCATAGTCAAAGGAGGAAATCTGTCCTACAGTACGCTCACTCTTTTAGTGTTCCTCCTTTATAGCCTCTTGCTGATCCTCCCGAATCCGTTGCAAAAGCAGGGTCACTACTGTCATCTTCATACAGATGTCTCTGATATGTGCCACGAATGCCTTGCGGCTAAGTGCATCGACCAAAAAATTGGCCTTCCCCGGGTGGTAGAGCATCTCACAATCGTAATCCTTCACCACATCCAACCATCATCGCTGTCTCATGTTCAAATTTGGTTGGTCCATCAAGTACCTTAAGCTCTTGTGGTCTGTGTAAATGGTAAAACGGACCACATACAGGTAGTGTCGCCAAATCTTGAGGGAAAAAACAACTGCCCCCAACTCCAGGTCGTTCGTCGGGTAATTCGCTTCTAGAGGCTTCGAATGTCTCGAGGCGTAGGCGATGACGTTCCCTCTATGCATCAATATTGTGCCCAAACCTGAGATGGACGTGTCACAGTACACTATGAAATCCTCAACGCCATCCGGCAGGGCTAAGATCGACGCCTCGTACAACCTCTGCCTCAAAGTCTCGAAAGTCGTCTGCTTCTCAGGCCCCCAACGGAAGGCCACAAACTTCTTGGTTAGCCAAGTCAGGGGTACCACTATCTTGGAGAAATCCTAATGAATCTCCGATAGTAGCCTACTAAACTGAGGAAGCTCCAAATCTCGGATGGAGACCTCAGAACCTCTGTGACATCCGTCAATTTCCAGTTAAGTCAAAGTCAACTAAAGTCAACAAGTCAGACCGGTCAACTCAATTAACCCTTGAGTACTAGGGCTTACGTTAGGTAATTGCTATGCAATTAGCTATTCTAATGAGAAATCATCAATTGAAAAGTTCGTATATCTAGGTTTCCTTAACCTAAAAACTATGGGGAGTAATGAACCAAACCGATAAAACAATGTTGTATACTCATCGAGAGTGTGTATGATGCTAAAACACGACTTAACGGGGTTTACGGACCTTACGTTGCGAAGCCGGACACTCAAAAATGTCACAAACGAAACCTCTCTCAGTCATTTTTACTCTATCTCTCTCTATTTAAAATCTCTCTCAAATCTCTCTCAAAAGATCCCATAAGTTTTTATAATCATTCGGGTCATCCCGATCCTTAACCGGGTCAAAAACGGCTGGAAACGGTGTAAAAACAAGAAAAATAGGCTTAAGGACCCAAAACCCCTCTTAAAGGGGCGAACCTTCTTAGGGCCAAAGGTCCTCTTAGGGACCGAGACTTTTGAAGACCGAAAGAAGAAGGACTGAACCCGAAGCCTCAAGGGCCGAACTCGAAGCCACATCACTGAACCTCGGCCAGGACCAAGAGGCGTCGCTGGAAGCGCAAAACTTTCCGGTTTTTTTACTGCGACTTCGTTTTAGGCCTGTTTTTCATCATTTTAACGCGGGATTTTCATCCAAAACTTTATTTTAACATATAAGGCCCCAAATTTATTAATTAATCACGTTTTTGGGGATAAATCTTATCCAAGAAGAGTGGGTGAAGTACAAGAGGTGGAGTGTTGACTTTTCTTTGGTTTATGACACAAGCAACCACCCATACCCACTCCATAACCAACCCACACTCCTCCCCACCATACCTAGTCAATTCCTTGTACTTTTTTCCTCTCTCATAAGTTATTCCCATGTTCTTAGAGCTGGACATCCATCCTCTCTCCTAATGCTCTCTCATTTTCTCTCATTTCCACCAAAAGATTAAACACTTTTCTCTCAACTCTTCTCTCTCAATTTCGAGATTTCCAAGGCTTTCCTCCTTCAATTGATTCTTGAATCTTCAAGACAATCTTCTAAGTGTTCTTGAGTTGAACACTCCTTTCCTCAACATCCATCCACTAAGAACACATAAGGTGAGTTCATACCCCTATCTTTCATGTTTTTCTAAAGTTTTAAAGGGGGGGGGGGGAATACAATTTAAAACACCAAGAACACAACTAAATTCTTCTAACAGCTTTCATCAGAAAAGTTGGACTCCATTCACGGACTATTTTGGTCAACTTAAGCATTTTAGTTTTCAAAACTGTACTTGGTTCAAGTAGTTCCAGTTCTTTTCTTTAAAATGACTACTTGCACATCTCCATATGATTTTTCAACAATTTATGGTGATTTTTACAAAACTGTCTATCACTGTAGCTACAAATTCGGACCAATCTGTGAATATGGACATTTTCACACAAGTTAGAAGTTACTAAAAATCATAATAAAAGTTATGAATAAACTAGACACAATTTCTAAACTCTCAGAGTTTACAGATCTAGTTTTGGACTCCGTATGATTTTTCTATAATTATTCCAAGAACAGGAACAGAAAAGATAAAAAAATCAAATTGTTAATAACTCATTTACACCTTGTAACTTGTTGAGCAAGGTGTGTACTTTTATATACAAATACATGTGTTTATATTACCTCTCTTTTACCTTAGCATAAAGGTTACATTAGTTACAAAAAGGATTTTGAACATAACAAATCACTTTTGATAAGCTATTATAGGAATAGTTTGTGTTTCACTTACATAGAAACGGTTTCATATACATTAGCAACAAATAGGATACACTACAATAGAACTAGTCTATGTTTCACATACATTACAAATAACCATGATAAACTATAATAGGTATAGCTTATGTTTTACTTACATTCCTACTCATTACAAAAGGTTTCCAGTTCATAAAAATGGGGTATGAATACAAAGTACCGAGTTTATACAAAAAGGGGTACATTACAAAGTATCGGTTATTCTTATAAGTGGGATACGAATACAAAGTACCGGGTTTATACAAAAAGGGGTACATTACAAAGTACCGGATATTCTTATAAATGGGTTACAAATACGAAGTAGCGAGTTTATACAAAAAGGAGTACATTACAAAGTACCGGTCTTCATATAAATGGGGTACGAATACAAAGTACCGACTTTATACAAAAAGGGGTACATTACAAAGTACCGGTTAATCTTAGTATAGTTATAGTGACTCAAATAGGGAGTTAACAAAACTTAAAGTATACAGGATTTTATAAATCAAAAAGGGGTTTTATGTTGATTTAAAACCACCTTTAATAACAATAAGTATGGATTTTACTTGTACACTTTCGGTCTCGATACTTGAGATCACATAACACAAAACTCACTCGCACATCCAGTCTTGGGTTTTAAGACTACATATCGTTTTTATAAGGAGAATATTGGATTTTCTTGGTAACATACAACTCATTACAAAGATCGGTTTTTAAACTCTTACTTTCAAAAGCTTATGAACTCACCAACTTAATTGTTGACACTTTTCAAAAACTACTTGTATTCTCAGGAAATCAGTGAAACCAGGTAACTACAAGCTTTTGAGGATGGAACGCTACGGCGTTGAACAACTATTTTTACATAATGTGTAATCAATCATTGATATATGTAATACTTTAAACCATGTAATTCTTTTCGATTATATTTATGATTGGTTGTATTGCTTTGATCGCTATTATACTCGTTGTTATGATACTATACGTGAAGTCCGCCATCCTTGGTTTGGGGGTGTGACAGATTGGTATCAGAGCATTGTTTATAGTGAACTAAGTATATCGAACCACATAAGATATACAAACTATAAATGCATTGGGACTAAGGTCTCTGATTTAACATTTTCAAATAACTATACTTTTAGAAATAAATAGTTTCTTGTTAAAAGTATACATGCATGCATACATACTAAGGTCAGCATAATTCTAGAACAAAACAAAAGTAATGATTGTTGAATGACACAAGTAGGCTTGGGGATGTATAGTCTGATCTGGGAATGACATAGCCTGATCAACTATGTCTAACCCAGAAGTGATTAGCATATGCCCAGGAATGGTTGTGGCATTGCAACAAGTCTTAAACTTATCAATTCTATCTACAAACAAATATTGAAAAGCATAAGTCAAACATTAAAATACTATAGGAGTTTTTTGTAATACAATACCCAACTTATGTGAAACCTAAGACCCCTGTTAGTAGGTCTTTAACGACTGAGTGCATACGCCAGGGTCATACATAATTAAAGATATTATAGACTCAAAATCTATGAATATTTCTCTACTTCTTGTTCCTTGTTTGGTTGTGCATTTAGAGTAGAGTCAGTTATTCGAAGGTCTATTCAATATCATATTATGTATAACTGGTATGCCCTATGTGATTATAGACATGACTGATAAGGATCACCCCTATAAGTAATTAATTATAGAGTTAGACGCCCATTAACTATCTCTTCAACTCCTATTCTCGCACGTATAACATAGCAAGATCCTACTTACCAGGAGAACCCTACTTTCCCAAACCAGAGAAATGGTGGATGGTTATGAGAAAAACAGAAGTGGAACCGGAGGTAATCAGTCCTCCATGCATAGCCACGTTTCGACTACTTTGAACCTGTGCCCCGTTGGGAAACCGTGATCGAGGGTTGAAGTCGAAGACAATGATAGCAATCACCATGTGGAGACCAACGAGGGTGCTATGACCTCAATCACGAGGGAGTGACTGACCGAGCCTTCCCGGCAAAGACCTGGCAGATCACGAACATCGGGGATTAAAACAGGAAGACTACAACCCGAGTTCGGAAACTACACGCTACTACACCCCTTACCATCTCACGTACCCGAGACTCGGAAAGACTACTAGTGTAGAGGCCAACTTTCTTTTTAGGACCTTATCGCCGCTCGGGCTGAGGCAAGAGGGTAACGGGGTAGACACACGACATTCAAACAGAGGAGGATTGCAGCCAAGCATCAATTGGCAGAGCTACAAGGTGCATCGACTTTGCCTCACGCATCGCAAGGGACAGATCGTCATGAGTAGAGTTCATACCGCCCACAAGACCTTGTAAGTTAGGTTCATGAGTAAGCGTTGGTGCTACTCTATTCTTGGTGTAAGTACGACACTGTGATTTAAGCAGTCTTACTAATCGAGAGATCCTAACTGTCCTTGAGTTGCTTTATGATCCCAACCTAAATATAGTCATCTCATAATGGATTTGAGGATTTAGGTTAAAAGCCTCATGAACCCTAGAGATTCAAATTGGGGATTTCATGTTTGAATTTTATATTGTATTGGAATCAATAAGCCAGATGAATTTTGACAATAATAAACCTAATGGGAATGATCAAACTCATTCATGATGGTTGAATCATGAACAAGCTTGAATAAGAATGGAACTGGGGACGATATGATGAAAATAATGGAATAATTTATGGTTGAGCAATTGATGAGTAAAGGAAGTTCATAATCATGAATGGATACTCTTGGAATGATTTGTATTCAAAACCTAAGGTGCTGCGTGATTCGTGGATTGATAAAAGGAGTTTTTGGTCATAAGAGCTAAATGGTAAAGTTAGAATGGAATTTGACATTACATAACTACATTAAGGAATTAACATGATATTTGTGTAATTTTAAATACTTTACATCACCCAATGATGTATTAGATTATTTGGGAATAAGTCTTATCGGTTGAAGAGTGTTATTGAGCAACATGAACTCTTAACCCTTTCAATTGAGTGACTATAAGCATTTAGAGTGTAATAATGGAATTGAGGATTCCATTGTAAAATTAAACACTTTCAATGGGGTTGTTTGTGGTTTCTTGTACTTAACATCATTCTTTATGTGACCAATCAGTTGGGAACAAGTTTTCGGAACTTTGGAATGTGCAATTGGAAAGTACACTAGTTAAACTTTCAATTGAACTTAAAGATCTTTCTATTCTTAAAGGTTTCAATGAGCACTTAATGGGTTAAGTGGAGTGTTTTTGGATGATACAACACCTCCTAATCATGTGTGAGAACTTAAATAAATCGTACAAATTGAATTGAAATGACGCTTCAAGAGTTACGCAAAGTAGAGTGCCATTTCGTGAAAAATCATATTTATGTGTGCAGACCTCATTACACGGGGTGTGTAATGGCAACGTAACCTTTACGTGGGCCATGTAATTATCAGAACAATGCCATGTAATTTTCCTAAATTTTTCATACAAACTCAGATTTACGCGTGTTTTCGCCTATGTTCATATGTTTACATAAGGAACAAGATGAAACAATAAAATGTAGTAATGGAACCTATTAGGGGTATTTTGGTCATTTTAATGACATATGTCCATGTTATATAGGTGGTGATATATAGTGTTCCTCTAAGGAAACGAACTAGAAGAGGGCTAGCTTACCTTCGTGTGATTGAGGTGAGTATGTGTTAGCATTAAAATTAAGAATGTTTTGAAAGCAAGGAATGTTTTTGAAAGAAACGAATGTTTGATATGTGAAATGTGTCTTTTCAAAGTATATCATCCTAATAACCCATGCTATTATAATTGATGATATGAGTATTGATAGTTGGAAAGTGAAAGCTAAAAAGAAAGTAAAAAGGAAAGGAAGTAAAGAATTAATGAAAACTTATTGGGCCATAATGCCTCATAAGAGGTCTATACGAATCTACCGGGGTGGTACATTCTTTGTTGCATGCGAAGTATATGTCCTAAACATGATGCCTTAGTGCATTGATTTTGTTATTTCCACCTTGGTCTAGGAAATGATTCCTTGGTGGGTTAACTTCGTTATTCCCACCTCGTTCTTAGAAATGATGCCTTGGTGGATTGATTTCTTCTTTCCACCATGGTCTTTGAAATGGAAATAGAAAGAAGTTAATGAATGATAAGATAAGAAACAACACTTAGGATATGAAATGTTATGTCATGTATGAAAATGATTGAAAATGCCTTATGGTATGAAAGTGATAGGAAATGATTTATGATATGAAAAAGATTGAAAATGCTTTATAGCATGAATGAAAGGACTTTTCATTTAAAATGTGATAAATGTTTTTGGATCACAAACCTACGAAGCTCACGAGACATTATTGTCCTACATATCTCTTTTTAATACAATATATCCTAGTTAGTATTTAAGAAGAAAAATGATAGATGGAAGTAGAAGTTATGAGATAGAGAACATAATTGAACTTGTTAAGCTCCTTAATTATTGTATGGATGTAATTCTTATTTGCTTGGTATGGTTTTTATGATTCTTAATGGTAACACCCAACTTTTAATTGTAAATGTTTTTTTGGGACCGCTATTTTAAGTAAATGAGGGTTAATCCCCATAATTATTTTATTTAAACCATAACAATTTAAAATTTTCAAAAGTTTGAAAATTTTGGGGTGTTACACACATATTTAAGAATTTGTGTATATATGTATGTATTTATATTCTTGTATGTGTATGTGTATATGTATGTATATATGTATGTTTTTGTATATGTGTGTATTTATATGTATGTTTGACATTATGTATAGGTATGTATGTGTGTATGTATGTTAATATGTATGTATACGTATATGTAACACACATAAAAATTACAAGAAATTTAAGCTTTTTTCAACCAACCCAAATTCAAAAGTTGTTTACAAACATAATTCTAAAAAAAATTAACATCAAAGTCTCCCAAAATCATAAGTCATAAACTTAAGGATGTGTACGGTGACGCCTTAGCCTTACCGCGGTCATCCGAAGTACTTGAAACTACAACTAAAAACTGGTTTGCCAAAGCTTAGTGAATTTCCCCAAAGTACCAACACATAAACAGATAAAATATAATACAACAACATGTAACAAGTCCACATCTAAAATATTGGATTACTCCTGAGTCCACAACATAATTTTGGCTTACCTTTGAGGCCCACAACTTATGTCTGGCTTACTCCCTAACCAAATCAGTCATCAGAATGAGATACCATCAAGCCCTCAGTATAATTCTGGCATACCTCGCAATCCTTAGCTCATATCTAGAATGCTCATGAGCCCTTTGTATGAGTCTAGTATTCCCTACCCAAACCACAACTAATGCCTATAAAGCTCCAAGGTTTTTTAACTACAACACGGAGCAGTACAACCTCAACCCAACATAATATGTCGACATATAACAGATAATAAACATGTAAATATAATCATGCAGACAGAATCACAGGTTGTCCTACAGATCTACTAGACTATCATATCGACAACTAGCATACTCATGCATATCTATTCCATACTCAACATATCAATGAATATCAGGATGTCAAACAAATGGGTCGGCCTTAGTGCCTTCTACCCGTAAGTACAGTGAGGAAAACTCACCTCGCAAACTGAACAAAAGCTTATGAGGTCCCGACTCCATAAATTACCTCTCCAACTAACACCAATTCCAACCAAATGACCAATATCCATCAAAATATCAAATTACCAAAAATTCCCTTAAGGTCA
The DNA here is from genome assembly GCF_051521515.1 of Lactuca serriola. Taxonomy (NCBI): domain Eukaryota; kingdom Viridiplantae; phylum Streptophyta; class Magnoliopsida; order Asterales; family Asteraceae; genus Lactuca; species Lactuca serriola. The sequence goes on along the minus strand of NC_136413.1, from coordinate 128,211,480 downwards.
AACTGTTGTCTTAGTGTCTAAGTCCATAACTATAATTGGTATGTACTTGACCCGACTCGGCACGGTCCATTTGGGTTGCATGGCATCAAAACATTTGCATAGACCGTTTATGAGAAAAGGACATTTGTGACATATTAATATATTATAAATTCTAATATATTAATATGAAATCATTTTATTTAACTAGTATTGATCAAGAATTAATTTGGACTTAATTTATTGATCAAAAGAAACTAATTAAATATATGGGAATTGATTATGTAACTCACTCATTCTTATATATGTGGGCTTATGATCCATGATTCCTTATGTTGGGTTAACCCATGTGGTGACCCATGGATACTCCATGGAGGTTAAAATCCATGGAGCATAAGGAATAGGTAAAGTTATGGGTTACATGGTGTAACCTTAATGTGCACACTATATAAGGACCCCTTTAGCTCCAATAATTGGCACTAGTAATACATATATGAGGGCTACATGATTTGAGAATGAGTGTCTTCTTTTCATGGTTATTCCAAGTGTTGAGGATGTTATGTGAACCATTTGAGGAGTCACACTTGGTGACTCTACAAGTCGATTCCTAAAAAGTGTTCAAAACAATCCAATCTTCGAGTTGGTTCATGCACTCGACGAGTTGGAACCCCGGACCGCATATCTTCGATTGTTTTGGCTGGAGTTCGACTAGGAACATTACCCTAAGCTGTTTTTCAACTTATAAACCTGTTTTTGATGTGGTAATGTTCATGCTAATCCAATTTCAAATATAATTGTCAATAGATTCATGTTTTGTATTACTTTAATGGTTAGACTAATTACATGAAAAAGTTTGATTAAATTATCTTGTTCTTATGAGTTGCTTAGATTAATAGAAAAATTATGTGAAATTGTAGTTTTCAATCTAAATTTATCTAAGAGTTGGTTCTAAAATGTGTTTTTGTAACTTGTCCTCAAGTTATATGAAAAGTCACATTTAATATTCATAAAACTCATAACTATTTCCATAGGTTATGAATAAAGAAAAGTCATATTCTTTTAATAGTTTAAAGTCTTCCATAACTTGTCCTCAAGTTATGGAACTTGAAATGTTTTTAAATTAAAACTACTTTAAGAACATAAGTTATGGAATTGAATAGTTTTGAATAGTTTCAAAACTTGCCCTCAAGTTTTGGAATTTGAAAAGTTTTCCTTTATGAATACTTTAATTCCAAGTTCCAAGTTAAGCCCTTAGAATTTTAAAAGTTAAAATTCAACCCTTATACTTTATAATATTATAAGTTAATAATATTTATATATATGTATAAGACTAAATTCGTTTTACCATTAGTAGGACTCATTCACGAAGCCGGTTTATAGGGGGGGTATAAGGTTACTGCCTTTAAAATGACAGTTTAATGGGTGTCCACTCTCACCCACCGCATCCTTGACCGGTGGAGGGTCGTTAGCCGAACGAGTTAGACAAGGACTATAATTCTCCCTTCATTAAAAGTATTAATGATAAATACTAAGTCACTAAACTCTTATTTAATACCCAATCTTAGTTACTTACGAAAATGTGAATTTGGTGCTAACCCATGAAATTACACTATGGACTTTTGCTTATGTCGGTTACTGGAGCGTGTGTGGTTAACCGGCACACTAGCTTGATTTAACAAGGTAGGCAAAGGGTAACTTAATGTTTATCATAGTATTGGTGGAGCACGTGTGGTTAACCGACACATCGATTGAGGGGTAAATATTAAGGGTACCAAGTGTATTTGCATGGTTATTCACACCTTGTTTTATGATCCTCGGCATCGCAGTCACAAAATTTGAGAGGGTATAATCAAGATTGAAACATTCCATTAATCAATTCAATGAATCTCAAAAGATCTAGGAGTTTCAAATCCAAGTAAAACCTAATTAAATTATTTCGTTTTCATGGTGGAAATTGGTGGATCGTCATTCTCCTACCTTCAAATATTTTATCGCTTGGATTACGACATCTCTCTTCTAAGTTATAAAAGTATTGTGTTGGGTCCTAGCCTTAATATTTCTTATTGGTTGTTATATTATGGACTTTAGATCAACTATCTTGAATACCTCCCAAAAGATGTCTAGTTCAGACATCTATGATCTTCCCAAATCTCTTGGAACTTCACTTCCTCCACCTCCTCCAATTATTCTCCCTAACCCACAAGTTCAAGGTCACTCAAGCCCTATTGGCAAGCAAGGTCTATGTGTGATTGCATCTTGGAGATGTAGTCACAAAATGATAGGCCGGGAGAGTTGGGTGTCAAAGTATTAAGAAAGTTGGATGTTCAATCACTTTCTAAGTCACATAGTTTGTTCCTTTGGGACTACTATGAAACAGACTATGACATGACCCTTAATGATGTTATCTATTTGCTTGGTGCTACTGAATCAGCAATGATTTGAGGATTAGTAAAGCAAATTTGATTAGGATATCAACTTCCCGATGGACATTGACAATGGTAACATTGGATATCTAGTAAAGGCTTCCTCTTCCCTATGGAAAGGGATCGGCCACAGTCAACATAGTTGACCAAATGGTAAAGAGAAAGGCTAAGTCTGTGATAGTCCCATGTACCATTCCCAAAGAGTCCATATGTTTCTCTTTCCAAAGGAAGGGGCATTGATTGCGAAGCTGCCTATTTACCTGAAAGATCATAAGGTTGATCAAGTCAAGAAGTTTGACTCTACTTCAGGTAAAGTCCACTATCTAACTTTGTTAAGTTTCTGTTTTGAGATTCTTATTACATGATGAGACTGCGTCACATATTGATGTTCAAAGAATCAAAGAAAAAAAGTGATGAAACTTAAAGGAAGTATATGTTAATTCTGATCGCGAAGATGGATTTCGATCGCATGGTTCGGTGATCAGAATTTTGAGTTGTTGCTTAGGAGTTTTGATATATTGCTTAGAAATACATAACAACTTTTTCATATGCTTTTGCACTGTAAGGATAAGTTTTTCTGCAATGTTTTAAAATAAAAGGAAAATTTTTTATTTTATTTATTCTAAGTATCCTTACAATGGAATCTGTGAAAAATTGTTGCTTATACGATTCCATTGGTAGCAATATTGGAAAATGGATTTGTTTCTTTCATTTGTGGTAATGTCTAATTTACCAAATAAGAAGGATTTTCATCACCCAAGTTTTAATTGGACCGAAACTTGGAATCATGCAACTTGTATAGTATGATGAATGAGAATTTTCATTTTTTTGGAAAAATTAAGACTAGCTGCTTGTTCATATGTATATGTGAGTCAAGTGAAGGACTAAGGGATCTAGTACACATTCTTGTGCACTGGTCAAGTCCACCACAAAGATCGATAAGACTATTCATCATGGTTTACTAAAGTTTAGTAAATATGGTTATACTTACAAGTTTAAGTATAATTCTGAAGCATTGGAAAAGTTTCAATGTATGGCATAACGGATAAGAGGTATCAAATTTGGCAGAAAGATAAAAGTTTCTCAAATCTGAAAAGATGGGAGAGTACTTTAGTATCATGTTTTATGATCATTTTAATGATTAAGAAACCATATCACAATTGATCCTCTATGGACACCTTAGTGCATTCTTATGGCTAAGAAGAGAAGTCATGAATTGTTGAAATGGTTAAATCAAGAAGATGAGTCATACTTCGTTCCAAAAAAAGTCTTAGAGTCATACTCCAAGACTATAATTTGAGTGACACATCTCAAAGAAGGTTTATTAACACTTTTCAAATGTAAGGGTAAATTGTGTTTCTACTCTTGTACATTTGAAATTGGTAAGTTGTGATGTTTTGAATAAAACAAGGACACGACTAGAGGTTTATAGCATGTATTTCATCACTAGCACACGACTAGAGGTTTATCATCTATCGTGTTGACATTTCTATGCCCGTTCCAGTACAGTTGGCTATACATTTGAGTTCTACATGTTCTCAATTGTTTTCATAACCACTTGGAAGCAATGGCAGGCCATGGATTGCTAGGTGGCGAGAAGTTAAGATTGCACAAGTACAATCCATGAGTTTGGATTTGTCACTAACCTAGTCTAGTGATTATGGTTTTGACAAATTCACGTGGATAAGAACACATACACCATAAAATCTAAGGGTCATAAGGTTTCTCTCTGATTCATGAAAATGATGGTGATGAAACACTTCCACCAAGTAGATTTTAAATAGATAACAATCTTTGCATTCTCAAAGTCGTTAGTGGAGCGTGCGTGGTTAACCGACACACTAACAGGGACTTATAAGAATTAGCCAAGGTCTAAACAATTGAGACTATGATTGCAAAATCCATTTTCATAGTTCTTAAATTGTTTAGACACACATATGAGCTATCTAAGAGAAGGTGTATGATTTTGATAAAGTCTTTTCAAAGCAATCTAGTATCAGAAATATGAATTTTGGTAAGGAAGTCAATAAAGTATTGATTTCTAGAAGTCCAGCTAATTTCTGGATACATGTGAAAGCTAGTGGGAGCATAAGTGTTATGCTAATAATCATCATGCTAGTGGTAGCATGATAATTATGACAAGTATTCCAAGTTAGCAATGTTAATCATAGAAAACAAAAGTTCCAATTCATAGAGTTGTTGGGGTTGAAAAAGTTGTTTTGCTATAATTAAGGGAGAGGAAATTATACTTCATTTCATTTCTAAAAGGCTTAGATTGAGATTTTAATCATTCTAGAAGGATTAGATTGAGTTTTTAATCATCTTTTTTCAAGGATATGAATTTTATGTCGGATTGTTTCAACTTAAGGAAATTCTATATATCGCATTCTCAAAATTCGGTTATGATTACGACATCCCTCTTCATAGTCAAAATTTGAAAGCATGCCAAACAAAAATATTGTAGCAAAAGACTGGTCTAGAATCATGTCTTTATGTTAGACATCATGAATCATGTCCCATTTGTTTTGGGTAAAGGAACGATTGCATGTGCTATAATATTTATCCTTTCTAAATTTTCCAAATTCCTAGGGCATTAAGAAGGGGAAAAGATCTAGAATTGGATATGACTAAAATGATTAAGCAATTATCGAGGACAATCTAAGGTTTTACCAAAGATTGGTTGCTCAGGGTCAGTTGGAAGTATAGTGTTAACTTTGGAAGGACCATATTGACATATTCTGAAAAGAGGCAAATCTTGTTTGGAAGTGATATTCAAAATGAGAATATGGAGTTAACTCCATAGGTGGAAGCAATATGTGTAAGATTAGAAAAACTTAATGTAAGAAGCATGTTCAAAGCAATGTACTTTGAATATGAGACTTAGTTTCCATGGAGTTGATCTCCATTAGAATACCCTGTAATGACTGTTGACAAGTCTTTATGACAAGAGGGTCAGTGCATATAATTTTAAAATCTCCATTAGAATACCCTCTTGTAATTGAGTTGATCTCCATTAGAATACCCTCTTGTAATGGAGTTGATCTCCATTACAAGAGGGTCAGTGCATATAAGTTTAAAATCTAACAATATTTCGGTAAATGGCATGAATTTGGAATTCATGTATTTGCGGTAAAGATTTGGGACTGTGAAATGAGAATCCTTGGAATTATGTTCAATTGATATATTTCACAAAGTAAAGATCATAGACAAACTTAGTGTGCATACTTGGTGTATGGCATGACTGGTGATTAGAAAACATAGTGTACATGCTTGGAGCATTGGATAACTATTATTTTAATTCAAGTATAAAATTGATAGTTTGAAACAATATGCAATGAATAGTGTGTAATCAGTATGGTGATAAATAAAAGGTGTTTTATTTATATTCATAAGTTCCGAGACCATATTGGATTCGATTATTCTTGTGTTTCACTTTGCATGTTTTGACTTCCAGAATAACTAGGTCGTTCTTCCTGAATGACTAAGTTATTCAAACTATCCACAGTCAGTCATATGTTGGAAGTAGATATGAATCAAGGTTGTCATGAAGCCGGATTGTAGATGTCCAAGGTATGGGACATAGTAAGTGGTGCTACAACATTCATGAGTACTCAGAAGTTCTGAGTATTGGATTCAACCCATGCTCATTGGAACCACTTCATGGATTTTATCACGAGTGATCATGAGAAGATAATATCTTATATTCTTCAAACCTAAAGATATGAGTTGTTACTATGAGTTGTTTGTACATTGATTGCACGAAAATTCATTGGTAACTTGATGTTATAAAACATGCCATTATGTATGATTTAACAAGTAGTAGAACAAGTCATATGAGTCGAAGTTTATCCATTCCTTTTACCTTCAAGATAAAAGTGATATTTGTGGGCCCCTCGATGATTTAGCGATGACACATGTGATTGCTTGGCCATTCCAGGACTTATTTGATTTGTTCAATCAGTCAGTCATCATAAATCAGAAATCGGGAAACAACAAATGGACTGACATAATGATTCATAATCCATGTCTCAGTCCATATGATATCTAGAATGTAGGAATATATGATCCCTAATCTAATGGACTAGCCATTGACAAAGGTCAGAGTTCATCGACGAGGTCAAAGTTCGACAGTGGCTTTTGAGAGCTACGATTGCCAGTTGGTTGTTGAAGTCATACTTAATAATAGGTTAGACTTATCCAAGTGGGAGACTGTTGGATTAGTGTCTCAGTCCATAACTATAATTGGCATGTACTTGACGCGACTCGGTACGGTCCATTTGGGTTGCTTGGCATCGGAACATTTGGATAGACCATTTATGAGAATAGGACATTTGCGTTATAAGTTCTAATATATTAATATTAAATCATGTTACTTAATTAGTATTGATCAAGAATTAATTTGGACTTAATTTAGTGATCAAAAGAGACTAATTAAATATATGGGGATTGATTGTATAAATCATTCATTCTTATATATGTGGGCTTCTGATCCATGATTCCTTATGTTGGGTTTAACCCATGTGGTGACCCATAGATACTCCATGGAGGTTAAAACCCATGGAGCATAAGGAATAGGTAAAGACATGGGTTACATGGTGTAACCTTAACGTGTACACTATATAAGGACCCCTTTAGCTCGAACAATTGGCACTAGTAATACATATATGAGGGCTACCCGATTTGAGCATGAGTGTCTTCTTCTCATGGTTATTCCAAGTGTTGGTGATGTTGTGTGAACCATTTGAGGTGTCACACTTGGGGCACTAGGCTCTCGAGCTTCATGGAGTCAAGATACATCAACAAGGTATGTATTCTATCTATTTTATTAACCAAGTATCAAAGATTTTATGCTAGTTAGGGTAATATATTGGAATATTCATATTTGCATGTGTAATAGAGAAAACATAGATCAAAGTAATTTAGGGTTGCATGTACACCATAGGAGTGTTAGAATGCACAAAACCCAACACAAACTTGGTCAAAGTAAAAGTCAAACTGGTCAGACCAACTAAGTCAACTTAGTTAACCCAGCTGAGTTAACCCAACGAAGTGAACTCGGCCAAATCGACTCAGAATGAGTACGCGAGGTGTACTCTGAACGTATGTTGGGCATACTCATGTTCATGCACATTGACAACCATCAGGGTGGTTGACCTAATATGCAGGGCATACTCTGAGTATGTGGGGCGTTAGCATATCCAAAAAGTGCTTAACTCAAGGTCTTAATCCTTTAAGACCTTCTACATGATGCATAGAGCAAAACCAGCCATTAGGAACCCATATTTATAACTCAAGACCCTTCCAAGCATCTAAAAGGACGACTTAATGGGTCAAGGATATGCTTTGTTCAAGATTCGTCATTTTTGGACCAAAAAGAGACTTTAAATAGCAAAGAAAACCTAGATCTACACGATGCGGTGGAAAAGATGCAAGCTTTATACCTTTTAGTGGTTGCAAACAAGCTAGAAATCCCAGATCTACAATGCACTCCACTCCAAGGTCTTCACACCACCTTCATCTTTCTTCAAAGCCACACCAAACTCTCTTAAACGCTCATAATTTCCTTTCTCTTGCTCTAGCGTTGCTTGAGGGTTGAAATGTCCGGCTGGGTAAGAAGAGGGTTTGTGTCCATAAAGATGCTTAAATATGAGCCAAGACCCTAAAATTAGGGTTTACATGCTAATCACGTACGCCCCGTATACGAAGTGTATGCCCAGGATAGTAAGGCGTGCCTTAGTACACTTAGTGTGCATGTACTAGTGCATGGCGTGCTTCGACTTCTGGATTTTACCAAAATGCCATTCTGGGCCTTTTTTCACACCTTCTTACACTTAGGGACCAAAAATGATATATAATTAAATTATAGGGTTTCAATTAAAAGTACCTTATCATCGAAGTATAATAATTCTCCCCCACTTACACTAGACTTCATCCTCGAAGTCTGTCGTGGCAAATAATTTAGGATAATTCTCTCGCATTTCAGCCTCCGGCTCCAAGGTCTACTCGGAGCCCCTTTGATGCTGCCACTATACCTTTACCAAAAGTATCTCCTTGTTGCGTAGGACCTTCAGCTTCCTTTCTAGAATAGTTACCGGTATCTCAGCATAGTACAGGTGCTCATCAACCTAAATATCAAACAACGGAACCACTAATTTGTTGTCAAACATACACTTCCACAACTGAGAGACATGGAATGTCCTCTAAATCTAATTAAGCTCACTTGGAAAATCCAACCTGTAAGCCACCTTTCCAACCATGGAAATTACCCGAAAAGGTCCAATGAATCGGGGACCCAATTTTCCCCTCTTCTTGAAGCGTATCACACCCTTCTAAGGCGAGGCCTTATGAAGCACCATATCACCGACCTAAAACTCTAACTCTAATCGGCTTAGTCAGCATAACTCTTCTGCAGACTCTGAGTGGTCTGCAGTCTCTGTCTAATCTTCTAGATAACCTCCATGGTTTGAAGAACTACTTTGGTCTTTCCCATAACTCTGTGGCCAACCTCTCCCTAACAAATCGGGGTACGGCACCTCCAACCATACAAGAGCTCAAATGGCAGAGCACCAATGTGGGACTAATAACTATTGTTATAGGATAACTATGCAAGAGGTAGGTACGAATCCCAACTCCCACCCAAATCGATAAAATATGCATGCAACATATCCTTTAAGATTCGTATAGTCTGCTCACTCAGGTCATCGGTCTGTAGATGGTAAGCAGTGTTGAAATGTAACATCATGCCCAGTTCCTCATGGAACTTCTAACAGAAACAGGAAGCGAACCGAACATCTCTGTCAGAAACAATGGATACCGAGACTCCATGGCAAGCAACGATCTCCTGGACATAAACATCAGCCAACTTTCTGGCTGAGGAACTCTCCTGGATAGCCAAAAAGTAGGCACTCTTGGTCAATCGATCCACGATGACCCATATAGAATCAAAACCCTTTCCCTTCTTTGGCAACTTGGTGACAAAATCCATGGTGATCTACTCCCATTTCCACCTGGGAGCCTCCATAAGATGCATCTTGCCATGCAGCCTATGATGCTCGACCTTGAGATACCAAGCTATGTTCCTCCTCATACATGACCACCAATAACTCAATCTAAAATCCCGATACATCTTGCTGGTTCCCAGGTGTATAGAAAAGCGAGACTTATGAGCCTCCTCTAACACAATTTTCTTGATTCCACTAGAAGCAGGAACCCAAACCCAACCACATTGGGTCAACAACCCTCGATCATCCGTGAGAAATCAGTCTATCTCACCCCTGATCCGTTCTTGTTTCCAGTTCTCCTTCCGAACTCCCTCTACATGAACCTCTCTGATCAATCCTAAAAACGGAGAATCGAATGACATCCTAATACACATCTCCCTAACCGAAGACCAACCGACTTTTGGCTGAAAGCATCTGCTACCACATTCACTTTACCAGGATGGTAAATGATCTCACATTTATAATCCTTGTCTACATCCAGCCACTTGCGCTGCTTCATATTCAGGTGCGGCTGATCCATAATATTCCTTAAACTCTTGTGATCCGTGTAGACAATACAATGGACCCCAGAAAGATAATGCCTCCAAATCTTGAGGGCAAAAACCATTTCCAACAAATTTAAGTCATGTGTGGGATATCGCATCTCATGCGGCTTCAGCTTCTGCGAAGCATAAGCAATCAATCATCCTGAGGATCGCCGCCAAACTTGTGATGGATGCATCATATAATACCACAAAATCCTTGACTCCCTTCGGGAGAGTCAATATTGGAGCCTCACATAACCTCTATCGAAGAGTCTCAAGTGATGATTGTTGCTCAGGAACCCATCAGAAATCCACCCCTTCCTCGTCAGATGAGCGAAGGGTACCATAATCTTGGCGAAGTCCTGAATGAATCTCCAATAGTACCCTGCCAAACCCAAGAAACCCCTGATCTCTGAGAGAGATTTTGGAACCTCCCAATGCATCACAACCTCGATCTTGGCTGGATCGAACAAAATCCCATCTTGGTTAATGAGGTGCCCAAGTAACTGGACCTCTCGTAACCAAAATTCACACTTCGAGAACTTGGCATAAATCCGTTCACACATCAACACTCACAGAAGCTCTCGAAGGCACTCCCCATGTTGCTCTCTGGTCTTGGAATACACAAAGATATCATCAATGAACATGATAACAGATCGGTCAAGCATCGACCTGCATATCCGATCATCGGAACTATAAATCTAGTAGGAGCATTAGTGAGCCCAAATAGCATCACTACGAACTTGTAATGCCCATAACCAGTCTGGAACGTGGTCTTCTCTATGTACTCCTCTCTTACTCTCACCTGATAACACTCAGACCTCATATCAATCTTAGAGAACCAAGATGAACCATGCAACTAATCAAAGAGTTCATAAATGTTCTTGACGAATAGTACCAGTGCTCCCCACGAAGAACTGCTCGACTGATTAACTGCTTGTCTAGCAGCTACTGAAGCTAAGATGACAACTCCTGCATCTCAAATAGTGTCAAATGGTATGGTGCCTTGGCAATAGGGTCCACACCTGGCACAAGATCAATCCTAAACTCAACCTGCCTCTTAGGAGGCACACCGGGTAACTCCTCTGGAAAAACAAATCAGCAAAGTCCCTGACAACTGGAACCTCTGAAACTAAAATCCGATCCCCAACTTAAGCATCCAGCACATAAGCCAAATAACCTGCACACCCATGTTGAATATACTGATGAGCCTTGGTTGTCAACCAAAACTCTAAACCAACGTTGATGCTCTCTCGATAAATCACAAGTTCTCCACCACTTGGGGTTCGAACCACCACTCGCTGGCCCTCACAATCAATCATGGCACCAAACCTACACATCTAGTCCATACCTACTATCATGCATACATCCCCCATGGGGATAGGGATCAGAATAATCGGCTAAGGCACCCCAAAGGTCTCCAATATGCAACTTTAGTACACTTCAGATGTAGAGACCCTGTGTTCGTTGGTGATAGAAACCCGCAACGGACACTCTGACTCCCCAATAAACATATGAAACTCCCACTAAATGATCGAGATACAAAGGACCGACTCGTGCCCAACTGAAATAACACAAGAGCAGGAAAAGAGTTCACTAAGAATGTACCTATCAGGAGCATATACATGATCACAACATAAAACATAATCAACAGAGTAATAAATAGAAACATACCAGTCATGACGTCTGGTGCCGACCTAGCCTCCTCTATCGTGATTTGAAAGGCGCATCCTCGAGCCCTTGGGGGCTCCACCCTGCCCTAACTCCCATCTGTGTTCCCCAAAGTAGTCGGAGCTGGAGACTACTATTGGATAAGGTGTCTAAGTCCATAACTATATTAGGTTTGTACTTGACCCAACCCGGCATGGTCCATTAGGGTTGCATGTCATCATGCATTTAGATAAACTTAATGAGAGATAATAACACATGTGGTTTATTAATATATTATAAGTTCTAATATATTAAAAGTATTATTTAGTTAGTATTGATCAAGAATTAATTAAGTGATCCTAAATTAACTAATTAAATATATGGGTTGATTATGTAAATCATCAATAACTTGTATAGTGGGTTAAAGGATCCATGGATTATCAAGTTGGGTTAAACCCATAGGATGCTCCATGGATGCTCCATGGGAGTTACAAACCCATGGGTCATGGAAATGAAGAGTCATGTCACATTAGGGGTGTAACTCTAGATGTGACACACTATACATAGGACATCATACTCACCAAAATCGGCTACATGAAGTTGCAAGAGGGATAGGCCGATTTTAGAGTGTTATACATTCTCTCAAAGTTATTCCAAAGCATTTGGTGTTGTGTGAAGCATTTAAGGCATCACACTTGGGGTGCTAGGCTCTCAAGGTTTTCAAGGAATCAAATCAACTACAAGGTATGTAATTCTAGCCAACTTTTATGTTAAAAGTTCCCCATGTATGCTGGATAGGATTACGAACCTTGGAAATCATATTTTGCATGTATTTTAGACAAACATAGATCCAAGGTTTTCTAGGGTTTCATGTACACCTAGGAGTGTTAGAATTCCCAAAACCCATCAGTGGTATCAGAGCCTAGGCTTGTTTGTTAATACTTGATGCAAAATAGTGTCAAAATCGAATTTTTTAGCTATCTGCATAGGGGAATCGCCAAGTCCTTAGGGGGACTCGACGATTAGTCCAAGCGTAAACTCAACCAACTCGGTGAGTAGGTTAGTGCACTCGACGAGTTGGTCATGCAGATTGCAGTTTTTCGATTTTTTCTGCTGGAAATGGACTATAAACATTACCCCAAAACTGTTTTGGTGTTATAAAACTTGTTTTAGATGGTGTAATGGTTGTTCTAATCCATTTACAATGGCTAATATCAATTTTTCATGATCTTATGTTTTTATATGTGCTTGAAACTTTGATATGAATATTCATCTTCTTAGGAGTTTTTTTGAGAGATCATAGGAATTACTTGTTTAAATGTTTAATTCATGATCTTTATGTGTTTTAATGAAGTCGATAACTTTGTCCTCAAGTTATGAATAACCAAAAGTCTATTTGTGTTAAAACCATTAAAAGAACACATCAGTTACAATAAATAAAGACTCTTCATTTTTAATAACTCATAAGTTATGAATTTGAAAGGTTTTGTAAAGTTACAAAACTTGCCCTCAAGTTTTGGAACATGTAAAGTCGCTTAATAAACTTTAGTTCCAACCCCTAGATTTTTAAAAGATAAAAATCAACCCTTATACTTTATAATATTATAAGTTAATAATAATAATAATAATAATAATAATAATAATAATAATAATAATAATAATAATAGTATATATATATATATATATATATACACACACACACAAACACGCACGCACACACACACACACACACACACACACATATATATATATATATATATATATATATATATATATGTATATAATAGGAAGTCGTCTTACCATTAGTAAGTCTCACTCACGAAGTCAGTCTATAAGGGGGGTATAAGGTTGCTGCCTATAAAATGGCAGCTTAGTGGGTGTCCACTCTCACCCACTTCTTCCTTGATCGGTGGAGGGTCGTTAGCTGAACGGGTAGGACAACGACTTATAAATTCTCATTAAAAGTATGATGAATATTAATAAAGTAACTAAGTGTCTTATTAAATTCCCAATCTTAGTTACTTTAGGAAAATGTGAATAAGGTGCTAATCCATGAAATTACACTTTACACTTTGATTAAGTCGTTAGTGGAGCGTGTGTGGTTAACCGGCACACTAAAATGGACTTAACAAGGTAGGTAAAAGGTGACTTAAAGTTTATTATAGGTCGGTGGAGCGCATGTGGTTAACCAGCACATCGATTGAGTGATAAACTTTAAGGGTACCAAGTGATATGCATGGTTACTTTACACCTCGTTTTGTGATCCTTGGTATCCCAGTCACAAAACTTGGAGGGGAAACTCGAGATTGAAACATGACTTTGAAAATTTCATTGAATCTCAAAAGAATCTAGGAATTTCTAAGAACCAATTAAAACCTAATAATTTATATTTCGGTTTTTGGTGGAAATTGGTGAATCGTCATTCACCTACCTTTCAATATGTTATAGCTTAGATTACGGCATACCTCTTCTAAGTTATGATATATTTGTTGGAATAGTGTCTAAGGCTGCAACTATATTAGGCAAGTATTTGACCCGGTTGTGCATGGTCCTTTTGGGTTGCCTTCACCATAGCAACTTGATAGGATGATTTATTAAGAGAGAGTAAATATTATTAATATATTATGAGAATAATATAATGAATAATATATTTGTTATTTGATTAATATAAGTCATAGAATTAATTAGAATTAATTTGGTGACTTAAAGAGATTAATTAAATAAAGGGGTATAAACTGTCAATTGTTTGATAGTTAAGCTTTAGACTGTAAATCCATTAGGATATGGTATGGACGAATTCTAAGAGTTTTAGGATAGCTAAAATCGTCCATATAGATATCTAAGGAATGGATTTGGATAGCCTTGAGAGAAGATTATCCAATTAGGGTTTAGGTTGTAACCCTTAAGGAGTCTACAAGTATAAATAGACCCCATGGCATAGGGAATTCAACACCTCTCCTAAAGTAAGAGAACCCTGGCCGAATTCCTCCCCTCTCCTCTCTCCTAAATGATCTTCCTTGCTATTGGTGTTTGTAAGCCATTAGAGGAGTGACACTTGTGACTCTAGAAGCTCCAAGACCTCAAGATCAACAAGGAACTCAAAGGTATGATTCTAGATATGTTTCAATGTTGTTATTTAACCTAATTAGTCATTAGAAGTCTTGGATTCAAAGCATGTTTATTAGAAAGCCTAGATCCAAGCAATAGGGTTTTGCATGCGCACATAGGAAAGTTCTTATGGCTAAAACCCATCAATATTGTGATTGGATCCTAGCCTTAATATTACATTTGGGTGTTTTATTAAGGACTATCTTTATATCTAAACTAACCTTGTTCTCTTCTTTTCAGATGTCTTCCAACAACACTGCTTCTGACTCAAACCCTACTGGCTCCTTTTCCCTCATGAACCTCTGTGGGAGGGTCATCTTTGATGGTTCCAACTTTATGGATTGGATCCGGAACATCAGGATGGTGACTCGCTATAAAGACAAGGAATATGTACTCGATAGGGAGCTAAAAGAGATCGATGAGTCCACTGCTACTCCCCAGGAGATTGCTGACTTCCGAACTCATGAAAGAGATGCCACCAAAGTGGCATGCATCATGATGGCCACCATGATAGTTAAACTCCAGAAGTCCTATGAGGACTACTATCCTTTTGAAATGAAAAAAGATTTGATGGAAAGATACCATCAAAGTGCTCGTCAAGAGAGGTATGAAATCATCACCTCCATGATAACAACCCGTATGAAGGATGGTGAACCCATCACGGGCCACATACAGAAAACGCAAAGGTATGTGGACTATTTAATGAAGCTTAATGTGAACTTCCCAGAGGAGCTTGCAATAGATATCATTTTCCACTCCTTACCCTCTTGTTATGATGAATTCCGCATGACATGTCACATGAATAAGGAAGAAATCACGCTTAGGAAACTTCAAGGAATATTGAAGACCGCCGAAAGTGGTCTTAAGGGTAAGTCGGTTGTTACTACTCCTACTCCTACTCCAAAATATGCCCTTGTCTTGGTAATTAGGAAAAGTAGAGGGAAGAAGAGGAAGAACCCTTCGAAGTGTACCAAGGGTAAGACCGTTGATGGCTCCTCTTCAAGTGGAACCAAGAAAGGTTTCTTCACTCCTTCTTATGACCCAAAAGAGGCTGAATGCTTCTATTTCCATGATAAGTCTCATTGGAAGCGGAACTGCCCAAAGTACCAACAAGATGTGAAGGAGGGGAAAGTCAAACCCAACCATGTAGGTATTTACACTATTCTATTTAATAACTCACCCTATTCTAACTCTTGGGTCCTTGATACCATTTGTGGTATTCATATATGTTCTGATTTGCAGGGACTAAGAAGAAGTGAGAATGAGTAGCATGGAAAGATAAATTGGATCATGGGGAATAGGAAAGCTTAACCTGTCACCAATATTAGAGTTTATTCTTTGTTGCTAAGTAGTGGGTTTACTTTAGATTTGAATAAATAATGTTATTTGTCAGAAATGGCAAGAAATATTATTTCCTTTCATGCTTTGTACAAACAAGGGTTTACCTTTTCCTTTGATAATAAATGCTTTCTTTAATAATGTTCTTTATTTTAAAGCATTACCTTGTGATGGTGTGTATGAAGTTGTATCTATTGTAGATAATCTAGGAAATAATGTGATGTGTATTGATTCTTCGAGTAATAATAACTTGGATAAAGCATCATTATGGCATTGTCGTCTTGGACATGTGAGCAAGAAAGGCATATGCCAACTCCAAAAGGATGGAGTCTTTGAGTTATTTGACCTAAATTCAGATGATAGTTGTGAATCATGCTTACTTGGAAAAATGACAAAATCACCCTTCATTGGTTCTTGTGCTAGGGGTGAATGTTTGTTAGATCTGGTACACACAGATGTGTGTGAACCCTTCAAATATGCCACAAGGGATGCTAATCGTTATTATCTGACTTTTACTAATGATTATAGTAGATATGGATATGTCTATTTAATCAATCATAAGTCAGTGACTTTTGAAAGGTTTAGAGAATTTAAACAGGAAGTCGAGAATCAATTGGGCATTAGCATTAAGATGCTTCGATCCGATCATGGTGGTGAGTATCTTAGTACAGAGTTCCTCGACTATTTTAAGGAATGTGGGATTATCTCACAATTGTCACCTCCCAAGACACCTGAGTTAAATGGTGTTGCTGAGAGGCGCAATCAAACCTTGTTGGATATGGTTCGTTCCATGATGAGTCGAACTTCGCTACCAATCTCATGTTGGGGGTATGCTTTAGAGATTGCCGCCCATATCCTTAATTTGGTACCTACAAAGAAAGTTGCCAAAACTCCTCATGAGATGTGGACTGGTAAAGTTCCCAAATTAGACCACATCAAGATTTGGGGTTGCGAGACTTTCGTGAGACGCGAGACTCGTGATAAGCTCGAACCTCGAAGTGAGAGGTGTATTTTCATCGGCTACCCAAAGAAATCCTTTGGTTACCTCTTCTACAAACCTAGTGACAATGTGGTCTTTGTAGCAAGAAGGGGTGTCTTTCGAGAAAGAGAGTTCATAAGCCAAGGAAACAGTGGGAGGCAAAATTGACTTTTGAAGAAATTCAAGAGTCAAGTGATGAAGGAACTTCAAAACCTAGCACTCAACCTAAGGAGGAAACTCTTGTTGAGCTAATTGATAAGTCCGAACCTCTGATGTGTTCCACAAGAGTTAGGAATGCACCTGAGCATTATTATGGTTTCCATATTACTGCAGAAGGTGAGACACTTATCAGTAATAAGACATTGGTAAGTCTGGATGAACCTAACAGTTACGCGGAAGCCATGGCAAGCCCCGAGTCTGCTAAATGGAAAGAGGCACTACTAGAAAAACAGCCTTTTACAACGCTCATTGCGCGTCGTAAAAGGCTCAGACGACGCGGAAATGCGTGTCAAGGAAGGCTCTGTCATAAAGAGAGACGACGCACTTTTACGCGTCGTCTATAGACGACGCGCATTTACGATGCTCATTTATGATGCGCAATTATGACGCGCGTTTACGACACGCAATGCGTATCAAGGAAGGCCCTGTCATAAAGGAAGACGACACGCACTCGCGTCATAACCTTACGACGCGCGTGTTAATGACACGCAATGAGTATCAAGAAAGCCTCTGTCAAGAAAGGCCATGTCATAAATGAAGATGACACACATTTTTGCGTATCGTAAATTAAAATGTTTAAAAAAAATAAATTTATATATTCATTAAGTTTTAAATTAAATTTGCATTTAATTTCTCATAATAGAAATAAAATGCCATATACAAAAAAATACAATCCATTGCATAATATAAAATAAAATTTCATACTAAAAAAATAAAATAAATTGCACAAATTATAATGTCATACAAAGAATCATTCAAATGTTAAACAAAAATAATACATTGCTAACATGGGTTATACATTCCTATAAAACTAACAAATAATCATACAACTCTGTTTCTTACTGGAAAGGAATGCCAAACATGATTACAAGTCTCCCTTAATCTTGATTACTCACCTGCTTAAGTAGAATGTTGTTGAGAAGGCTACCTAGCAACAGAGATAAACACAACAGTTCTCCCACAATCACAACATCATTTACAGAAAAAGGGTTGTCAATTACTTTCGTTAAGACTTTCATTCAATCACAAAAATATTAAATAAAAGGGTGAAAAAAATAACTTACTTTTGATAAGTTGATCTCCCTTAGAGCAAACACAGCTAAAGCATTGAACAAGACCCTAGGGCCTTCTTCTAATGTAAACACAATGCTCGTCTTTAAAATTGAGGCGATAAAATAAAATTTGCATATTGTTTGGGTAGTTTATATATGATTTGATAATTTGATTTAAAATACAATAAAATAAATTATCTTTTTTTCACCTTATGGGGCTTCTCAATTCCTAGGATTAGAAAACGAGTTATGTTGACTAAATCATCCTGAACATTCAATATAACAATTGTAAGACAAAAGGAGAAATGTATATTTGAAAATACTATGAGATGTGATTTTTTTAATGTTATCAATCCATAAATTAAGCGCAACAAATAGTTACCTATCTTTTTTAAAAACTTTTATGGGGGTATAATGACCGAAATGCCCTTGTATTTATATACATGTTTACAAATATAACTTTAATAACTAGGTGACACCTGGATTGTTTGTGCTAGAATATGAAGCCCAATTTCAGCATGCGCAGCCCGAGAACTTGCAACTGCTCCAGTGTCTCGTATGGATTCCGAGGCTACAATCTATTAAAAAAAACTCTTAACAAATTTTAAACAAAGAAAAAAACACAATATAAAAAGTTTAAACGCAAGAATTAGCAATTAGTTTCATTTACCTATCCATAGTTTCAGTTTATAGTAATCAAAATATAATAATAAAGAAAAAAGTTGAGAAGAACTTACAGCTTCTACCATCAAACAATGAGTCAGCACTAGCTTCAATTACTTGATATGTTCCAGCAATATGAAGAACCTCAAGCATAATATAGTTTCAAGTACATGCCCTCTGATTTTCTAGATATGTGTTTGTTCTTCATCCTACCAGGATTCCCAACTATTATCTCCTTTCACTCCAACTCCACCTTTATACATAAGACAATTAGTTCAATCATCAAAATCTTCCACAGCTCTTTCACATCACATCCCAATCATCAAAATCTTATAAGATAGATTCATGAATTTGGAAAAAGAAAATAAAATAATTGGAAGCATACTTCTGCCATTTGAAGCCAGATGGGTTGAAGATATACAGTACAAACAACCATTTTCCTAATTATTATCAAGTCCCAAATATAAACACTAGACCCCAATAAAAGCAACGGGATCTCACTTGACCACCTCCACTGTCCCTATCCCTGTCCCACATAATAGATCCCTTTCATTAAATTAAATTAAATTAATTATTACTTCAAAACAAGAAACGCAAACCAGTTAATCAACCACATACATAGTCTCAATCAATAATACATACAACAAATTTGTTTTTCATTTTTCCCTAAAAGCTCAATCAGGTGGAGGGAGGGGGGCTACAGTTTGATCAACATTTTTGTCTAACTTCTTTTTTTCCTATATACAAAAAAACTATAGCTCTCAAATCTTACAGGACAATGTGTGTGGTTGGGTGGCTGAAATCAGCACACAACCTCCCTCCAATGACCACTGACCCTTGCCTTTCTTTTGATCATATCATGTTCATGTCCATGTCCATGTCCAATTCAAAAAATTAAATAAAAAGGAATTAAGAGAGAGAGAGAGAGAGAGAGAGGATAGGTACCTGTAATATTAATTCATCAGGGACATAGGGAAGGACTTCACAAACAGTTTCAGCCATGGCGATTATGTTTGACAAGTCAACATCCGGGACAAGTGGAATTCGCATGGTTCTGGTGAGGGACCCACCCCCACCCCCAGTAGTGTGTCCTCCTCGGTGTCTTACAGTACTTGTGAAAGAATTTGGATTGTTTGAAGAAGAAGAAGTAAATGTAGATGTGCTGGCATGAGAAGGATTTACATGCCACAGGTTCCAAGCAGCATCTTCAAGGGCAGTTGGAGCATACGTTTCACCAACAGCTGCCAGGTGTCTCATCATCATCGTCTCATCATCATCTAGACTCTTCCTAAACTCACCGATCTTGATGGACCCCCCTCCCAATCAAATCCCAACCAACCTGAATCCGCCTCTAACCTCCTATCCCCATCCCCCCCCCCCCAAAAAAAAAAAAAAAAACAAAACAAAAGGTTTAGTTAACACTCTTCCACTCCCACAGTGAACCTGCACACATCCATTCCTATGATTTAGTTAACAAGTCAATGTGAATCAGTAGAACAGAATGATAAAAATCAGAGTCTTGCATGCTGCCGACATATCTAAAAGCTTTGATATTTTAGAATTTGGAATTTATGAAAGCATATAAGCCCATTAACATCTTAGAAATATAATGTCATCTCAGCGATGAAACAAAAGCTCTTTTACTTTTGTCATATTATTAATTTTTATATTTCTATTTGGCAAAAAACTTTTATCAAACAACCTTTTCAATAGTGAACCTTTTAAAAAGCTTTTCTCAAAAGTTAATCAAAATATCTTTTTATCTATATTAAATGTTCTATTAAATCCACTCATACAACTTATAATTTTACCAACATATGTAGTATTTTTGGAGGAAAAAAAACCTTACATGAAATTATTATTAAAATTTTTAAAAAAACATTATTCAACATTATAATGAAAAAACGATAAAAGATTATGTAACTGCATAATTTTTATTTTGTTTATTAAATAAATTAATTAACTAAATACAAATCCTAAAATAAATCTAATATCTAAATATAGTTGGTGTATAAACAAAGAGCTAGCAAATAGTAAAAAACTTTAAAAAATAAAAGATCAGGGAAAATAAGTGTTTAGTCTTCTTCTCCAATGGTAAGCTTTTTCAAATAGTAAAAAAGTTTAAAAAAAACTACCATTGGAGATGATCTCATAAAAAACAAAAAGA
This sequence comes from Lactuca serriola, assembly GCF_051521515.1. Taxonomy (NCBI): domain Eukaryota; kingdom Viridiplantae; phylum Streptophyta; class Magnoliopsida; order Asterales; family Asteraceae; genus Lactuca; species Lactuca serriola. Next base: position 128,190,380 of record NC_136413.1, on the reverse strand, counting down.
AAATTGAAGAGAAAAAACAAAAACTGGATAGAGAGAAGAGCTAAATTAGAAGGATCTTAAACCAAAGTTAAAAAAAATAATAATAATAATCTGGTCTTTAATAAAAGTAAAACAGCTATGCTTATCTATATTAATTTATAAAGTTGACATATAGTTATACTGAAAGAGAAGCACCATTGTCAGCCACTGTAAGATTTAATATCATATTAGCTGCCTTTGGAGCCCTGTCATCAACATATTACAACACAAATACAATCAATCACATAATCAACAAAACATTTTTTTTCACATCGATGCAAGATATAGCAACATACTGTTTATTACGCCCAGATTAAGGGCAACAATTTCCATGCCAGCTAGCAGCTCTTTTGCCACTGACTTAGTCAACCTTTCAACCACCCATTTTGAAGCACAATAAGGGGCCACCTGTTGCAAAAAGACATAAATGCCCTTACCATCAACAACATCCCTAGGGATTGTTTCTTTTTTACTTAATTGTCTTAATGGGTTAAGCCAAATAACCCGACTTAATGTATTGAGATACTAACCCTTTTCCTGCAAACGTCTCTCATGTTAAAATTGATGAATATTTTGATCTTGTTTTTGGAATTTAAGGATAAAATGGTCATTTAGTGTGATTCATATGCTTTATTTAGTCTAGTAAAGAAAGACTTTGTGTATACAACATCTAGCCAAATAACCCGACTTAATGTATTGAGATACTAACCCTTTTCCTGCAAACGTCTCTCATGTTAAAATTGATGAATATTTTGATCTTGTTTTTGGAATTTAAGGATAAAATGGTCATTTAGTGTGATTCATATGCTTTATTTAGTCTAGTAAAGAAAGACTTTGTGTATACAACACTTTATCCACACAGAAAGACTTAATAGGAAAAAAATGTTTTATTGGTTTCAATTTTACCTATGCTGCAGCAGATTTTCCCCACCCAGACGACATATTAACAAGAATCCCTTGTTTTTTCTCAATCATAAGAGGAATGAAGTGGCGTAACATATTTGCTATTTCTTTCAGATTAGTATCTATCACAGCATTGAATTCCTCTTCTAGAACCTCCCATAGTCTGTTGTTTTTGTTAATGGTGCCTGCATTATTTACTGCAAATACGCTTCTATTAGCTAAAGATGGTAATCGGAATTCAATTGGAACAATGGCGATTGAAGATTTCAATATTTCATTAACAATTATATCAGTAACACCTTTCTTCTCCATCACAACTCGTGCAACTTCTTGAACTCCGCTATTTGAGCACTGAAAAGAAACAGAGAAAGATATCATTAACATCCGACAAAGTGATTTGAACTTACAGAAATTTAAGCATAGTTGATATCGTTTTTTTCCAGTTACTTCTTTGAATTTGAGTCCAATTAGTGAAAGACAATTTTATGACTTATTTTTCAGAACATGGTGCTAACCTTCTTCAACAATATAGAAAAACCATGTGGTGTAACATAACAACCTCAAAGGAGGAAAACCAATAGTTTTTTAAAAATACAAAAATGAAAAATTATAGTCCCAAAAACATACATGAAAAACAAGAACAAGATGTTCCAATAGAGCAAAAACTACCACCAAACTCATGCCATACCCTATATATTAGAGAGAGAGGGGGGATAAAAATTATACCGAGATAAACTCTTGCTCCTGCTTCTGCTGGGGCTCTTGCTAGGACTGCGTCTTTTTGGGCTTTTCCTTACCCGCTTAGGGCGCTGAACTCCATTGTCACATACAACACCGTTATATTTACAAATAAATCAAAAAAATATGATGCTATAAATAAACAAATAAATCAAAATTTGAGTTTGACTTACAGAAGGTTGGGGAGATCTGGATCTTATAGGAGATCTGCAAAAGTTCCAGAAACAAGCTAGTTTAATATCCACATGTTCCTCTGATCCAAGAGAGAGAGAGAGAGAGGGAGAGAGATTGGGAGAGAGCCTTGATGCCCACATCCATAATCAATAATATTAATCAACGTAAAATCCACATGTTTAGCAGCCCAACAGAGACCAATATACCAACCACATGCAAGATCTAATCAATTAGGAGGTAACCAAAAATAAATTATAATAAAATTTATTAAGCCGTGTATTATATGTGGCAATCAGATGGTCCAAATTGTTTTTTTACCGTATATTCGCATTCCATCTTTACCATTGCAAATCCATTTCCATCAATCTTCTTCTTCCCAATATGCTTATTTAAGAACACCACAAGGAATTCCAAAATTCGCATCTACAAACCACAATGCCTTAAAAAACAAAAGTGTTATAGGCAATTGCACCATATCCCATCATAATCCCATATACCCATATCTAAAAGTTGAAAAAAAACAAAATTCTTCCAACTCAACTCCCTAATGTGTGCATGAATTTTCTCAAGTATTTTTTTAAACATCATTTATCCAAAAGCATTGGAAATAAGATAAGCAACATAGTAACTAAACAGTATTGGCATGGTAGAATAAGACTTGTTCATGTCATCATAAAAAAATAGAATCTCAGGTCAAAATAAGCAAAACAAAAAATTTTACAAGGGAGAAAAGAGGCATGCCTTGATTTAGATTCAGAACGAGGTGAGACAGATCTTGAAGCTTTAGCTTTTGCTTTTGGGTACTTGCTGCATCAGAATTTCAAATTATATTTGTTAATTTCATTTTTCATGTGAATTTGAAACATTTCAAATAAATGATGCAACAAGAAAATGTTTCAAGTTTCAACCTTATGCTCCTGCTGCGACTCCTGCTATAGCTCCTGCTTTTGCTTCGATTGCGACTCCAGATCCTAGAATGACTTGAATCATATTCCTTCACCTATAAGTAGATTAAACACATACTTTATAACCCAAGAATATATATACTTGGCATATTAATTGAAATCATACACGTATGTATCCATGAGATAAGGCATTTCGAAACTCAGAGTCATCCAATTTCCGTATCTGTAAACAAAAAATTATAAGCTTCAAATTTAAAACATAGCCCTGAAGAGGTGAAATAGAAAACTGTTTACAGCATTCTTCCCATTTTGAGTGGCAACTCCACCACCACCACGTGACAGGCTGCTCAGCCCACGGGAAAAAAAGCCTGACCATGGATATTTTCCTCTGGAAAATTCCCAGATCAAAGATAGTTGTCCCAAGACTCTGTCCACATAGCTCCACACCACCCTAGCACCTTCTCTGTAATACAAATAGTTTTTTTTCTTTATCTTATTGAAACTATAAAGATTAAGGGCATGTTGCTTTTTTGATTCTTATTAACTCCTGAGTGGGTGAAGTGTTGTGTGTATGGAGTTATTCCTATATACATTAAGAGATGTACACACTAAGTCCATTAACTCAAAAAGAAATAACACCTAATCAATTATCATAACTAATTACACTTTCTATATCAAAGTGAAAAACTATACCTTGTTGTGTAGATCCCTGCAGCAAGGACTGTGACACCCCCAACAGCCACAACCATCTTGTTCTGATCAGTTAATATTGCATGCAAGCCTCTTACAAAACAGACATGATTTAAAAGGTTTTATACTTTTATTAAATCAAAATATATAAGAAATAAAAAAACAAGATTTTTTCACTACCTCAAATGTGCTTAAAGGTAGTGTTAATGGCAGAAACCCATTTTTCTCTTTCTGCATTTGCACGTTCTATGAGCATTCATTTATTCACATCTTTGCTAATTTAGCCTCACGGGCTCTTGCTTCTGCTTCAGCCTTAACCCTAACCCTAATTGTTTCTCTTTCAATTTAAGCCTTTTCTCTTTCTATTTGTCTACATTGTGCTTGGATTTGCTCTTCTAGCTTGTTCTTTTCAAATTGATGATATGGAAGGGTAAAATGGGAAATTATATATTAATATCACCTCACCGCAGCAGGAACATCTTCTTCAAGGTAATGATCTAAGTTCCAACATATTTGACAATCATGTCCAACTATTTCTGAAAGTATACAATTCACATTCACTTAAATTGATCAAAACAAATCAGAAGAAATCACCCTCGTATAAGAAATAAATTCGACCTAAACAACTATGTAAATTGATACTTACAACTTACAAGGGATTCAACATCAAGCTTCTCAATAGAGGATCAAACAAGGTATCGTCATATCTTTTAGGAGGTAGATGTAGATGGAAACTAGGGTCGGGAAGCAGTCTCCGATAGGGGTGAGCATGGTGCGGTTTGGTGCGGTTTTAAGGCCAAACCGAACCGCAAACCGTATGGTGCGGTTTTTGCATTCTTAAAACCGTTGGGTGCGGTTTTGCAACGGTTTGGTTTTACGGTTTTTAAATGCGGTTTCGGTTAATATCGGTGCGGTTTCGGTTTTAAACCATGTCTAAACTTTGATGCAGTTTTTTATGTTTAATGGTATGGTTTTTTAAAAGCGTAAGAACATGTGACTACTCTCACAAACTAATTTAATAATCAAAGGTTGGTTAACTTTGTTTTAATTTGTTACAATCTTATTACACATATCGATTAGTACGTTTGGTTAACAATAGAAAATTTATTTTGCACCCCATATAGTCTTACACAAAAACAAAGTAAACATATAATAAATATATTATCGTTTATAAGTATTTTAAATAGCATGTATATAATATAAATTAATTGATTTATTAATATACATGCTTGCGGTGCAGTTCGGTTTTTGTGGACCGGTTTTTTGGATAAAAACCGCACCACACCGTTGACCTTCGGTTTTTGCAAAAATTAAATCCGCACCATTGGGTTTTGCATCGGTTTCGGTTTTTCGCTTGCGGTTTTACCGGTTTTTCTATAGTCGGTTCGGTTTTTGCTCACCCCTAGTCTCCGACACGGTGACACTGATGAGTCACAGTCGCCGGTGAAGTGATCACTGAGGCGCGCCTGATGAGGTGGTCGGCCAGTGAGATGAAGCATTGCAGACGTACTATAGATCGATCGTATGGAGAATGTTGAAGTGAAAAAACCCTAGTTATCGTGTGGGGAACTTTAGGGATTCAACATCAAGCTTCTCGATAGAGGATCAAACAAGGTATCATCATATCTTTTAGGAGGCAGACGTAGATGGAAACTAGGGTCGGGAAGCAGTCTCTGACATGGTGACACTGATGAGTCACAGCCGCCGGTGAAGTGATCACCGAGGTGCGCCTGATGAGGTCATCGGCCGGTGAGATGAAGCATTGCAGCCGTACTCTAGATTGATCGTATGGAGAATGTTGGAGTGAAAAAACCCTAGTAATCGTGTGGGGGACTTTAGGGTTGTTTTGGGATGTTAAGGGGAACAAGGGATAACGTGAGAGGATCGAACAGGCGGGGGTTTTAATTATTTTGGATTTGATTTACCGCCTTGGCTATTAACAAGCGCGTTTCATTAAAAATTATAAAATGACACGCTTATATGACACCCATTTTAATTATGCACCCTCCGAAATTTCGTTTCATTGCTTGTACCCCTTTTCGCGACTCGTTTCGATCATCCAATCGTCGTTTCCGATTTTCGTCAATTAATTAAGTCATTAATATGGATTTTATTTTATGACTTAATGAGTGTCCTAATACCCTTAGAACTCATTCTAACACCTCATATTAGTGATCGGAACATTTCTAGAATCAACCAAATCGGGTAACGGCAACTTAATCGGGTGCGACCAAAAGCCCCGTTTAACGTCGGTATCGGGTAGAATTCCACTGTGTCCCAAACTTAGGACCTATTTAAACATATTCAAGCTATAATTTGAAGCTTTTTCTTTCTCTCACTACTCTCTCTCTCTCTCTAACCTCTCTACTAAATCCAAGTTTAAGGGTCCAAAACTCAATTTTAAGGCCTCAAATCTTTAAGGTACCTTCCTAAACTCATTGTATAGCATCTTTAACCTTCAAATTCGATATTTAATCATGATTTAAGACCTTGTATATGAGTTTATGTCCCTGGAAGGAGCTTAGGCCGTAAACTCATAATAAATGGGTTTTTATGCTTTTAAACCCTTCCTAAACAATTTTGGGACTTAGATAGGGCTTAATGACTTTATGGAATGGGCCTAGAATACCTTAATCTATAATTTGGGGACTTGTAAGTGAGTTTACAGCCAAGGATAGTGTTTAGGCCGTAAACTCATAATTAAAGGGTTTTTAAGCCCTTAAACCCTTCCTAAACCCCAACAAGACATGGATATGACTTCTAGAATAATTGCTTTAGCTTTGGAACACTTTAAACATAATTTTTGAGGGATGTATATGAGTTTACGGCCAAGGCATGTGCTTGGGCCGTAAACTCCTTAAAAATGGGTGTAAATTCAATTTCAAGGTGTTAGAAAGTCATCCAACACCACCAAAAGTCTTGGAATAAATCATAGGACCAACCAAAAATAGTTTAAGGACCTTAAACACATCAAAACCCTACATTTGAGAGTTTACGGCCATAGAACATGCCCCATGGCTGTAAACTCCTATAAGTGTGTCAAATGGTGCCCAAAATTCATTTCTAGGCTTGTGGGAATTTTTAGAATCACATGTGATTAATTTTAAGACCTTAAAAACACATATTCTAGAGGATATGACAGTTTATGGCCATAGACCCCATGCTTAGGCCGTAAACTCCCTTAATTGTTATATTTGGTGATTTTAATTCAATCCAAGCCTTAGGTAAAATTATTCCAAGCATTTCCAAGTATCCATATCCATTTGTGACCCATTAAACACCATAAACCACCCTACCATGAGTTTACGGCCGTAAACTCATGGGGAATGGGTGTTTAGGCCGTAAACATCATTAGGGAGTTTAGTCTTGGGGAATAAACTCAAATCCCAAGTCCCTCGCTTCAATTCCCGTCCGTAGATGTCACCCGGGTCCCTCCAAACACTCGTAATGGGGTGTTTCCGCGACTACAAGTATTTGTCCTTAACAAATAATTAATCTAAGTCCTAATTAGATACAAATGTGTATCTTTACATTATAATTAGGAACCTCGTGCATTTGCAAGCCTCGGACCAACGTTTAGTATCCGAAATCGTCACGTTTCTTGTCCGGTGAGTTCATACCCCTACCCTTTTTCAATTGTTTTCACTGTTTTCAGGGGGAATACAAGCAAAAGTACAAGGAAATCTTGTACTCCAACTTATCATTTTCTGTTCAATTGATTTCATTCTGTATGTTCTAATATCAATAACTGTGTTTATTAAATAGTTCGAATTACAAAGTTATCTTTCAAACTAGTCATAGATTTCTTGATAAAACGTTACCGTCTAAACTATGTTTCACAATCTACGAATAATTCATACTAATCATCAAACAGAACGAATAACGAAACTATAACTAGGAACAGAACGAATAACGAAACTATAACTAGGAACAGAACGAATAACGAAACTATAACTAGGAACAGAACGAATAACGAAACTCTAGGAACAGAACGAATACGAATACGAATACGACTACGAATACGAATACGAATACGAATAGTAATAGGATTAGGATTAGGGAAACGAATACGAATACAAACACGAATAAGTATAATAATATGTTAAGAATAAGAACACGAATACGAAGATATGTATCTAAGTATACTTCAAGATAACACCATTAGGATATCAGAATACCTAGTTAATACAAATACAATAGGTACGAATGGAAATCAATCAGCATATCGAATTTCAATAACTAAAATTACTTTTAGGAAAGTATGGGACTTTCCTGGGGAAACATTACATCACTAGAAAGGAGTAATAAACTAGATAACTATATATCTTTCACACTTAGTAATATACAATCAGGAAAGTATGGGACTTTCCTGGGATCATAGTTAAACATAACTAGAACCGTGTAACCTAACAATCAACCAACCTTTTCTTTTAAGAAAATATGGGATTTTATTGGATATCAAACTTTTCGGTAAGTCAAAGGAAACTCGTACATTTTCACAAAACAAACATCTTATGAACTCACCAACTTTATGCTGATTTTCAAACTACTTGTATTCTCAGGTCAACATTAGACAGGTATCTAGCGATCCTTTTGGAGAAGACGGAGCGTACAGAAGACTCGTCTCTATTTTGTTCATATATACTATGTATTACGAATGTACAACTTTACTTTTGAACAAATGTAAACTTTGATATGTAATGTAATGGTTGTTTACTTTACTTACTATGTGCATTGGATTTGATACACAACTTGGAGTCAACCCCGAAAATGTTTCCGCCTTTGATTTTCGGGGTGTGACAGATTGGTGTCAGAGCCCTTGTTTATAGTGAATGGAGTATACCAAACATTACATGGTATAAAACTATAAACACTAAAGGGCCTAAGTGCTCTGAACTAAAAGTATACCTAAAATATAAGTATTTTCAATAGTATATAAGTATACCTGACCGTCGAAATCCGTAACTACAAGTAGAACAAAACATAAGTAAATGGGTGTTGTACGTTGCGATTAAACCTAGGCAGTTATGTAGTCGTGTCTAGGATCAATATAGCCTGGCCAACTATATTCATTCGAGACACGACCAACATGTGCTTGGGAGTGACTGTGATGTACGGCATACCTAAAACTTACCCAATACTCAAACAATGAGCCGTCGCTGCAGCGAATCATGAAATACTATGGGAGTATTTCTCTAGCCAAATCCGTTATAGAATTCCTCATCCCAGCATTGCTCCTCAATCATTATTTTAAGTGATAATTTATCTGTTTTGATAACTCTTTCCTGCATTATCGCTTAATAGAATACTATGTATGTCATAAAGAGATATCCTTTGTATCATATCTCTTGATTCAATTCAGAGGACTTACCATCCTCTCTTTCCTGATCTTATTAGATCAAGATGCCTCCAAGAAAGAGACCCAGCTCAAAAACCAACAATAATCCTCCACCTTCTCTTCAAATCGACCTGGCTACCCTTCAGTCAGTTTTAACTGCAGCATTTTCAGCAGCCATGTCGCAAACAAACCTCGGTAGTTCAGGAGGTGGACCCCAGCCTCAAAACCAGGGAGGTAGCCAGGGACACCGAAAGGAGTGTTCCTATAAAGACTTTATGAACGCGAAACCCACATTCTTTGATGGCACTGGAGGTGTCATTGCTCTAACACGGTGGTTAGAGAGGATCGAATCTATCTTCGAGATCTGTGCTTGTTCAGAATCCAACAAGGTGAAGTTTGTCGCCTGCACTCTCAACAATAAAGCTTTGACTTGGTGGAACGGCTGAGTCAAATCTCTAACTCTACCTGTAGCCAATGCTATGGGTTGGGAAGTTATGAAGGAACTTCTGCACGCTGAGTATTGCCCTCGGGGTGAAATTCAGAAGCTGGAACATGAACTATGGAACCTGAAGATGAAAGGTTCCGATATCGCTGCCTACACATCCAGATTTGATGACTTAGCGCTTCTTTGTCCAGGGATGGTTACCCCAGAAAGTAAGAAGATAGAGAGGTTTATCTGGGGATTAACCCAGCCAACCAAAGGGAACATCTTAGCTGCGAAGCCGGATACATACGACATCGCCAAATGCCTAGCGCAAATCTTGATCGACCATAGTGAGGACGTAGAGGAAGCAGCTACCACTCTTGAGCCGACAGAAAGAAGTGGTGAGAAAAGAAAGTACTGGGAGGCGGGGGAGAAATGTCAGCCTTCACAGGAGTTCTCAAAGAAACAATAGATGGTGGCGGCCCACACTGCCACTACCCCTGCTACTATTTCTGTCGTAGGTTTCCCAGCCCGAGCACCTATCACCGGATATGCCGGTGTTCTTCCGTGGTGTAACCAGTGCAGTTACCACCATTACATCCCCGGTCCCTGTCGTGTAAAATTTTGCAAAAATTATGGCCAAGAGGGTCACCTTGCGCGGAGTTGCAGCACACCAACAAATCAAGCTCCCGGAGCGGGCATCAATCAGGCCTGTTATAGTTGCGGTAAAGTCGGGCATTATAAGAGAAACTGCCCCAATGCAGCAACGACTGGCAACACTAGAAGAGTCCTAGCTATAAGACAAGGGGAGACAGCCGCCGATCCCACAGTTGCCTCAGGTATATTCCTTTTCGACAACCCTTCTGCTTGCAATCCTTTTTCAATTCTTGTTCTAAAAGATAAACTGTTAACTATCCATTCGAATCTCTTCATAAACATAGTCCTCAATTAGTAATTGAAATATCCATCATCAAGGTTACCAACAAAGAGAGAGATGGCGTGTTATATTTTGAAACACGTATCCCAAGGAACATAGAACTTTTTGAAATCCTCATTAAGATTGACTCTGTAGCCTACAAACTTCGATTACCCTCGGAACTTAGTAACATTCCTCTGGTACTTCACGTCTCGGTCTTTAAGAAGTATCTACCCAACGAAACCTAGACGCTTCCCGATAGTGAGGGTTCACCGGAACGTTAAGTGGAGACTCGATTCCACATGGAAGCGTGAAGACCCGAAGCAGTAGATTCATCCTCATATCTCTTTTCACTTCACAATTTGTGTTTAAATCTTTGAATTTCGGGACGAAATTCCCTCTAACGGGGGATAATGTAACAACCCGAAATTTCGTTTCATTGCTTGTACCCCTTTTCGCGACTCGTTTCGATCATCCAATCGTCGTTTCCGATTTCCTTTCCGATTTCCGTCAATTAATTAAGTCATTAATGTGGATTTTATTTTATGACTTAATGAGTGTCCTAATACCCTTAGAAATCATTCTAACACCTCGTATTAGTGATCGGAACATTTCTAGAATCAACCAAATCGGGTAACGACAACTTAATCGGGTGCGACCAAAAGCCCCGTTTAACGTCGGTATCGGGTAGAATTCCACCATGTCCCGAACTTAGGACCTATGTAACAACGGAAATTTTAGAACAACATTTTCATTTCTAAAAATGTATTTTTATCCAAAACAAGGCATAAGTATCCAACGTATCATGTCATAGTACAAATCATATGAATCCCAAGATCATAAATCATCCGTCAGTGTGTACAGATCACGCCGACGCCTTCCCACGGTCCTCGCTAGTACCTGAAACACATACACAACAACTGTAAGCATAAATGCTTAGTGAGTTCCCCAAAATACAACTTACGCACATACGCCTTTCCAGGCCCTGACCTTCCGGTCCATGTGTCTCAGGGGACTTCCGTCCCTGCTGGGTAGACCTTCTGGTCCTACCCACGCCAACCCTTCGGTCCACATTACAACGCCTTCCGGCCCATAACATATTCGCCTTCCGGCCCATAACATAATGCCTTCCGGCCCACATTAAGCATATCATACATAGCACATATAACAATTAACTTATCACATATAGCACATATGTCTCATATCATATCCGACCATCCGGTCACACAGACAAACCCTTCCGGGTACAGTATAGTGAGAAGACTTACCTCGTGAATATCGATAGCTAGCAAATCCCGAAATCACTCGTCCTCGATCCTCCGAGCTACAATCTCCCTATATCATCATACATTTCTTATTAACACTTTTACCACTAAGGTTGACTACCCTTTTTAAGTCAACACTAGTCAACTCTTGGTCAACGGTCAACGGTCAACGGTCAACTTTGACCGGACTCGGCGAGTGCACTAGGGCAACTCGGCGAGTCTAGAAATTTTCACCAACTCTCTAGGATTCCCTTTTTGACACGTCGAGTACTCCCCTGACTCGACGAGTTCCACCTGGAAGAATCGCGGGGCCACCCCGACTCAACTCATCGAGTCTCAAGAACAACTCCGTAAGTCCCAGTTCGACTTAGTCCACCTGTCAACCCTCTCTAACTCGCCCTGACTCACTGAGTCAACCCACGACTCGACTAGCCCACTCACTGGACGATCTAAGGGCAATCTTCAAGCTACTCGCCGAGTCTGCTCATCGGACTCGGCGAGTCCATGCCATGCAATCACTCAAACTCGCTTCTAAGGTCAGATCTGCTCCAACAATTCATAGATCTGGTCTTCCTAGACTGATTCATTACGTAAAGCCCTTATCTTGGTGTTCACAATACACTCCATGTCTCATAAATGGCATTTTGGCCTAAGGCATAAGGATTCCAATCCAAAACCTCCATTGATTCACAGAAAGCTTGGGCAAAGGGACACTCTGGACCCCCAAGGGTCCAGATCTAAGGTCTAAAACGCTTAAGGGACCAAGGGAGCACTAGATCTAGCCACAAGAGGCCTCAATAAGCCCTAAATCAATGTAAACATCAACATAGAAGAGGATAGCTCGAAGATATTACCACAATAGCGATGCTCTGGACTCCAAACCCTCAGAAATGGCTCCTCTTGCTTTCCCCTTAGCTGATCCTCCCTTTCCCTTGCAAGATGACACCTCCCAGATCAATAATGGCCTCCTTCTTTGCTCCAAACGCTCACACTCGATTAGGGTTTCACTCAAGGGACTGGTGAGCACAAATGACGGCCATAAGGCCCTTTAAATAGGTCCCAAACCCGAGAAATTAGGGTTTCATTAAACAGCATGGACTCGCCGAGTCCATACCTTGGACTCGCCGAGTCCAGACGCGAACCCGCGTCCAAAATCGCGACCCTACTCGGCGAGTCTGAGCTCCAACTCGCCGAGTCCACTCACAAAACATCAAAATTAGAAACATAAAATACACCTGGAAATTCGGGCTGTTACAACCTATTTAAACATATTCAAGCTATCATTTGAATCTTTTTATTTCTCTCACTACTCTCTCTCTCTCTAACCTCTCTCCTAAATCCAAGTTTAAGGGTCCAAAACTCAATTTTAAGGCCTCAAATCTTTAAGGTACCTTCCTAAACTCATTGTATAGCATCTTTGACCTTCAAATTCGAGATTTAATCATGATTTAAGACCTTGTATATGAGTTTACGGCCCTGGAAGGAGCTTAGGCCGTAAACTCATAATAAATGGGTTTTTATGCCTTTAAACCCTTCCTAACAATTTTGGGACTTAGATATGGCTTAATGACACTATGGAATGGACCTAGAATACCTTAATCTATAATTTGGGGACTTGTAAGTGAGTTTATGGCCAAGGATAGTGTTTAGGCCGTAAACTCATAATTAAAGGGTTTTTAAGCCCTTAAAACCCTTCCAAAACCCCAACAAGACATGGATATGACTTCTAGAATAATTGCTTTAGCTTTGGAACACTTTAAACATAATTTTTGAGGGATTTATATGAGTTTACGGCCAAGGCATGTGCTTGGGTCGTAAACTCCTTAAAAATGGGTGTAAATTCAATTTCAAGGTGTTAGAAAGCCATCCAACACCACCAAAAGCCTTGGAATAAATCATAGGACCAACCAAAAATAGTTTAAGGACCTTAAACACATCAAAACCCTACATTTGAGAGCTTACGGCCATAGAACATGCCCCATGGCCGTAAACTCCTATAAGTGTGTCAAATGGTGCCCAAAATTCATTTCTAGGCTTGTGGGAATTTTTAGAATCACATGTGATTAATTTTAAGACCTTAAAAACACTTATTCTAGAGGATATGAGAGTTTATGGCCATAGACCCCATGCTTAGGCTGTAAACTCCCTTAAGTGTTATATTTGGTGATTTTAATTCAATCCAAGCCTTAGGTAAAATTATTCGAAGCATTTCCAAGTATCCATATCCATTTGTGACCCATTAAACACCATAAACCACCCCACCATGAGTTTACGGCCGTAAACTCATGGGGAATGGGTGTTTAGGCCGTAAACATCATTAGGGAGTTTACTCTTGGGGAGTAAACTCAAATCCCAAGTCCCTCGCTTCAATTCCCGTCCGTAGATGTCACCCGGGTCCCTCCAAACACTCGTAATGGGGTGTTTCCGCGACTACAAGTATTTGTCCCTAACAAATAATTAATCTAAGTCCTAATTAGATACAAATGTGTATCTTTACATTATAATTAGGAACCTCGTGCATTTGCAAGCCCCGGACCGACGTTTAGTATCCGAAATCGTCACGTTTCTTGTCCGGTGAGTTCATACCCCTACCATTTTTCAACTGTTTTCACTGTTTTCAGGGGGGGAATACAAGCAAAAGTACAAGGAAATCTTGTACTCCAACTTATCATTTTCTGTTAAATTGATTTCTTTCTTTATGTTCTAATATCAATAACTGTGTTTATTAAATAGTTCGAATTACAAAGTTAGCTTTCAAACTAATCATAGATTTCTTGATAAAATGTTACCATCTAAACTATGTTTCATAATTTACGAATAATTCATACTAATCATCAAACAGAACGAATAACGAAACTATAACTAGGAACAGAACGAATAACGAAACTATAACTAGGAACAGAACGAATAACGAAACTATAACTAGGAACAGAACGAATAACGAAACTATAACTAGGAACAGAACGAATACAAATACGAATATGACTACAAATACGAATACAAATACGAATACGAATACGAATAGTAAGAGGAGTAGGATTAGGGAAACGAATACGACTACGAATACCAATACAAACACGAATAAGTATAAGAATATGTTAAGAATAAGAACACGAATACGAAGATATGTATCTAAGTATACTTCAAGATAACACCATTAGGATATCAGAATACCTAGTTAATACAAATACAATAGGTACGAATGGAAATCAATCAGTATATCAAATTTCAATAACTAAAATTACTTTTAGGAAAGTATGGGACTTTCCTGGGGAAACATTACATAACTAGAAAGGAGTAATAAACTAGATAACTATATATCTTTCACACTTAGTAATATACAATCAGGAAAGTATGGGACTTTCCAGGGATCATAGTTAAGCATAACCAGAACCGTGTAACCTAACAATCAACCAACCTTTTCTTTTAAGAAAATATGGGATTTTCTTGGATATCTAACTTTTCGGTAAGTCAAAGGAAACTTGTACATTTTCACAAAACAAACATCTTATGAACTCACCAGCTTTATGCTGATTTTCAAACTGCTTGTATTCTCAGGTCAACATTAGACAGGTATCTAGCGATCCTTTTGGAGAAGACGGAGCGTACAGAAGACTCGTCTCTATTTTGTTCATATATACTATGTATTACGAATGTACAACTTTACTTTTGAACAAATGTAAACTTTGATATGTAATGTAATGGTTGTTTACTTTACTTACTATGTGCAATGGATTTGATACACAACTTGGAGTTAACCCCGGAAATGTTTCTGCCTTTGATTTTCGGGTTGTGACACGGTAATATCATATAAGTCTTCAATACTAGAGATATGACTTGTTGTCTATGAGTTGGTTATGCATTGATCGTATGAAACCGCATTGGTAACTCGATGTTATAAAACATACTTTTCTGTGTGATTCAACAAGTAGTAGGACAAGCATATGAGTCGAAGTTTATCTGTTCCTTCTTGGATTAGAAGGGATATATGGGCCCCTCGATGGTTTTTTTTTACCTATGTAACGGGCCCGTTCAGAACTAAGTTGATGTGTTCAATTAAGTTCTTTGTCAAACAAATCGGAAATCGGGAAACAAACTGCTGGACAATAAGAAAGACTTTGTTCCATGTATTTGTCCGGCTAATATCTAGAATAGATGATTATATGATCACTTATCTTAAATGGCGTGTCATCATCTTCTCAGTACCGAGAGACCTTGAAAGAGCTACGATTGATGATCGGTTCTTGAAGTCATACATACAGATATAGTTATTAGACTTATCCAAGTGAGAGACTGTTGGATAAGGTGTCTAAGTCCATAACCATACTTTGTATGTACTTGACCCGACCCGGCATGGTCAATTTGGGTTGCATGGCATCATGCATTTGGATAAACTTAATGAGTGAAAATAAAACTTGTGGTTTATTAATATATTATAAGTTTTAATATATTAATAGTATTATTTAATTAGTATTGATCAAGATTTAATTTGGAATTAATTTAGTGATCATAAATTAACTAATTAAATATATGGGTTGATTATATAAATCATCCATAACTTGTATAGTGGGCTAAAGGCTCCATGGATTATCAAGTTGGGTTAAAACCATAGGATGCTCCATGGGAGTTACAAACCCATGGGTCATGGAAATGAAGAGTCATTTCACATTAGGGTTTACATGGTGTAACCCTAGATGTGACACGCTATACAAAGGACATCATACTAACCAATGTCGGCTACATGAAGTTGCAAGAGGGCTAGGCCGATTTTTAGAGTGTTATACATTCTCTCAAAGTTATTCCAAAGCATTTGGTGTTGTGTGAAGCATTTGAGGCATCACACTTGGGGTGCTAGGCTCTTAAGGTTTTCAAGGATTCAAATCAACTACAAGGTATGTAAATCTAACTTTTATGTTAAAAGTTCCCCATGTATGCTAGATGGGATTATGAACCTTGGAAATCATATTTTGCATGTATTTTAGACAAACATAGATCCAAGGTTTTCTAGGGTTGCATGTACACCTATAAGTGTTAGAATGCTCAAAACCCATCACCTACACCGACCTTGCAGCAAGTGCGGGACAGTTGGCCTTTACATGACCAACCTAGTCGCAATGGTAACAAATCTGGAGCTGAGAGTTGGGGCCTGCTGACGGAAATTCCTCGCCATGTGGCCCTGCCGGCGAAAATTATGGCACATAGAAGATGATCCGCATGCACCTTCATCAACCTTGTCGTGTTTTCTATAAGTATGGACCTTTCGACCCCCAGATTTGCCATCAACGGCCTTGAATCGCTTCGACGCAGGTTGTGACTGCACTGAGGCCGGTCTCTACTCCCTCGTCTGGAGTTGTATCTCAATCTCATGCCGTCTAGCGGCCTCCTTCAACTCCAACAATGAACTATAACGTTGAGTGGATACAAACTATCTTATGTCTTTCTTGAGCATGCTTTAGTAACGCATCATCTTAGCTTACCGAGAAGCAGCAAACTCAGGACAAAACATGGCTCTCTCCATGAACATCTTTGTGATCTCCGTCACTAACTCTGTCCCCTGTCTCAAATCAAAATACCGATGAGCCAACCTCTCATGTTCCAGCAGCGGAACATATCTAGAACGGAACATCTCTGAGACTTGCTCTCAAGTCACTGATGTCCTCTACTTAGTAGAATATAAGTTGGTAACGAGTTTCCACCACTCCTTCGCTGCGGACCTAAGAAGGTTCAGAGCACACCTGGCCTTCTCGTCAGCTGGGCAGGAGCAAGTGAAAAAGTAACCCTCAATGTCACACAACCACTTCATGCCTATGATCAGATCATGAAATCTGTTGAATGTCAGGAGCTTCCTATTGTCGAAGTCGTGATACTAGAAGACTCTCCTAACACCAACCCCAGCAGCGACAATGGCTGTGGTGGCTTCAGGAGCAATAGCCTTAGAGAGGGCATCATATCGCTCATTAAAGTACTCCACCATAACGGTCTTAATAGACCCAAACATATCTGGAAACTGTTCCTGTAAGCAAGCAACAACCTCCTCCTGAAGGATCTCCCTAATCCTGTCCTCTGACACACTTGGCCCATTCTGGCCATCTGTCCCTGATCCCGATCTAGATCCTGCCTTGAAATGTCGTTTCATCACCATACTGAAAATAAACTAGGGATATATTAGATAAGATGCATATCATACTAGGGGAACCAAGTCCCAACAAAGCCCTAGGATTGTGACTTCCCTGCTACGTGTACGAGTCCTATGCTTCCAGTAGTACGAGCCCATACTACCTTCCACACCTACGGGGGTTATCACGTTTGACTGGGTAAAGTCAAAAGATAACATTGTGGATCCGCTTACAAAAGGCTTGAATAGAGATGTAGTTTATAAGTCGTCAAGAGGAATGGAACTAAAGCCCATGAATGAATAAATTCATACAAAGGAAACTTTACCCAGAAGACTGGAGATCCTAAGATCTAGGTTCAAAAGGATAACCTAACTATATGAGTGAGGCAGGTCACTATAGGGGAGACTTAACACTACTTCCTAGTTCATTCCTATACGTAGTGACAAAATTAGGCTAAACATATGGTTTTTTTAATGATTCTTGGAATCACCTATGTGAGAGAGAAGTGGGGTCGCTTCAAAGGGAATTATAGGGGCACAATTCCTAAAGCTCTTACAGAACCAGGTTAGTTTTCATGACCAAAATGAACACGTCTATGAGGATATGGCCTTGTCAGGGAGAGTCTTATGAGATTTATATTGTCGTCTACATAAATAGCAGCTTAGTTTAAAGACATCGTTATCTACTAACTGCTAGGAGATTAAGTGTAACATATTAAGGGAGGGTTCAAAGGGTGATACCTACCTATCCTAAGCAGGATTCAACTGTTGAAAATTTTTGTTTCGAAATTGGATGTGCAGAGATCGTTCTCCATTCATGTATGGGATTGTTGGAAAATTTAGTATAAATATTTATATTTTTACTAACTTTGGACATATATAAATGTATACATATGTCGTATATATAACTAACTCTAATTGGGTTTGTGTTCTTCTCCGCGAGAACTTCGAAAAGGTATATTATATGTCCAAAATGGAGTATATGTGAATGAGATATCGATGCCCAAAGAAGGTTATTTGAGAATAAATTTAGCAAAAAGAGATGAATGTGGGAATGAGTCCCACATTGGTAGAAAGACCAAACTCAACAAGGTTTATAAGCTTGAATGAAAAGGGATGTCGTAATCTAGTTTCAGAATATTTGAAGGTAAGTGAATGATGATTCACTAATTTCCACCATGAAAAACGAAAAAGAAATTTAAGTTTTAAATCTATGAAAACTCCTAGATCCTTTGAGATTCATTAAACATTTCAATGGCATGTTTAAATCTCGATATGCCCCTCTAGTTTGTGACTGGGATGCCGAGGATCACAAAGCGGGTGTGAATAACCATGTAAACTTACTGTTGGATTAGTGTCTAAGTCCATAACTATTTTGGTATGTACTTGACTCGATGGCGCATGGTCCTTTTGGGTTGCCTTCACCAAAGCAACTTGATAGGATGAATTATGGAGAGAAAGGATTAAATATGATTTATTAATATATTATGGGAATAATATATTAAAGGACACTACTAGAAAAAAGGCCTTTTACGACGCTCATTGCGCGTCGTAAAACGCTCAGACGATGCGCAAATGCACGTCAAGGAAGGCCCTGTCATAACGAGAGATGACGCACTTTTGCATGTCGTCTATAGACGACGCGCATTTACGACGCGCATTTATGACACGTATTTACGACGCACGGTTATGACGCGCAATGCGTATCAAGGAAGGCCCTGTCATAAAGATAGACGACACACATTTGCGTGTCGTAACCTTACGACGCGCATGTTTATGACACCCTATGCGTATCAAGGAAGCCCCTGTCAAGAAAGGCCATGTCATAAACGAAGATGACACACATTTTTGCGTATCGTAATTTTAAATGTTTAAAAAAAATATTATTTATAGATTTACTAATTTTCAAATTAAATTTGCATTTAATGTCTCATAAAAAAAATACAATATACAAAAAATATAATCCATTGCATAAAATTTAATGTCATATAAATAATCGATCCATGGAAAGATAAAACAAATCAATAGAAGTTTTCTCCCTATAAATGATAATCACATACTAAATAACAAACTTTATTTCATATTCATACATATGATTACATTATTCATTAAAAAAAACATATACCTACATCTTCGCCTAAAATGTTATTACATGATGCAAGTTGGCCATTTCATTGATGGATCACCAACAGGAAGACCAACAACTGCTGTTAAGTTTCACAGATATGATAATATTTAAGAAAACAGAAGGGAAGATTTGTAAATTGTAATTGAACCTTCTCTGTGGATTCAGCTTTGTTCTCGGCTCCTAAAGTTTCAGTGGCGGTGCCTCTTGTTTGGCGCCATATACAAGCTTCATCTAGGGGCTCCACAAGCTCTGTATCTTGAGGGATTTCCACTTTCATCCGTATGTCTGTCCTGCCTGTTCGTTTCATAACAACACACCATGATCTTACCTAATATGTTTTTTACTAAAGAAAAATAGATACAATGGTGAAGTGAAAGATCATGTAGATAGAGATAGTTAATTAATTACCTGGTAACAAGCTGAAATGTTGAATATGGTAACAAGCTGAAATGTTGAATATGATCCGCAGGAAGTCACAAGACACAAAAATTTTAAGCAAACATTTACATACTCCTACTAAGGATTCTATAAAACAAAATTTTATAAGAAATAATGTTCAAAGAGAAGATGAAGATCGAATTCAACTCACTTTCCAAGAGCTTTCTCATGTACAACAAGGCCAGTTCCAGTTCCTTCCAACCCTACACAAAGCATCACATCCAATTAGTAAGTACATTGTTATTAAGAGGTTTTCCCTAACTATATAACATAATATTACATTTCTATTAAGGAACACCTTCTTGTTTCTACTTTTTATTGTTATGCTTCTGTTTCCACATGATACATGTTTTCATCATCAATACATTAGTAATCAGAAAGGCATAAAGCATCATCAATCTATGTTATAAAATATTAAAATTTAATACACATGTAAATGGATAATGGTATTTGTTCTAAAACAATATTAACCTTATCAAAGTCATCACCACCAATATGTATGTCCCTAGAAGTAGAAAGCACCTCAAAAACTCCATCACCAACTTCAAGAACTATAACAAATAAAATGGGAAACAAACATCAGAAAATATTTTTAAAATAAAACATCATATTGAATTTAAAACTCAGTTATCCCAAATCGTGTCCCCTCACCTGAAACATCAAAACCATAAGCAATGTGACCTGCATCTTTTGTTGCTATTCTTTGGGAATCATTGAAATAAGCAGGAACTGTTACAATAGCTTTTGTGACCTTATCATTCAGAAACTTTGAAGCATCGTCCACAAGATTTCTCAAAACCTTATGATAATAGAGAAGCAACCAGATAAGCCAAATTAGGGCAAAAACATCTTTAGGCTAGCAACTCAGTTCAATTTATCACAAAATAAACTAAGAAACGAATTTTGGTTGAAATTAACAGAATCATACAATGCAATTGACTATGGAGTGAACATTTTGTACCTGTAAAAATTTGTTGAGTTGTACCTGCAAACATGATAACATGTCAAATACTCAAATGTAGTTACATTGATCTTTGATAAATAAACAAATATAGAAAAGTAAATACCTGGTTATAAAAAAAATCAGCCTTGTCAAAACATTTCTTAGCTTCCTGTATCACTCAACATGATGGAATCAAATAAATGTTTAGATGAAATGAAAGAAAAACTACAATCGCCCAACAATTATTTATACTTTTTGACTTTAGTAACTGTATATAGCATAGCATGTCTTTTGCATTCATATAAACACTTCCTGCAAGTGAAATAAACGATATAAGAAGGGATAATCAACTGAGTTGATTACAAACATACCATTCAAGTGGTTGGATAGATAACCTAAAATACTATTTGACTAAATGACAGCACTCAGCACATATAATATGGGAAACTGAAGCACAAATAATATATATAAGTTAGAGAAAAGGGTCATTTATCTGACAAAATAAAGCACAACACCCATATAGGCTATAGCTTTCTTACCCTACTAAGCCAGAGTCCTGTCCCCCTCGACTTGATCAAGTAAAAAAGAAAGCTATATACACCACTGTATGAGCGTTTCATTTTTAGCGGCTTAGTGCATAAAAACAAAAAAAATCATATGGGAGAAAATAAGGAGGCTTTTCCCATTGATTAAATATTAAGTTTTACAAATTTTCCCTCATTAGTTATATCCCAAAGTCAAGTGATTTTTCGTAAATGTTTTGAACTGAATTATGAATTATCCAGAAAGCACTTGGTGTCGGAATTTTCATAAATTTATTTAATGGATGTGGTTGATAGAGATAGATAATGAAATATGAAATGAAAAGATTTGATAGAGATAAACCCATTGAAATTACCTGATTAGGTAGCAGCAGGGAAGTCTGGCTGGTTTTCAGGCATAGCATCTTGGAAAAGCAGGTATGCCTCATGCAGCCTAGCCAAAAGAGGGAATGATGTATGTGCCAAGTGACAACCAATTCAATTACAACTCTTACAATTTTCTCTAACCAAATCTAACCTTACATTAATAACATCTGCTATCGTACCCACCTGTATCCTACATTTATTTTTTGATTCCTATTAAGGCATTTTACATTGAAAATTATAGCATTCTACTTTCAATTCTTTTCTTATTAGGCATTATTATTACACTTGAAAAAATCTGACCAACAATTATATAATTTGCAGATCGAAATGGGAAGTATTAATGAATGTATGTTGCTATTTCTTGCACTTAACCCTATATAATTTGCAGCATATCAGAGGGAGATCCTACCATGTCAAAGTTAAACCTTTTATTGAACCATGGATTTGTGGTGCCGGAAATACATCAACCTACAAAAAGTTAACATGACAATTTTGAAAAACACTCATATTAAATGGGATGTCTACAGTAACAACTAGCAATTTATTAATTTGCATCAAATCACGTAACATTTTCAAAATTTGTTCTGTTTGTTGAGCAACCACCCAAACTAAGCGGGATGTTTGGAATCTGGCCTACAATGAATTTATAATAAAATTTTAAATTTTTATTTATTTTTAAATTAAAATGAATTCAACTTTATACACAATTAGAATTTGAAGGAACGCCGCCATTATGATTTCACCTGAATATGATGGACAATTGGGATTGACAGAAATGTACATCACGTATTCAGATGAAACCTATTTATGTTATGGCATTAGCAAATAGCAATTAATATTTAGGTTTAAATAGGGAAAGATGAAGAAACCACCTGATAGTAACAGAAAATTACACATTTAGTCCGTGGGTATATGATTTTTAACAATATTGGTTTATTTATTCCAACTGCCAAGTAATGATTTTTAAACTTACAGCGCATGAAGAATCAGTCTATTTTGAAATACAAGAATTATGGAATGAATGGTTGCAGATTGTTATTAGAATCCCCCTCATATCTTGGTCCAGTCTCTCTACAAAAAGAACATTGATTCAATCTCTCTAAAAATCATACACAAAAAATCAGCTGATATTTGGTATATAATATATAAATTACCAAGACAAACAGGACATGAGGGCTGCTCTGTATTTGCAGGGGAAGTCTGTGTGTATTCAATTGAGCTTGTGTATTGAACATCAACAGTGAAAAGCACACGACATTATTATGTCTGTATTCAAAAACCAGAATTTATTGAAATTAGAATAACTACTTGCATTGCATGATGCTTAAATAAAGTATGGTTATTGAAGAATGAAAACCTCCAAAGATTAGAAACACCTTCCATTAAAATGTTTGTGAAATGAATCTGTTGAGCTTTGATGATCGAATCTTACCAAGATACTATACAGGTTTTCCATTCCATCATTCCTGAAACCAACATATTGAAGGATTTGCAAAGCCAGGTCATAATAGGGTTATTAGTAGATATCAGAAATTATAGACATGATATAACCAGCGAGTATCCCGATCGGGGAATGTAACCGCTTGCACCCATGCCATCAATAATCTTGGAATTTCGGATTAACCAGTAATCTTGTGATCTCACATCTGGATCTGCAACTGCTCAAATTTCACAACTATCTAAGGTGAAAAGCATTCTTGTGATCTCACATCTAGAGCTTGTTTGCAGCTGTGAACCCTGCCATTCCAGCCCCAATTATCACTATTCTTGGCTTCTTTATAACCATTTTACCAAAAAAAAAAAAAAAAAAAAAAAAAAAACTTGTGATAATTTCTGGGTCTTCAAGAAAGAAAGATTTTATTTGTAGAAAAGATTGTGTGTTTGAGCTTATGACACTGTGAACATACAAAGAACTTGAGGGTTTTCTTCTTCTCTTTGTTTTGAGTGAAAAAGAACCAAGAATTGGAGTGGTGATGAGTGATGAGTTTAAGTTTCAAATTGTTGTTTTGTTTCTTCCTTCTCTAGTTTTTCTAAAAGCTTCTCTGCCTTTTCTTTGTTCTCCAATTCCTATCATTTAGTAGAAGTGAAACAACATATTTGAGTGGAAGGGCATTTTGGGTATTTTCATTATTAGATTGATACCTTAGACAATTTGGAACTAGTCTTCTTAATGGTTGTTTCACGTGACCTTTGTTTCCTTTTTTCAATGTCAATTTCAAGTTTTTGGTCATTAATTTCACCAAGTTTGGAAACAGAGAAGCTTTGGGTTCCATTAGCTTGATTAACTTTTTTGTAGCCTGTGATTTGGCGTGTGCCTGTGCAGCTTACCAGACAGGATTCACAGCCTTGGCTTCCTGAGCAGAAGCTTCCACCATCCTCTCCATAGATTCTCTACTAAACAAAATTTATTTTTATGAAATAAACATATATCCCTAAATAAACATATTTAACTTCTTTGGAAAATATAAAATATGAATTTCAAATCAAATAGTCAAAAATAACACTTCACGTTAGTTTTTTATCCATTCCATCATGCACATGGAATGGAATTTTGTAACATACTAACATAACCATTTTTATTTATGTAACTTACAATCACAAAAATTTTAAAGCATTCATGATTTTAACTAAATAACAATATTATTTTCTAAAATAAGCAAGAAAATACACTTTTACTGGGATTTGAATGTGATTCTATTAATTATGAATGATTTAATATTTATATAAATAGAAATTCATTAGCTATAATAGTTTTAGGAAGAGTATTCAGAGCAATGATAATATTGGTGATAATATTTACTCTTGAACCACAATTAGAAAGGTATTATGTTAGATAAAAAAAAAAAAAAAAAAAAAAAAAAAAAAAAAAAAAAAAAAGAACAAAAAAAAAACTAATAAATAAGTAGCAGAGCAGTTAAGAGAATTATCACACTTGTATACATGATTTTTATATTTTATGAACAGAAATAAGATACAAAAGCAACGACATTGCAAATCAATTAAGAACGAAAGTCAAACTATAGAACCTATTGCAAAACGATATTCAAACTACCCTAAATTGCACTAACAAAATGAACAAAGTAAACCTAAATGGCCAAAATGAGAGTTGCAGTTCAAAAATCAGGGCAATCATATGAACGAATAAATAAAAGCATCAAAGAAACTACAATATATGGAATCAATGAGACCAAAAGATTTTCACCTCTGCTGGAGCAAAAGAGAGATAGCTTGATAGAGGTTTTGAATTTGAATAATTGCATCCAGGGGTCTGAATTGACGTTTTGAAAGTTGAAGGTTCTGTTAGTAGTTGATAGCTAGATGTGTGTGGAACTTCAACGTAAGGAGGAAGAGGAAATATGTAGAGATGTTGATTAACATGTAATGAAAATTTTGTAAAAAGATAAACAAATTATTGACATGCCTGCATCTTTGTTTAGATGGTACGAAATGTGACCAACAAAGTAGTGTTCTACTGATCTGCTATTATTGATCCCATATCTTTCGTGTGTAATCAGAAGAATTCAAAGATCCGAGTTTCCATAAGTTATTATAGAAGATTTCAACCTTTTTGGCTATATCTGGACAGCTAACAAGATAGATTCCAACTTCCTTCACCTATAAAATCAAATAGTAATACAAATCAGTAAGCCATTTAGAAAATTTTTAAAATTTATAAAAAGTTACCTGAGTGAGAGATTTCCGATCATTATTAGCAGATCCAATATAAACATCTCGGGAAATATAATATCCAAACTTTAGCATGGAGCACACCTGAGTTAAACCAATCATTAATCAATAAGGTTACATTCTTTATATTTGCCCCCCCTGAAGCAAGCGCAGAGGGTTCTTCAGTGTAATCAGGATATACTCCTGAACAAAACTCATTTTTGCATAAAAAAGAAAAACTTAATGAAGAAATATCAAAAATAGAAAAACAACTTACCCAAATGTACGTCTTTGCCAAGGTTTCTAAACTCAGTGTCATCAAGCTTCCTTATCTGAGTCATTAATTACCAAACACAAATACATAACCATAGACCTTAGTTAGTAGTTGAATCACCAAGCACAACCCTAAATCTTCGAGGAGTCGCAGTCGCTGATGAGGTAAGATGAGCTGACTTCGCCAAACTATTGTAGAGAGCACTCCTTTACGTTTTGAATGGCTCTTGAAAAAATCCATAGAATCGTCCCTTCAATTTTGTGTGCGTGAGAGAGAGAGAGAGATAGATATAGAGATAGCGATAGCGATAAGTGTGTGTTCTTGAAAAAAGCCCTAGAATCGTCCTTTTAATTTCACGCTTTCATATTCTTTATGCTGATCAGGGCAACATCGGTTGGCGAGATGCTGTTCTCATGGAGAGATTTGATTTCGAGAACATGTTGAAGGCGGTGGAGAAATATAAGGCCTTGAATCAGAGATGGTATGGTGATTAGGGTTTGTAGAGAGAAGAGAAGAAGAGAATGGAAGGATATCTTGAAACAAGCGCGCGTTTCATTAAAATTAAAAGGCGACCATTATAGAGGACGCACGTTTAATATAAAACGCCCTCCGTGTTTTCGATTTTTTTTCTTTAACACACTAATTTAAGGGCACGCAATAATGTGTGACCTAAATACTTAAATTTTTTGAAGAGATGACGCCATTTTAAGGTCACTCTCTTTTGCGTAACATGAATCTCTGAGTGTCGTGGTTTGTGCGTCATAAAAGGGCCTTTTTGTAGTAGTGGGAGAAATCATATTATTTAATTAATATTAGTCAAGAATTAATAAGAATTAAGTTTGTGACTAAAAGAGATTAATTATACTTAAGGGACTGGAATTGTAATTATAAGATAATTGCAATTTGGGCCATGGATTGCCTTGAATCAAGGGGAGGACGAATTCTGTGGGGAAACCCATTAGAAATTCGTCCAAGGCCTTATTTAGAGGAGTCTATGGGTTGCTTAGGGCTTAAGCATCCAAATTAGGGTTTCCTTGTTAGATAACCCTAATAGCCTCACTATATATAGTACCCTTAAGGCTCAAAAACGTGGCTAAGCTTCTTGCTAGGGTTTGTAGAGGTTTTTGGCAGCCACCATCCTCTCTCCTCTTCATCCTCTTGCTTATGGTGTTTGTGAACCATTAGAGGAGTGACACTTGTGACTCTAAGCCTTCCAAAGACATTACAAGGAGATTTGGGATTGTTATTGCTACATAACAATCAAGGTAACATTACAAACTTATTCTCATGTTAATATGATTACTTGAATGCTAGAATTAGGGTTTATAGTCTTGGATAACTTGCATGTACAATAGAGAAACCTAGATCCAAGCATTAGGGTTTGTATGAGCACATAGGATGTCTTATGACCAAAACCCATCACTTACATGGTGCCCCCACATGTTACAGTCACCTATCCGATGTGTCGGTAAACTAGACATGCTCCACCGAACTATGACAAACATTGAGTCACCCTTTACTACCTTTGCTTAGAACCATTTAGTGTGCCGGTAAACCACACACGCTCAACTAACGTCTTCGCAAGGTCACAAAGTGTAATTTCATGGAATTACATCAATTCACTTTTGCCTAAGTAACTAAGATTGGGAATTTGTAAAACATTTAGTTACTTTTGTACCTCATTATACTTATAATGGAAGGTTTCTGTCCTATCCTATCTGTTCGGCTAACGACCCTCCACTAGTCAAGAGTGCGGTGGGTAAGAGTGGATACCCATTCAATCGCCATTTTATAGGTAATTTCCTTAAACACCCCCTTATAGACCAGCTTCGTGAATGAGGCCTACTAACGATAAGACTGACTTTTACTCATACATATATATAATGTTAAACTTTTAATGTTATATATAATATAGGGTGTATTTTACACTTTTAAAATACTAGGTGGTCAAATTTAACAATTATACTTTTAATTCAATTAAATTGTAAACCAAAACTTTATGGATTTATTAAACCTCTTTTAATTATACACCTTAATTAATTAATAAAACCATAAGGATGTGATTTGAACTTTTCAAAACAATACTAGGGTTTTAGAATTTAACATTCCTAAATTAAACTTTTAATCAACTTTTAAATTCCAAAACTTGAGGGCAAGTTTTGAAACATTTCAAAACATTAAGGTTTAGAATTTAAATATACATCAAAATTAAACTTTTAATCAAAATTTAAATTCAAAAACTTGAGGGCAAGTATTGAAACCTTTTCAAAAAATTAGGGTTTCAACTATTTAAATTTCAAAACAAAACTTTTGAGTTCAAATTTAAACTATAAAACCTAAAGGGGAAAATTGAAACTTTTCATAACACAAGGATCAAATAACAAATAATATAAATCAAACAATTAATTTCATCATTATCTATATTTGACCTAATTTCAATTTCTTGCAAAATAAGTTACCCAATTAATACAAATAATCCAACTTTAATCATATAAGGAAGTTATTATCTAATCAATTGGTAATTATCTTTTGTTTAATCAAGGATATACTCATAAATATGTATAAAATCGGATTTTAATGATGTAAACCAGATAAGGCAAGTATCCATGAGTAAAACAACAAGAAATCCCAAAATCCCCTCTTTCTGACGCTCGAACTCGCCGAGTACCACCATGGACTCGCCGAGTAGGAGCCTACTCGCCAAGTCCACAATGGGACTCGCCGAGTTCATCAGGCAGGTTGGAAAAAAATCGATTTTGCAGCTTGAACCAACACATAAGGCATCAATACAATAGAAACCAATCAACGCTCTGATACCACTGATGGGTTTTTGCTCATAAGAACATCCTATGTGCTCATACAAACCCTAATGCTTGGATCTAGGTTTCTCTATTGTACATGCAATTCATCCAAGACTATAAACCCTAGATCTAGTATATGATAATCAATATAACTTATAAATTAGGGTTTAGATCATACCTTGATTGTTATGTAGCAATAACAATCTCAATTCATCCTTGTAATGACTTTAGAAAGCTTAGAGTCACAAATGTCACTCCTCTAATGGTTCACAAACACCAAGAGCAAGAGGATGAAGAAGAGAAGAGAAGGAGGCTGCCCAAAACGTGTGGAAACCCTAGACAACAAGTTCACCACGTTTTTGGGGCATAAGGGTTCTTTAAATAGTGAGGCTATTAGGGTTATCTAACAAGGAAACCCTAATTTGGATGCTTAAGCCCTAAGCAACCCATGGACTCCTTCCTTAAAGGCCTAGGACGATTTCTAATGGGGTTTCCCGTAGAATTCGTCCAACCTTATAATATAAGGCAATCCATAGCCCAATTATAATTATCTTATAATTACAATTCCAGTCCCTTAAGTTTAATTAATCTCTTTTAGCCACAAACTTAATTCTTATTAATTCTTGACTAGTATTAATTAAACAATATGATTTCTCCTTTAATATATTATTCTCATAATATATTAATAAATCATATTTAATACTTTCTCTCCATAATTCATCCTATCAAGTTGCTTTGGTGAAGGCAACCCAAAAGGACCATGCACCATCGGGTCAAGTACATACCAAAATAGTTATGGACTTAGACACTAATCCAACAGTCTCCCACTTGGATAAGTCTAATAACTATTCTGCGTATGACTTCAGATCCTGATCTGCAATCGTAGCTTTCCAAAGACGTTGTCAACTCTGATCCTATCAGATACGCGTATCCTTTAGATAAGGGATCATATATTCCTCCATTCTAGATATCGTATAGACTGAGACATGGATCTAAATCATTCTCTCTGTCTATGTGCTGTTTCCCGAATTCAGATTTATGATGACTGACAACAGACTACAGTTGAACACATCAATTTCGTCCCAACTTGGCCAAGCACTTAGGTGCCATCACTAAATCATTGAGGGGCCCACAGATATCGCTTTCACCTTACTTTGGATAAAAGGAACGGATAAACTTTGACTCAATGCTCGCTTGTACTCACTCACCAAATCACACACAACAATATGTTTTATAACACCAAGTTACTGGTGCGTTTACATATTATCAATGTGCAACCGATTCGCAAGATACAACTCACACATCTTGGTTTCAAGAATATAAGATGTTATCGTCTCACCAATCACTCGTGATAAAATCCAGGAAGTGATCCAAGTGAGCGTGGGTTTAATCCAATGCTCAAATCATATTCATGAGCACTCATGAACATTGCAGCAAACATTTTCTTATGTCTAATGCTCTTTAGACAATCCACACACCAATACACGATAGTCTTCATTCATATCTACTTCCAACATATGAATGACTGTGGCTCGTTCGAATAATTTGACTGTTCTGAACCAATTAAATTATTCAGGAAGTCAAAGCATGCAAAGTGAAACACAAGAATAATACTAATCCCATATGGCCTCAAACCTTTGAGTATAAATAAAACACCTTTTATTTATCACCATATCGATTACTCATTATTTGTTGTTTCGGGTAATCAACTTCTTAGTTGAATTACAACACGTGTTCCATGCTTTTAGCATGCACACAATATTTACCTATGGTTCTTACTTTGTGAAATAGATCAAACGAACACATTTCCAATCATACTCATTTCACAACTCCTACTCCTTTTTCATAAGTGAAAGAATATCAAATTCTTGCCACTTTTAGAATATGTTCGATTCTAACATTTTATGCAATGATCCTTTCGTAATGTCACTGCACTAAGGTCACAATGACTATTGCCAATGAATTACAAAGCTGTCTATTGGAGATTGTTACAAGACAATTCCTTAGATGTGATGTCTCTCACTCAAATTACATTCCTTTGAACATCCTTTTGCATAAAAGTTCTAATCTAGACATAGACTCTCAATATCCAACTCCCAATATGGAAACATTTCCATATTTTCCATATGACAACTCATTCTTAATAGAATCTTATCTATTTATAATAATGTCGATATGGTCCATCCAATACTATACTTCCAACTAGTCACAAGCGACCAATCCTCGGCGAACTTTGGATTGTCCTTTGATAGTTGTTTAATTATCTTAGTCAAAACCGATTCTCGTCGTTTTTCCCTCTAAATGCGCTAGACATTTGGAAAATTTTTAAAATGGTCAAATATTATAGCATTTGCAATCAATACTATACCCGAAGCGTATGGGACACGATGCATAATATCTTACATAAAGATTTGATACTTTATCAATCTTTTGCCATAATATTTTACATGCTACGTTCTCAGAATTCAAACTATGAAGAGGAATGCCGTAATCATAATCGAAATTTGAGAACACACTATGTATCATTGACTAATTTATTAACATTCCACAACCTAAACCTTTAGATTCGAAATGAAGCATAATATTCTCTCCCTGAATTATAGAAAAAACAACTGTTCAATCCTTACAACTTTGCAAAGAATGACTCTTGGTTTCTATAATTAATATTGCTAACTTGCAATACTTTCCTTAGTAATCATACAAGCATAACATTTATGCTCCCACTATCACGGTGATTATTACAAACATAACACTTATGCTCCCACTAGCCTTGACATGTATTCAGAAACAGCTTAACTTTCAGATAAGTAATGCTTGTTGAATTTCTTTAAGTTCATATTTGTAATACCCAATTCTTTGATAATCTTTTATCAAGGCTTCTTGAACTTATACACCTTTGTCTTAGATAGTTCATATGTGTGTCTAAACAATTCAGACTAATTGTCAAATCTCACAATTCGAATCATGGAAAGGGATGTCGTAACCATAATCAAATTTGATACAATTTCACAATCACTATCTTCTTAAAATCTTCCTTAATGAAAGCATTTCCTCACAGTCATTTTTTATGAAGGAGGGAATCTTATGACACTTAGATTTTAATGGTGTATGTGTTCCTATCCATGTGAATTTGTCAAAAACCAAATTTTACGACAAATCCAAACTCATATGGACCGAACTCTTAATCTTGATTTCTTGCCTTATGGTAACACGGCTGCCCACCATGTCTTCCAAGTAGTTAAGCAGCTCACCCTTTCCTATCAATGTACCTTTCATTGATTAAGGTCCTTGCCTTTTATGCATTCAAATGAGAACTCATAGCGCTCACATGCATAATTAACTCAACTGGAACGGCACAGAAAAATTACAGTGTCAACACGATAGGTTGTAAACCTCAACTCGTGTGCTAGTGATGATCGATAAGGTTTATTCTTGATTAGTTCTTAAACCTTTTCAAGACCATTAAGACTCCCACTGACTCCTTGACATATAAGATTCTCTTGTCAATAAACATTTCTTGACAACCAAATATTCAAGAGTTAGTGTAGCTTTTATCAAGACAAAACACTTCATAAATTTGGACCTAGTTGGTCTTTGTCTTATCCAAGACATCACAACTTTCCAATTTCAAATGTGCAAGAATAAGAAAACCTTTTTCCAAATTCTACATTTGATGAATGTTATAAACCTTCTTTTAGACTTGTCACTCAATGTCACAATCTTAACTCTAAGACTTGTTTTGGAATGAAGTATGATTGACTTCTTGATTTAACCATTTCTTCAATTTTTGATTCCTCTTCTCAGACATACAATTGTACTAAGACTTACTTAGAGGATCAATTGAGATATGGTTCATAATCATTAAGACATATCATAAAGCATAAAAGGTACTCTCTCTTCTTCTTAGAATAGAGAAACTTTTATCTTTCTGCCTACTTGATTCTTCTTATTCGTTCTGCTATTGATTTAAACCTTTTCAATTAATTTAGAATTACACTTAATCTTATAAGTATAATCATATTTACTAAACCTTCAGTAAATGATGATTAATATCTTTGTTACTCTTGCGGTGGACTTGATCAACACACAACTTTGTGTACTCGATCTCCTAGTCCTTCACTTGAGACTTTGTCAACGAATTAGTCTAATTTCCAAATATGAAATTTCTCATTCATCGTGCAACCAAGTTGCATGATTCCAAGTTTCTGTCCAATTGAAAATTGGGCGATGAGAAACTCTCCCAATTTGGTAAATTCTTGACATGTTGACAATTATCATAATTAAGAATCACATCCATTCGTTGTAGAAATATGCAAACATCAATTTTCATAACGATTTCATTGCAAGGAAATAAATAAATAAATGAGTCAAACCAAAATTCATTTTATTCATAAAAGCAGCGGAAAACATTTGTCCTTACAATGCAAAATCAACTGAAAACTATGTAATCAAAAAGAAAAATTCCTAACAACTCTATCATAACTTTCTAAGCTCAAAATCTAATCTTCAAATCCATGCGATTGAGATCCATTTCTTCGTGATTAGACTTATCTTGCTCTTTCATCAACCTTCCTCTATTTTCATTGATCCTGCAAAACATTCAAATGCAATCTTATCACATCATGTATTAAGAATCAACGAATAGGAACTTAATGGAGTTAGATAGTGGATTTTACCTGAAGCCCAACCATACTCTTTGACTCTCCCATCTTCTGGACTCTTCTGGCTCTTATGGCAAACTTGTATCCAACGCCCTTTCTCTTGGAAGCAAACGCAGGTCGGTTCTCCTAGAACGTCCTCGGAAGCATGGTTGGTTGACTTTACCAACAAATACGCTCCATTGCTTTGCCAAATCATTTCTGATTCAGCAGCAATGAGCATGTAAGTTAGGTCAATGAGGTTGTTGTCATGATCCATCATATAATACATTCTATTGAACTCATTATATGATTCAGGGAGTGACTGCAGAACCCAGTTGACAGCCAACTTATCGGGGAATGACGCACCCAATATTATCAACCTATCGATGTGTGATTTCATTCCTAGAACGTGGGCACACACGGGTTTACCATCTTCATGTTTCATTTCCAATAGGGCTTTAGTGACATTGAACCTTTCAATTCTTCGATCTTGTGGGTTAGGGAGAATAACGGGAGGAGGAGGAGGAAGTGAAGCATGATTTCTTGTTCCTCGATCGAATCGTGGAATATCATCTTCATGTGGAAAGCTTGTTCCACGGGATTTGGGAAGACCATAGTTGTCGTACTTTGACATCTACAAAATGGGAGAAAATAAATTCAAGTTAGTTGATTGATTGAGTCCTTAATAAATCACCCAAATGAGATATTAAGGCTAGGATCCAACACCATACGCTACAACCTAGAAAATGGATGCCGTAATCTAGTTGCAGAATATTTGAAGGTAAGTGAATGACGATTCACTAATTTCCACCATGAAAAACGAAAAAGTAATTTAAGTTTTAGATCTATGAAGACTCCTAGATCCTTTGAGATTCATTGAACATTTCTCCTTTAATATATTATATTCATAATATATTAATAAATCATATTTAATCCTTTCTCTCCATAATTCATCCTATCAAGTTGCTTTGGTGAAGGCAACCCAAAAGGACCATGCACCATCGGGTCAAGTACAGACCAAAATAGTTATGGACTTAGACACTAATCCAACAGATTCTAGGTTGGGAGATCAGGGCAGCCGCACTTGTGGGAAGTGCAGGAAGGGTCACACCGGAGTTTGTAGGTCCGGTGGTGCGTGCCGCAAGTGAGGGAGAGAGGGGCATTATGTGAGGGATTGCCGTCAGGCAGCCCCGATTCGGGATATGAGGATTTGTTATCAGTGCGATCAGGTTGGTCACATGAGGGCCAACTGTCCACAGCTTACTGTAGGACCCATGTAGTAGGGATGAAAGTGGGTCCAAACCCGGACCCGATGGACCCGAACCCGGAAAACCCGGAACCGCTTAACGGGATTTTATAGAACCGGAAACCGGACCGGTATATAGGAACCGGTTCCGGTTCGGTTCCGGGTATGGTTCCGGGTAAAGTGGGTCTAGAACCGGAAAACCCGGAAACATCAAAGTGGGTAGGTTGGAACCGGATAAAGTGGATTTAGACCCGAAAAAACTGGAATTTTTTGGTAATTACTTACAACTTAGTGGGTTGAACTTTGAAAATTTTCATATTGATATCCCCACTTTGGGGGCTGTAACTTATTGAATAGAAACCACAATTAACAAAATTAGAGTCTAAAATCATGTACAAACTCTAAAATACACTCTGGAAAAGCCCGCATCTCAATCCAAATTTAAACGAATGAGATATACTTGTGTTAATATTTTTACATAATACAAAGTACAAAAACAAATAGCTGAAAAGTTGAAAATTTTCAGTTTTGATATCCCGACTTCGGAGGACTGTAAATCATTGAATGTTAAACCAAAAATGACAAAATTATAGTCTAAACTTATGTACAAACTGTAAACTAGAAGTTGGAAAAAACCACATGTCAATCCGACTTCAAACGAATTAGATATGCATGCTTTAAAATTTTCACCGAATACAAAAAAAAACTAAAAAACTAAAAACTTTCAGCTTTGGTATCTCAACTTTGAGGACTGTAAGTCAATGAATATAAAACTAAAAATGAAAAATTTATAGTCTAGAATCATGTACAAACTCTAAACTACATGTTGGAAAAAACCGTATGTCAATTGGAGTTGAAACGAATAAGATATGCATCTTGTAAACGTTTCACAAAAAGTGGTTCCGGCCCTAAAAGTGGTTCCGGTTCCAAAAACCGGTTTCGGATTTTAGACCCGGTTTACCCGGACCCAATGGACCCAAACCCGGATTACCCGGAACCCGGATAAAGCCAATTTTTAAACCCGGAACCGGACCCGGTTCTATATATTCCGGTTCTAACGGGTCCGGTTCCGGTTTGGTTCCGGTTCCGGTCCGGTTTTCCGGTTCTAAATCTCATCCCTACCGTGTAGGCTCTAGCACCGGCCACTTTGAGGATTACGGGTGGAGGTCAGGGTGGAGTAGAGCCCCCGAGGGCTCAGGGACGTGCTTTTCAGCTTATAGCAGAGGAGGTCAGGGCAGAGCCGGACGCAGCTGTGGGTATGTTTCCTTCTTGATATCTTGTTATCTTGTGGTTATTATAGATTATGGTATATCCGCTAGTCTCGTTTGCATGATGCATGGTATTGTGTTCTTTCGTTCTTTTGTCGGTTATCATATGATCGAGGGTTTTGGTATTGAGAGTGTTAGTAACTAGGAGTTGTAGGCGGCTAGCATCCAAGGGATTAATGGTCAGAATTTGGTTATATGGTCCTGTTGTCGGGTATAGCAAGTGTGTTTTGAGAAATGTTCAACGGGGAGTCAAACTCCTTTAGAGTTCATAATGTGCGATGTCGGAATGTGATTTTGTGGAGGTTGCTCGTTTCAGAAACGGTTCGAGTATAAGAGAATTTTTTGAGTAGGATTGTTTAAGTGATGTCGGTTGGGTCACCGGTGGTTGGTAGTCAGTGCTCTAAGTAGGGAGAATTGGAAAATTCTCAGGGGGACCGACAACATGAGAGGTCAATTAGCTGTTTAGGTTTTAGCAGTATTCAGTCAGCCGAGAGTGTGGGCTAGAATGAGTGAGTGACAGGCAAATGGGGCAGGATACATACCAAGGTTTGCGGAAAAGGTGATTGGTTGTTGTGAGGCCTAGATTAGGCCGGGATTTGAGTAAATGGAATGGAGTTAGAGTTCGAAACCCCTAGAGGGCTAGAACAGTATGTTTAGGGAGAGATTTCCAGGAGAGATAGTTCGGGATGATGTATGATAGTCTGAGCGGTCCGGGGAGACTAAAGGCCTGCGGGCGTACCAGTCAGACCGAAGGCTCGGGGAACGGTCCAGACAAGCTGAATGCCCAGGAGGGCAGTCCAGATATGCTGAAGGTTCCGAGGGTGGTCCAGATAGGCTGAAGGTCTGGGGAGGCAGTCCATTCATGCTAAAGACTTTGTATGTATTAGTGGATCAAGTATGAGGAGATTGAGGAAATGCGTCACTAGGGGGTGATAATTGTTATGGTCTGGCCCCAAGTATTGATCATGTTAGTGGAAAGCAGTGCATGGAACCGAGAGTCCTTGCGAGCAGATTAAGAGTATATAGAAGTTTGAGGATAGCGGTTGCTCTACATAGAGTGAAGTGTAGCTTAGTGGCACGTGCCGGTGCGGTAAGGGTGGATGAGTGGATTTCCTGAAAAGGAAAGGCATGTAGCTCCGGAAGGAGCGTGGGTACTTCAAAAAGAGGAGGAAGTGGAATAAGTTGATAATTTTCGGTGCTTCAGCTATTGGTAGTAAGTACTGGGATTGTACCAGTGGTATTGGAACACATCCAGGTTGGGTGTCTGTTGAGGTTGCAGAAGGATTTCCGGTAGTGTAGAACTAAAGGAGTTCGGAAGGGATGCAAGGAGGGAGCCTTGGATTTTCTGTATGATTGTGATCAGGAGGTGATGTATGTAGTCGTAATTCATCCCAGTGATGTCTGGAGGTATCGTCAGTGTGTCGGGTTTTCCACCCCAAGGATGTTAGAGTAGGTTCAGCATGTGTATGTGATTGCTGAGGAGAGCACATGGGAGTTGCTCAGGAGCTGAGGGATGTGTCATCCTGTCAGCGCGGAAAGAAAAGAGTTGGATTCGGAATGGAAGTGGGATGAGTCCCAGCAGTGAAATTCGATAAAAGTTATGCCAAGCGAGGTAAGGGATATCAATTGGTACCGGGTCAAGACCCAGTGGTTCAAGGTGATATCTAGCTTTGCAAGAGTCGAGTGATTGTTGTGATTTGGAGTGAGGAAAGTATCATTGGGTGATCATTGGTTAATAAGGGTTGTTATTAGAGAAAGAAGCTGGTGGCCGACTTGAATCAGTTGTCGTAACTCTGTGAGGGGAGAGTTGGTCTTTATAGAGGTTTGATAGCAGTGTTCGGAGGAACCTGGGTCGCTCGATACCAGGAGGTGCATTGCGGGAGTATTATCCGGAATTGTGTGCTGCAGCAGGCTTCGAGGACGAAGCCTAATTTAAGTGGGGGAGAATTGTAACACCCCAAGTTCAGAAACACAAGTTCATGGTTCTTAGTGTAAATAAGGAAGATCGACTCGGCGAGTCTATGGATAGACTCGGTGAGTCGAGTCGCGATTGGTCACGTGCTAAGTGACTGACTCGGTGAGTCGGCGGCTAGACTCGGCGAGTCAGCGCTGGAATGAGAAACCCTAATTCCTGGGGTTTGCACCCTATATAAGGAACCTTAAGTCCTACCCCAGCCTCTTTAGCACTCCCTTTAACGTCCAGAAGCTTTCCCCATCGATTTTAAACCCTAAATGGAGAGTGAAAAGGATTTAAGTGTGTTTTGAAGCTTGGAGAAGAAGGATACTTGAAGCAAGAGTTGGTGGGATCATAGTAGAGCGAAGTGGATCTGATTTCCTTGCTTGTTGGCATCAGATTGAAGGTAAAAAGCTGTTGCCTTGACTTTGTTGTGCTTAGATTGTTCATGAATGAATTTTTAGGGCCAAATTGTCTTGTATGAGCCTCTTTTCGAGTATTGTATACAGATCTGTGGTTGCTACTATAGATCTAGGCTGGTCCTGACTCATGAACCTGGAAAGTGATAGCTTTGGGGCTTGATTGAGAGTGTCCTTTCCTTAAACCTCCATTTTAGCTTGAGTGGAGCTTGTTGAGCCTTGCATGCACGTAAAGTTGGAAACTTTATGTGTGGATCTAGCCCTAGGAGTCCAGATCTATGTATTGGAAGCAATGGATTGGCCTGTGATCGTCTGAATGAAGGTATTACGTATGGACTCGGTGAGTTTGGGAGATGACTCGGCGAGTCGGACTAGAGATTAGACATGCGTCACGTAGTGACTTGGCAAGTCACATGAGTGTACTCGACGAGTTGCATGAAGATAGGCAGGAACTCGACGAGTTGGAAGAACAACTCGGCGAGTCTGTTGAAGATTGTCTTGGACCCGGCGAGTCTGTTCTTGGACTCGGTGAGTCTGGCCGTGAAGTCCTAACCTTTTCTGGTTGAGTTGTAAATCGGTGAGTCGAGGGATGACTCAGTGAGTTGAGCATGAAGGAACTCAGAGTAGGTTGGACTTAGCGAGTCTTGGGGCGACTTGGCAAGTTGAGTCGCGATATGGGAGTTTTCAGAGCATGGGGACTCGACAAGTAAGCGCGTTGACTCGACGAGTAAAGTTAGTTAGGAAGTTTGACTTTGACTGAGGACTTTGACTTTGACCAAGAGTTGACCAGTTGACTTCCAAGGGTATTTTGGTAATTGTTGATATTTATTGAGTTCAGTAATTCGGTGTTGTCCGGTGGTGGAGTTCGTGTCGGAGGTTGGAGCAGCGTGATCTTATCTCTTCAGTCAGCAGTTGCGAGGTGAGTTATCCTCACTATATCGACAGCGTCTACGGCACCAAGGTCGGCCCTTTTATCGGATGGAAAATCCGGGTAGTTGTTGTTATGTTATTGCTTTGTTATGTGTTTGCATCCTGGTAGTTAGGAGGGTATATGTTAGAGACCTGGTTAGGGTCGGTATCCTGGTTATAGGATGATGCTATGCTAGTGACCGGTTAGGTCGGTATATTGGTAGGGATGTGCTATGTATGTGATCTGCTAGATTGGTTGATTAGTTGTAAATTGTTATATGATTATATGTTTATGTGCACATGGTTTTTTGACTGGGGTTGGGTTGAGGCGGGTCCTGCTTTGTGTTGTAGGCCAACATACCCAGGGCGGACCGGTTATCCCGAAGGCCCAGCGAGCGGTGCGGATAGGCTGTAGGCCCCACGAGGGTGGACCAGACGTTCCGAGGCTCGGAGAGTGGACCAGGCCGACTGAAGGCTCGATGCGGGCGGACCAGTCATACTGTAGACTCAGAGGGTGGACCAGGTGGGTTGAAGGCCCGGTGCGGGCTGACCAACCACACTGCAGACTTGATGTATATGGCTAGACTCGGAGGGTGGACCAGGTGTACTGAAGTCCCGGTGCGGCGGACTAGTCATACAGTAGACCCAAAGTGCATGGTTGTTCTGTTCTGTGTTTATGATATGATATGTGTATGGTATTGTGGTTGGTATTTTGGGGGTAACTCACTAAGCTTTCGGGCTTACAATTTTTAGTGTATTGTTTCAGGTACTTCAGGAGATCGTGGCAAGACGAAGGCATGATCGTACCGCTTCTCATGTTTTATGTACTTATGATGTGGTTCTGGGAAGACGAAGGCATGATCGTACCGCTTCTCATGTTTTATGTACTTATGATGTGGTTCTGGGAAATACCCTGATAATAAATGAATTGAAAACCTTTTTGTAATGAATTAATGAAAGTGGGTCGTTTTTGAAAAGTTTAAAGTGGTTTGAATTTTATAGTGTTACATAAATTCTTTATTTAAATCATACCTGAGAATCGGGACGTTACAGGCGGCCACCACCGTGGTGGTTACAAGTTTTTCCATTAATTACCAACACTATTAC
Organism: Lactuca serriola; assembly: GCF_051521515.1. Lineage (NCBI taxonomy): Eukaryota > Viridiplantae > Streptophyta > Magnoliopsida > Asterales > Asteraceae > Lactuca > Lactuca serriola. Next base: position 128,150,193 of record NC_136413.1, on the reverse strand, counting down.
ATTTTTACAAAGATACACAAACACACACACACTCACGTAACGTAACACACACATACACACATCGTCACATTGTGGTGGCAGGTGGCGGTAGATGGTGGCAGCCACTATGGCTGGCGGCCATGGTGGTCTCTTTTACATTTTCGGCCAACAAATCACGCACACGATATGCACCAGCTAGCAACAACAACATACATGCACCCGGAGACACATACACAACTCGATTTCTGAATATACTCCAGCCACGCACCTGGTGGCTTACGGTGGCGTGACAGCAAGGTTGGCGACAACAACAACAAATAAAATGGGCAGCAGTAGCAGTTATCGGTGACAACCACCATGGCCGGTCACCATGGTGGTTCTCCATGATCCATGATCGACAGAGATCCCACCCTTCATATGCTTCTATGTCGTAGGCCACGAATAATGGTCGTTACCACCCTCTTGGCGGCGTTCAACGGACGGTAGCAACCTCCACGCAAGCATCCGGCAGCAGGAGACAGCGGCTGCTATGTGACGAGTTCCAAAGTGCGTGGTGGCAGAAATGAGAAGAAGAAAGAAGGAGGATACGACAGTTCACCGCTTGATGGCAACGAAGCAGCAGCGACACAAGGTAGTGGCAGGAACAATGATCACCGCAACGGTTCTCCGATCCCTAACCGGTGCAGCTACCCTCGACAGCCCTCGATGGTCTCTCCCCGGCTACGCACAACAACTGGCAACATAGTGATGGTGGTGTTCCGATGGCAAAACGGTAGACGACGAGGCGGCGGCTAAGAAGGAGGATGGAGATGGCGGCTGGTGTTTGGAGGCTTAGGGTTAGGGTTACCGGGTGGTAACGAGTTTATATACTGCCTCCATCAAACTCCTATCCATAATAACGCTTCTGGCCCCTCCTTATCCCTATTCTTTCAATGTAAGTCCCCAAAATTACCTATTTGGCCCCTGACTTCATAAAATCCTTCCAGAATGAGTCCAAAAGTTACCCATTACACCCTGCCTTCTAAAATCCTTACAAAATAAGTCCCAAACTTACACTTTACCCTCATAAATCAAAAGTATATCATTTGGCACCCGAAACCAACACCCCATTAATTATTATTTGATTTTGGACAATAAATATATATATATATATATATATATATATATATATATATATATAATAATAATAATAATAATAATAATTATAATAATAAAATTACTTCTCGGGGTTCTGGGTTTATCATTAATTATCCCATTTTAAATAGGATGTTACACGAAGGCATCAATGTCAGCCCACTAGGTTATGTATCCTAGTATGTAGCATGTTGCTATGCTGTAATGATTTGTAGATCTGTATGATTATTTGTGCTGATATATGATTTATTTGTTGCACTTGTCGACATAACGTTGTACTGGTTAAGGCTTTACTGCTATGTGTGTAAGTCAATAGACTGAGGCATTCCAGTTCGATGACTGATTGGGCCGAGGAAATCCAATCCGATGACTGTGGGCTATGGGTAATCCAGCCCGATGTCTGTGGACCCGAGGGTAATCTAGTCTAATGACTGTGGACCCAACATGCATGTTTGTATATGTTCTGTTGTGTGGGGTATTTTGGGGAAACACACTAAGCTTTAGCTTATGGTTTAAATGTTATATTTCAGGGACTTCTGATGATCAGGGCAAGGCGTGATCTTACACATCGTTTGGTGATATGTTTTTGGAGATTTTGTGATATTTTGATTTTGGGACATTTGTATTTGATAATTGGTTTTTACTTAGGTTTTGATCGGCAACAATGATTTTACCTTAATTGAAAAATAAAAAATTTATCGTGATTTTTGGGATGTTACAGAGACTCTATGTCAACAACCCGGGATGGTTAGCTTGAGGTCATGGACCAACAAACCCTATATGCATGCATTGTAATTGTATTTATGATGTGTTGGGTATTTTGGGAAATTCACTAAGTTTGGGCTTATATTTGTGGATTCTCTGATTTTGGGATGTTTGTATTTGACACTTATGTTTGTGACTTGGGTTTTATGAAAACGATGGTTTTATTTAAATGAAAAATAAAAATTTTTATCATGATTTTTGGGATGTTACAAAGATAAACTACAAGGACCCTTTGTGCGAAAAGTCGAACTTAAGCTAAAGAACCCCAAATATCATTCCTTACTAATGTGATCAACATAATTACCAGCACCCAACACCACCTTTGCCTATTTCTTCTTTTCGTAAGTGACTTACATTTTTAGCACCTACTGCCACATCCAAGCGGCGGTTCTTGGTCGATTAAATAACATAAAATGTCTGATTTATGTGCCGATTATGGATCAAAGAAGTATATTTAATTTCAAAAACCTAAAATTAAATATGGAACCGAAGGAGTTCGTGGGTTTGCAACAAACAAGGCAACATCTATCATGTAACCAAATACTGATTCTAGTAGGTGGTCAAACCCAAATTAATACATGGTAAAACGAAAACCGACAAACTGGGAACACTTGGAACGAGGACCTTTTGCAATATCTAGAGAACAATCAAGATAACCTCCTAATTGTGATTCTTGTGATTCTGATTCAGGTTTTTGATGATTTACGTCTATTAATTTTGAATCCTTTTCTTTGTTATGGTTGTAAGTTATGCATAAATGTTTATACAATTTGAATTTTGTGATATGCAGCAACAACAAGAATCATTTGGGTTGCCAGAAAATGAGTTTGGGTTTAACGGGCATGATTTGGATGACGTTGTAACAAAGGTGGTGGTGGTTCTCATCGGTTTAATTTGATCTTAGTGTTTGCGAGGGTGGTGCCACCAGGTGTGGTGTTGGTGATGATGATGGTGGTTGGAGATGATGTTTACCGGTGATGCAGGTGATAATGGTGGTGTTAATGGTAATTGGCGGTGGTCGTGGTGGTGGTGTTGGGGGAAGCAATGGTAGAAGAGCATTTTGGTCTTTTTAAAATGTTTAACAGCCTCTCCGTTAGGGCTGTTGGGGGGGAGGATCACCAATGTTATCAAAACCTTTATAAGGACTAGTGGTGTTATTTTTCAAAAACAGAACCAAAAGTGTTATAACCAGTATACTACAGGACCAAAGCTGTAATTTACTCTAAAAACAATAATTTGTTGGTAAGAGGAAATAAAATAATTTGGTGAGGACAGTCCAATAAGACCGACCGAGTCATGTGGAGTGGTGGGTGTGATCTATGTTTTTGACCAATCAGGTCGCTTTCTTTACTCCATCCAAATTTTTTAGTTTCAAGTTCGAACACATCACGTTCGCTTACCAATCTACAACCACTGTCTTCTCATAAACTTCAGCCAACAAAAGATTTGAATCGGATCCTTGAAGCAGAGCTTCAATGGCGTCTTCTTCAACTGCATCTATTCACAAAAACTTTAAATACGATGTATTTTTAAGTTTTAGAGGTGAAGACATTCGTAAAAACTTCGTTGATCATCTTTATCGAGCTCTTTGGCAGAAAAGCATTTATACTTACAAGGATGACGAGGAAATCAATAAAGGGAAACTGATCAGTGATGAGCTGATCGGATCCATCAAAGATTCAAGATTCTATATCATAGTTTTCTCTAAGAACTATGCGTCTTCGAGCTGGTGTTTGAATGAACTTGTCCAGATAATGGAGTGCCAGAAAATGACTGAACACACTGCTTACCCCCTATTCTATGACGTCGAACCAACCGAAGTTCGCAAGCAAATTGGGGCAGTTGGAGAAGCTTTTGTTAAACATGAAAATGAGGAGGATGTTGACAAATGGAAGGAGGCACTTAAAGAAGCAGCGGCTCTAGCTGGGTGGGAATTAAAGAACACTGCTGATGGGTAATTCCTTAATCATATTTTAAATCTTTTCATTGTTCTTTCATCTGACCCGACTTGATTCTGGATCCGGATGGTTCGATATCTGAAAAACCCGAACTAGATCAGTGGGTATTGCCCAAACTTTTCTGTAGGTATCCTCCCAAAGTTTACGATTACAAAATTCGTAGTATTTTTCATTGTAACGCTGTGTTCCAATATCAATATTTTTCATAATTTGACTAAAGAGGTCCTGAAAGATTTCTATTTATCATATTCAGTCCTAAGCAAAAGTAGGAGTTATTTAAAATGGTATCTCTTGAATATTCTACCTAGGGGATCTCTTAGATTTCTATTTTTCATAGCTGTGTTATTATTTCATATAGCAATGTTGTTCATCTGATGTTGGTTTTTGAACAAGCTAACTCAATCTTCTTTAATAAATAGGCATGAAGCAAAATTCATCAAAAAAATCGTTGAAGACATTTCAAATAAATTACCATCCATCAATCTCAGCGTTGATGATGAATTAGTAGGCATGGATACCCGGGTAAAGGAGGTTCTTTCATATCTAGAAACTGATATTGATGAAGTTAGAATGATTGGAATCAAAGGGATGGGTGGTAGTGGGAAGACAACTTTGGCTAGAGCTGTTTTTGACCATATATCCTTTCGATTCGATGGTAAAAGTTTCATTGAGAATGTCAGAGAAGTTTCCAAGGCCTCTTCGTTTGGTTTGACAGATATTGCAAAAGAAAATCCTTACTGATGTCTTAAATAAAGATCGAAGTATCAACATAAGTGGTGTTGGTAATGGGAAAAACTTGATGAAGAAGATGATGCGTGGTAAGAAGGTTCTTCTTGTTCAGGATGATGTGGATCATATAGACCAAGTTGAAGCATTAGCTGGGGATCTTAATTGGTTTGAGCCAGGAAGTAGAATTATCATTACAACAAGAGACGAGCACGTGGTAGCACGTTGGGCGAATTGGATTCTTAATGTCAATTTGTTATCGGAGGAGGAAGCAATTTTGCTCTTCAGTAAGCATGCGTTTCGGAGAGAGAGTCCAAAGCAAGGGTATGAAGAACTATCGAGAAAAGTTGTACTCTATGCTGATTGTCTTCCCTTAACTATTAGAGTTTTAGGTTCGTTTCTATATGATAAAGATGAAAGGGAATGGATATCTACACTAGAAAGACTAAAAGAAATTCCGTTAAAGGAAACTCTTCAACAACTGGAATTAAGCTATGATGCTCTAGAGGAAGATTACAAGGAAAATTTCCTAACTGTGGCGTGCATACTAAAAGGGTGGTCCAGAGACTTGGCAATTGAAGCACTCTAAAGTTGTGGATTTCATAGAATTGGTTTAAAAGTTCTTGAGCAAAGATCTCTTGTATGTTATACTGGTTGTAAGTTGGTGGATATGCATGACCATATTGAAGAGATGGGTAGGAATATTGTTCGTCGGGAGCACCCAGATGAACCTGAGAAGCATAGCCGATTGTGGATTGATGAGGAAATTCAAAATATATTTGCTAATGACTTGGTAAGGTCAAATTTATTTGTCAATTTTATAAAACTACTAGCAATTGTTGATTGCTTTTTGCATTACAGGGTACTAAAAAAACAAGATATATACGGTTCCACTTGGGGGAAGTCAGTTTGGAAAATTTAAAAATTGTTATGAAAGGTCTTAGAAAAATGGTTGAACTAAGATTTCTTGACGTGTATGCGGAGAATGATTTTCTGGAAGAAAGGGAATATGATTATGTCAGCCAATACTTTCCAAATGCTTTACGATATCTATGTTGGTGCAACTACCCTTTTCGGTCTTTACCCAACACATTTCAAGGAAAGAATCTTGTTGCTCTTAAGATGTCTTGGAGCAATATCCTACGACTTTGGGAAGGGGGAGAAAAAAAGGTATAACTATGGCTGCTTTATTGTTTAATTTATATCAATATTCATCTTGTTTTTATTTTATAATTTCATTTGTGTTAGGTTCTTAAGAAGCTCAAATTCCTTGACCTCAGTCGTTCCATGGTGACCACCCTTGACCTTGAGCTTATTCCAAATATTGAGTCGTTGTCTCTTGGAGAATGTCGAGGCTTGGTACAAATTGACATGCTTAATCAATGTTTAAACCTCATCAGTGTTGACCTCAGTCGTTCACAGTTGAAGACCGTTGACCTTCGCTCAGCTTTGAAGCTCGAGCTGTTAAAACTTGAAGGCTGCTGTGATTTGGTAGAACTTCATTTGCCAAATGGATGTCAGAAACTCAAACAACTCTACTGTACAGAGTCAAAGTTGACGGCCCTTGACCTTCAGCTGGCTCCGAATCTTGAGACATTGATTCTTAGAAAAAACAAAGGTTTAGTAATACTTCACATAGCCAAGAATTGTCAAAAGCTCATATCCCTGGACGTTAGTTATTCAAAGTTGAAAACCCTTAAGCTTGGGTTGACTCCAAATCTCAAGAGCTTAAATCTTGAAGGCTGTTGTGATTTAGTACAACTTCATTTGACAAATGAATGTCAAAAACTCAACTGTACAAAGTCAAAGTTGATGGTCCTTGACCTTCAGTTGGCTCGGAATCTAGAGACGCTGATACTTGAAAAAAACAATGATTTGGCAACACTTCACATACCCAATAATTGTAGAAAGCTTATATCCCTTGACATTAGTTATTCAAAGTTGAAAACCCTTGAGCTTGGGCTGACACCAAATCTCAAGAGCTTAAATCTTGAAGGCTGCTGTGATTTGGTAGAACTTCATTTGCCGAAGGGATGTCAAAAACTCAAAGAACTCCACTGCACAGAGTCAAAGTTGATGGCCCTTGACCTTCGACAGGCTCCGAATCTTGAGATGCTGATTCTTAAAAAAAACAGAGATTTGGTAACAGTTTACATAGCCAAGAATTGCCAAAAGCTCATATACCTCGACGTTAGTTATTCAAAGTTGAAAACCCTTGAGCTTGGGCTGACTCCAAATCTCAAGAGCATAAATCTTGAAGGATGCTTTGATTTGGTAGAACTTCATTTGCCAAATGGATGTCAAAAACTTAAAGAACTCCATTGCACAGAGTCAAAGTTGATGGTCCTTGACCTTCAGTTGTCTCCGAATCTTGAGACGTTGATTCTTGAAAAAAATAGAGATTTGGTAACACTTCAAATAGCCAAAAACTGTCAAAAGCTCATTTCCCTAGACATTACTTATTCAAAGTTTAAAAACCTTGACCTTGAGCTAACTCCAAATCTCAAGAGCATAAATCTTGAAGGCTGCTGTGATTTGGTAGAACTTTATTTGCCAAATGGATGTCAAAAACTCAAAGAACTCCACTGCACTGAGTCAAAGTTGATGGCTCTTGACCTTCAGCTGGCTCCGAATCTTGAGACATTGATTCTTAAAAAAAACATGGATTTGGTAACACTTCACATAGCCAAGAACAGTCAAAAGCTTATATCCATCGATGTTAGTTATTCAAAGTTGAAAACCCTTGAGCTTGGCCTAACTCCAAATCTCAAGAACTTAAATCTTGAAGGCTGCTGTTATTTGGTAGAGCTTCATTTGCCAAATGGATGTCAAAAACTTAAAAAACTCCAATACACAGAATCAAAGTTGATGGCCCTTGACCTTCGGTTGGATCTGAATCTTGAGACGTTGATTCTTAAAAAAACAGAGATTTGGTAACACTTCAAATAGCCAAGGAGTGTCAAAAGCTAATATCCCTTGACGTTAGTTATTCAATGTTGAAAACCCTTGAGCTTGGGCTAACACCAAATCTCAAGAGCTTAAATCTTGAATGCTGTTGTGATTTGGTAGAACTTCATTTGCCAAATGAATGTCAAAAGCTCAAAGAACTCAACTGCACAGAGTCAAAGTTGATGGCTCTTGACCTTCAGTTGGCTCCGAAACTTAAGACGATGATTCTTAAAAAAAACAGAGATTTGGTAATACTTCACATAGCAAAGAATTGTCAAAAGCTAAAATCTCTCGATGTTAGTTATTCAAAGTTGAAAACCCTTGAGCTTGGGCTGACTCCAAATCTCAAGAGCTTAAATCTTGAAGGCTGTTGCGATTTGGTAGAACTTCATTTTCCAAATGAATGTCAAAAACTCAAAAACCTCAATTGCACAGAGTCAAAGTTGATAACCCTTGACCTTCAGTTGGCTCCAAATCTTGAGACGTTGATTCTTGAAAAAAACAGAGATTTGGTAACACTTCACATTGCCAAGAACTGTCAAAATCTCATATCCATTGACGTTAGCTATTCAAAGTTGAAAACCCTTGAGCTTGGGTTAACTCCAAATCTCAAGAGCTTAAATCTTGAATCATGCAATAATTTGGCACAACTTCAGGTTCCAAATGGATGTCAGAAACTCAAACAACTCCACCTCACGGAGTCAAAGTTGATGGCCCTTAACCTTCAGCTGGCTCCAAATCTTAAGACGCTGATTCTTAAAAAAAAAATAGAGATTTGGTAATACTTCGCTTAGCAAAGAACTGTCAAAAGCTTATATCCCTCGACGTTAGTTTTTCAATGTTGAAAACCCTTGAGCTTGGGCTGACACCAAATCTCAAGAGCTTAAATCTTGAAGGCTGTTGTGATTTGGTAGAACTTCATCTGCCAAATGAATGTCAAAAACTAAAAAAACTCCACTGCACAGAGTCAAAGTTGATGGCCCTTGACCTTCAACTGGCTCCGAATCTTGAGACGCTGATTCTTGAAAAAAACAGAGATTTGGTAACACTTCACATAGCCAAGAACTGTCAAAATCTCATATATCCCTCGACGTTAGTTATTCAAAGTTGAAAACCCTTGAGCTTGGGCTAACTCCAAATCTCAAAAGCTTAAAATTTTGAATCACACAATAATTTGGTACAACTTCAGGTTCCACCGGATGTCCATGAAATATTGTACACATAGTCTGAAGTGGTTGTTTGAGGAATAATTCTGATTGCAAATTCCCCTGAAATATGCTGACTTCACCCGGCAGTACTTTGTGAAAGTTTCAGTGTTCTTAAAAAGATGAATATCCCTCATTGACTAGGGATCTTGAGATTCTTTCTTCTGTACGGTTGTGGGCTTGCGCAAACCTTGAGAAGTTTTTTTGAAACATTTGTGGATTACGGCGTTTAAGAAAGCTTGAAATTGAAGTGTTGGTGTGTCACGATCTTATATGTGTATATATGTTGAAGTCTGGCTCTTTTGGATGGCATATGATTTTGAAAAGGTCTGAAGGCCTAGGAAAATCCTATTTACAAGGAACTATTCTAACAAGTACTGTCTTTGCTTTCTATTGATCATCTTACTTTGATTTGAATTTTGAAATCCATATGAATATAATTAATTCTCTTTAGCAAAATTCAATAATTATACTAAAAAAAAGTAATATTATGCCTGAAAGAAGAACCCCTGTTATAGTTTTAATCTTGGTTTTATAGAGTAGCTTATTCATTGTTTGTGTTAAATTTAGAGTTATATTCAAGTTGAAACCGTCAATGTGTTGGCAGATCCAACAAAAGTTAGAATTCAGGAATTAAATGAAATAAAAACCCTAGGAATAGATCTCCCAATTTCTGCATTAAAATTGTATTTTGTGTCACAATCAATCCTAACATTTTTATCATTTCTTGCAATTTGGAGTTTGATGTCCAGAAACAAATCGGAACAGATGCGAGGAAATTGTAAAGCTATTGTGTAGAGAGGGAAACATCACAAGGTTTTGATTGGGAAATGAACGTAATCAAAGTACAAGAAGATGTGAGGAATGTTTAAAGTCACTACCACTTGATTCATGGTGCTTAGTCAACAGAGTTAACTTCTTTAGAAAGTCTTAATGAAAATGTGGGAACTTTGATATGAATTTTTAAATGATCATGTTAATAATATGTTAAGGAATAGTTTTGGAGTAATTTAAAACCATAAAGAAGTTTTTATTTTCACAAAGTTATTCTAAATTGGTATGGAATCATTAAACGAAAATGGTTCCCTTTTGAGTAAGGCTAATATTTTTATAAAATTTACTGTTTTTTTCATGAAACTGTACGGATGGATATACTGTTGAACATGACTCTTTATGTGAGAAGCAACAATACTTTTATTAAGACACATAAGAAGATCTTACACTTTAAGAGATTACTATACTTTGCTTATGTTGAGTAGTGTTTCTTGGATGCGTGGATTTTGGGATTTGGCTTTTAGACTCTTTCTGTCCTTCGAAGTTGTGGAGGCAGTATCTCGCCTTCACCATCATTGATTGGTTTATTTACTTCTTGCTCAGTGACATCAGTGTCGCTTGGATATTCAGGTGTATCAACACTTAACCAAATGTGTCTCCTTTTCTCAACCATGGTCTTCCACTCCTTGAACACCCCAAACTCTTCATCTTTGGTATTCAGAAAGTATAACCAAACCTTACTTGAATAATCATCAATGAACATCATAAAGTATGTACAACCTCCTTGAGACTTCACTGGTGCAGGACCCCATAGATCCGAGTGAACATATTTCAGGATTTCCTTACTTGTGTGTTGACTGCTACCGAACTTCACTTTGCGATGCTTTCCCTTGACGCAAGCTTCACAAAATCTTATCTTTCCACTAGCCTCTCCACCAAGTAGTCCTTGTATGCTTAGAACTGACATGCCCTTCTCACTCATGTGCCCCAACTTATGATGCCACAACTCTGTCTTGTCATCACCTTTATTCAAAGATTGGGAGATAGCCATCATTCCCATAACCGTACTGCCTTCTAGGATATAGATCCCTCCACAATTCATCTTCCATTTCATTATAACCAGATAGTCTTTAGTCACTTTGACCCAGTCACCTTCACCAACGTACCTCATCTCATTCTTAGTCAATGTGCCAAGAGAAATTAGACCCTTCTGAAGTTCTGGAACGTACCAACAATCTAACTTCCTGACCAAGCCATCATGCATCTTCATTTGCAACGTGCCACTACCTTTGATACTGCTCACCCGATCATCACCCATCTTGACTGTGCCATCGAAGGAGTCGAACCCGTCACGATTATACGTCATGTGATAGGTTGCTCCAGAGTCCATGACCCAGGCATCAACATAACTTGATGTGCTCACATTCACTACATCACTATCGTCCCCTTCATCAGAACTTTCCTAAACCACAGCAGCTATGTTACTGCTTGATTCACTATTGGACTTCCCATTCTCCAGGTGTGGACAATTTCGCTTGAAGTGCCCCTTCTCCTTACAATTATAACACTTGGAATTCGATGAAACCTTAGACTTCGATTTAGAACGTGATCTCCCTCTGTTTTCTATTTTCCTCTCTTCTGTCCTCCCTTTCCCCACAAACAAACCGAAACTGGACACCTCATCTTTAACTAAAACTTTCCTTTTCAGTTCCTTGAACATCAGAGAGTCCTTCACATCATTCACAGTGATCGGTATCCTACCATAGAGAATAGAATCAACGAAATTCTTATATGAATTAGGAAGAGAACATAAGAGAATAAGTGTCTGTTCTTCATCTTCAATCTTCATGTCAACACTTTGTAGATCCAAGATGATGCGGTTAAAATTATCCAGATGATCTTTCACTTGGGTACTTTCAGACATTCTGAGAATGTACAACCTTTGCTTCTGATACAACATGCTCGTTAGTGAGTTGTTTTGGTACTTGTCACAAAGTTTATCCCAAAGCCCAAAAGCAGTTGTTTGATCCACGACCTCCCTAAATACTTCATCTGTTAAGCTCAACAGAATGGCACTATGTGCCTTCATCAGAATGTCCACCTTCTAATCAGCCGCCGTGTCCTTTGGCAGTTTTACCTCTCCTTTTAGTGCCGCCGCACATCCTTGTTGAATCAAAAGCATCCTCATCTTCACCTACCACAAAGTGAAGTCATTTGAACCATTTAACTTCTCCAAATCAAACTTGTAAATAGACATCTTCAATCACAAGAACACAAATCGCAACTTTGATACCACTTGTTAGGAAGTAAAGTGAATAACTAGCAAAACTATAAGCACACAAGACACAATATTTATGTGGTTCGGTCAAGGTGACCTATGTCCATGGCCAGGAGGGGAGAATTATTTTATTTTAGAGCTCTCAAACAGAGGTTAAAAATACAATTGCATAGAGATTCGCCTATCACTCTAGAATTAAATATACAAAATGACCTAGCATGCACCCATATTTATGCTCGAGGGATCAGACCGAAAACCCTAATGGGCTAAGTCCATTAGCCCATACTCCCATGAAAGGTGTCAACCAATCACAATCTGCCATGCATAATCTTCTTGAACATTCATCAATGTCATACAACCCATTAGCATCAACAACCCACATGATGGAACACATTTTGCCATAGTGGAGCAACATGATGTATAAGTGGCGCATCATGAACACTAATGGCCAAACAACTATCATGGTGGCACAACATGGTGTAATCCTTGAGCAATACCAACTTCTAATAATCCTTGAACGATCTTGAGCATCATAGAGGACTTCATAGCATACTTATCAAGGACCAAGATGGTCCAACTTGCTCCATGATGGCGCAACAAGTGTATGAATGGCGCAACAAACTTCAAGTGTGGCACAAGAAAATCAAGATTGGAGCAAAAACACCACCTTGGTGCAAAGTAAACATACATGACACAATAAGGCCATTCATGGCGCAAGAGAATACTCCATGGCTAAACAGGAATACCTAATGGCGCAAGAGGAACCCCTCATGGCGCAAAAGGGAGCATAATGGCGCAAAAATGAATGCACTTGGCGCAATAGCATCCTTCTTGGCCCATCCCTTCCACATATGTCACAAAAAGGTTCCTTTGTTGCTCCATATCACTCCCAAGTGCTCCAAACCCCCTTCTATACGATCCGTTCCTTTGGCACTTCATCCATTCCTTTGTCAGAGATTCCTTTCTCAGATGATCTGTTACTTTATCACATGCTCCATGAACCCCAAGTGCTCCATTTAGTTACAAGTGCTCCAAATGCTCCATGAACATGATCTAAAGGCTCGAGTCACATTTAACACGTCGTCTTTCATCACAAATATGCTCCAACATCTCTTCTTCGATCGTGGTCTGTAAGGCAAACATTGCTTTGCATGCTTTGATTTTCCATTTGCATAGAGCGTCATTAAAATCTTCCTATGGCGGTGTAGTTTCTCTTTCGCCAATGACCTCCTATAGATCTTGTCCTTGTAAGTAGGACTCCATACATGCTTCCCACATTTTGTAGTTATTGTTGTTGATTTTCTTGATTACTACTCCATTGTGTTGTCAGTACCTTGATAATACCAAATAAGCTAGTTTCGAAACTAAACTTGCAGAGTCACTAACTACTAAGGATACAAAGAGAATCACTCGTTCTCACCATCAAGAAACCTTTGATACCATATTTTTGAATACAATTCTTTATGTGGGAAACAACAATAATTTTATCAAGATTATTTAAGAAGAACTTACACTTTAAGAGACTACTATACTTTAATTATTTTGAGTGATTCTTTAATGGTTTGGAGCAAATGAGCTTCATACTTATTTATAGTCCACTAAGGAAGTTTCTAGATACTAGTATACACTTTCCAGTTACATGATAACTCCAGAACTATTTATCATGTTCTATAAGCTTATATGTGTTTCTAGAACATTCTAGCAACTCCTAGAGAGGTCTAGGATGATTTTATATATTCTAGAATGTTCTATAACCTTCCGGGGTCATCCATTCCATTCTAGAATATTCTAAACTTTTCCAATATATTTTGGAGTCTTCCATAATATTCCATAATGTTTTAGAATCTTCAACAACATTTTAAACCAAGCTAAATTTTCATAGATAATAATATTGGTTCTATTAGGATAGTGATGATATTTTAACATATATGTGAGTGTTTACTGGTGTTACACCAAGCTATGTTAGAATGGAATGAATGATTGATAGAGAAAGAAAAAAAAGAACAAATTGTAGAAATGATTATCTCTTGTATAGTGCATTTAGAAGAAATGAATAAATATATTGTAACATCCTAAAACTCAGAGTAAAATTTTTAATTTTTCAAAACCAACCCATATATCATAATAGTTTACAAAACAATGTATCTAAGAGTAATCACTAAAATCAAAGTATCCCACAAAGCCAGAGTCATAAAATCGAGAGGATATGTGCACGATCACACATTTGCTTTCCCACGATCGTCTGAAGTACATAAAATAATAAACTAAAACTTAGTGAGTTCCTCCAAGGTACCACCACACAAACATATAAACAAAAAGATACTGGGTCCACAACCTACTGGTTGGATTACCCCTGGCCCATAACCTTCCGTTTAGAATGCCCCGACCCACAACCTTCTGGTTGAAATGTTCTGGTCCACAACCTTTCAGTTGGATTGCCTAATACATACTATGTCCACAACCTCCTGGTTGGATTACCCTTGACCCACAACCTTCTAGTTGGAATGCCCCGCCCACAACCTATTAGTCGAAATGCATCGGTCTGTTGACTAACATCACAAAGAAGTACAGTCGCAACCCCACCATACCATGTCGAATTATACATAACAAATAACATATATCATATAACCAGTCATTAGAAAAACATGTAGATCTACAAGTCACTACAGCATAACAACATCCTATATACCGAGGTACATAATATAGTGGGTTGACATTGATGGCTTCAACCCACAAGTACAGTGAGGAAAAACTCACTTCTCAGTTTGAACAAATAGTTAAATAGATCATTACTTTGAATATCAGCTCTAGCATTCACTTAGACATCAAATAGTGACAAATCTCAACTATGTAACATCTAATTTTTCTGGTGTTCGCTTTTGACCCTTAAGTTAAGATGTCTTTGCAAGATTGGTTCCCAATGGCATTTTCATAATTTCGGCCATTATTTACGTACGCTGGGTGTACGTAGTCAGGGTGTAAACCCTAATTTTTTAGGGTTTGGGCCCTATTTAAGAACCTTTATGGCCTCATGTACCCTCTTATCTTCAGCTCTCTTCCTCATTTCGAAACCCTAAAGTATGTGAGTGCATTGTGAATCTTAAAGAGCCTTTTTTGGTATCATTTTGGAGCTTTTGGAATGGAAGGAAGAACCTTGAGGTTGTGGTGTTTCACTAAGGCCTTGATCCATCATCTACTTCCCTTGGTGCATCTTTTGGAAGTATAAAGCTCCAAACTTGATGTATATGTCACTTGGATCTAGTTTTAGCTCAAAGTTGTCACCTTTTTGTCCCAATCTTGATCTTTATGAGTAGGGGATACTCCAAGACGTTTGATTTGTCCTTTTAGATGTTTTAGGGTGTGTTAAGTCATAAAAATGTATCTTGGTGATTAGTTTCTTTCCATGCATGAGCCAGATTGTCTTAATGGGTAAATAATTTAGGGTTTTTTTGGAGCTAAGGTCTTAATAACCATGCTAAATCATAAAGTTGTAAACTTTATGGTTAAGGACATCTTTTTTGGGTCAAGATCTGGATTTTAGACGTAAGTGCTTAACGATTAAACACTTAATGGTTAAAGTGGTGAGCAGCCGCGTACGCTAGGCATACTAAGAGGTACGTGGTCAGCTCCCCGACTATGGCGAATCATGTAGTATACCCCATGTATGTAAGGAGTAAATCCAACGTACTCACTCAGTCAAATTATTTAACTCAATTAACTTTGACCTGGATTTTGACTAGGGTTTGACCTAGGGGTATTTTAGGTAGTTTAATCTGTATGTTGAGATTATGTTATTGAATTCATTAAGGTGACTAGTAGAGCTGATCTCGGAGTGGCGTGCTATTCAATTTTCTCATCTGACTACGAGGTGTGTTTTCTTACTGTATCCATGGGTTGAAGGCACCAAAGCTTACCCATTATTGTGTTAGTTAGACCAATAATTGTTGTGTGGTTTACATGAGCTTACAATTTAAACACAACCATCTTCACCTATAAATTACCCACTATTCTATTTACATTTTACATTTCAAAAAAAACTTTCTATATTTTATTACATTCTACAGAAAACACTCATCTCTCTCATATTTTTTTTCTCTCTGCATGGATTCAAATCAAAACACCCTAAACACTCCAAATGCAAATGTTAGCGACATGCAATTGTTAACCTCTCCAATCCAACAACAACCTCTATTCACCATTTCATACCCCCCCCTCCACCCCCAAACTTCTACCAACACCAACCACAACAATTCAATCAACCTCAATTCCAAGCCTTTCAACAACAATCTTCTCAACAATTTCAACAACCTTCTTTTATACCTCATCAAGTTCAACCATCTCAACTCCCATTATCCCAATCTCAACCTATAAATCTCAACAATGACGACGACGACGAACGGGTCGAAGAAACATAAAAACCAACTCGACGAAGGCAAACAAAAAAAAGATCCAAAAAAGAGAACTACCGCATGGAACGTAGACGAGGAGGAATCTTTAGCGAATCCTTGGATTTTCATATCGCAAGAGGGGGATGTCAACAACTCGCAAACAGGTCAAAGTTTTTGGTGTTGTATTTTAAATCATTTCTACGCATTATTAGGAAAGAAAACGGAGAGGACGTACGACTCGATCAACGCAAAATGGCGTGAGTTACGAGCGGCTTGCACTAAATTCAATGGCATATTTGACAAGCTGAAAAATATGCATAAAAGTGGTAGCAACGATTTCAACATTTTAGCAACCTCAGCCTACGAATACAAAATTACCACCAATGGTAAACCGTTCAGCCACCAAAAAGCGTGGTAAGTTTGTCCTAACGGTCCAAAATGGGTTCTATATCCGGAAATGGCACATTCGGGATCTATCACCGCTTCCAACAAAAGGGCAAAAACGTCCGAGTTTGACGTGGGTTTCGGACTCGACCTCAACGATGACTTCGACGCCACCGAGGGGGAGGGCCCACCGGACGTCCAACTTCATCGACCATCGGGAAGGGACAGAGCGAGAAAGGGAACGACTTCAAGCGGAAAAGCACCGGAAACTAGCGAAGGCGAGCTTACGAATCCATAGATAAAGCTCTAGTTTTTCTAGAAAAAAAAATGCGAATCAACGGAGGAAGTTCGTCGCCACAAAATAGCTCTTACCAATCTTCAAATTATAAACACAAAGCCCCAACCGAATATCGATCCGGAAAATCTTGCGACGTTTTTTAAAATTCAACGACAAGTCCGAGACAAATATGGAATTTAGGTTCTAATATTTATGGTTTTAAGTAATTTAGGATTTTTTTTAATGGTTTTTTAAGAATGTTAGGATTTTAATTTGTGTTTTTATATTAATGTAATGTGTTTTTAATTTTAATGTAATGTGTGTTTTTTATTAAAATTTTGGTTTTTATTTAAATTATGGTTTGTATTTTGTTTTTTTATTTAATTTAATATTAAAAAATAAAAAATAATAAAAAAAGAAATTTGTGTGGTGGTAACCATTTCCAATGTTTAGTGGGTTGGTAGTGAAGCTGACGTGGCGCATAGGTGACAACACTTTTTCGGTGGGTCGAGTGTGACCACTCCCCAAAGCCTAACAATTTATGATTGATTGGAAAAAACAAAGTATTAGTGGTTAACCATAAAACTACTAAAAATAGAATGGGCTTTCTATAATTTGCTCTAATTATTATGTCGTCAACATCAAAATTATTTCACCAAAATCATGATTAAATTCATGACAAAAAATATGTTATTATTATATGAAAAAAATCATGTCGTCCCTATCAAGAGATTAAGTCATCAATATCAAGATTATTTCGTCACAATAATTATGTCATCAATATGAAATGATTAATTAATCAATATCAAAAAAATTCATGACAATGACTGTGAATAAGAGCTTCCCATGCATCGATTCCATGCCTTCACACAACTTTTATCACCCAAACCAATTACAGAAGAACTTTATAGTCTTTTTTTTGTTGTGATTTGTCCATTGCTAAATTTGAGAGAATTCAGCCACATATCCCCTTTCATAACAAACCCACCTTGTGCCAACATCTCTAATGTTAGCAATCAGTATCCCATAGGCACTAATAATATCAACTATAAATTTTATAAAAAAAATCTAATTATTATGAAGCTTAAATGCTTAATAATCTTTACCTAGCAGATATTGTCTTGGATACTGTTTGTTTTTGACATAACACACTAAGTTTATATATATATATATATATATATATATATATATATATATATATATATATATATATATATATATATATATATATATATATATATAGGGTCGGAACACAAACAATAATAAAAGGGGGCCGAAAATCAATAAGACTAATATTTTTTTTTTCAATTCTGGAAGAACTCTAACTAATAAATTTATCATAAACGACATATATATATATATATATATATATATATATATATATATATATATATATATATATATATATATATATTAACACATGTTATACATATATCTCGTTTAAATAATTTCATATCGTAATCAACAATATAACAATTATAGTAATATAAAGATAAAAAGCAAAGAAGTATATTAGAATTAAAAAAAATTATTATACTCATATCAAAAGTTTCAATTAAAAACGAACTAAATAAATAAAAAATAACGTCTAGAAAAAACGATGATACTAACAAAAGAAAAAATAATTGTCTTAACACATGTGTACATAAAGGACAATTAAATCAATCAATATAAAGGTTTATACACTTTTAACCCTGTAGATACATTTAAGTTCGAGACAAAAGTAATTTTACTAATATTTATAAACAAAAATATAATAAAGATAATGATATAGACAAGTCATGAAAGATCCTAAAGATCACAGATTCACAGTAACCCTGACATTGTCTAATCGTCAAAGCATTGACAAATGAAAATAAATATAAGAACACATACACGAGTCAAGGAAAAGGAAGCACAAACGGAGAAGAATGTGTGCAAGTTTGCATGTCGTAGCGGCAGTGGACAATAAGGGTGAGATTTGGCATGGTCACCGCTCTCCTAGTCTCCGTTTGCTGGCATTGCTTCTCCGGTGGAAGACTTTTCTCATCCGTGTATCTCACTTATTTATTTATTTATTTTTTTGTTATATTTTCTTTACCTCTATGATTTTCTATTTTCTGCAACTTTTTTCCTCCTGCTATTACTATTTTATTTTTCTTAAATTTAGAGGGAAAATACATACTTGGTATCATATTAATATATATTTTTTTCAACGAGCTGTTGTAAACTTGTAATGGATCTCGTTTTAGCCTTTTGAAAATACTTAGGGGCCACAATAGTATTTACCATAAAGACATAAGCTAATTTACATGGTTTTTGGTATTATAAGCTAGAATAGCAGGGGGGGGGGGGGGATGCTATAAGACAAATAAATTAAATTACCTCATCAGGAGAACAAAAACTATGCAATCTGCCTACATTTTGTCCCATTATAGACAATGTACTTTTACAAGCTTACACTTGATTGCAAAAAGCGAACATGAACTTTTCAAGAGAAAATCCTAGAACCAAGCACCATAGTCACATCAGAGCGTCTATATATGATGGCGTATCTCGAAGGAGGCAAGATATAAAAGGAAAGATTCATGGCAATTTTTAATCTGCAGAAATTAAAAACATTTTTCAATTAGAGAAAAACTAATAGTTCACGTACTGAAAGAAAGTATAAATCCCCAAAGAAAGTTTAGCTTCCGAAAAGAGCTTCCAAGTGAATGGTTGCTTTACATATAATTGCTTGTTCCCTCAGCAAAACTGGAACTTTTATTCCTATATGAGACTTCAATGGTTTCCATGAGCATCAATCATCATAATATTCTAACAAGAATCATTATCTTTTGGAAACTCTTTTCCATATATATTACATTCAATAAGCAATATATTCGGTCATGAGTATGTGACGCATGAACTGGAGGAACATGTGAGGATATAAAATGTTTAACAATGAAGAAAGTAACATTGACAAACAAAAAATGATGAACACCTGATCAGTTTTTTTTAACAAACAGT
Organism: Lactuca serriola; assembly: GCF_051521515.1. Classification (NCBI taxonomy): domain Eukaryota; kingdom Viridiplantae; phylum Streptophyta; class Magnoliopsida; order Asterales; family Asteraceae; genus Lactuca; species Lactuca serriola. Next base: position 128,130,388 of record NC_136413.1, on the reverse strand, counting down.
TGGTGGGTAGAACACAAAGATTACAATCTTTCCTATATTTACGCCAAATTTTTTGGGAATGAATGTATTTAGGGTGAAGATTGAAAGAACTTAAAACTGAAATGAAGATGAGAGGTGATTCGTACACAACAATTTTTTTCCACACACAACAAATTGTGCTTTAAAATGTTGTATTATACAACACTATAAAACACTAATTGTTGTGTACAAATCATTTCCCAATAAAGATTGCTCAGCTATAAAAAAATAACAAACGGATGAATTGACAAAATACACTATGAATTCTTTGAAAAGAAACCAAATTAATTACCCTTTGTCAATTGGAAGAAGTTTTCCTTCAGTAAAAAATCTAAACCTACCGAAAATGGGCCTGAGAACCATCTTCATGTTTAAGGAAAAAAATATGTTATAGATGCAAACTACTACATCAAAAACGTTTTTGTAGAGTAGATATTCATCGATTTCTATAATTTTCTCCGATTCAGATTTATAAATCGAAAATAGAATCTAAGCATAAGCACACACATGCACACATGTACATATGTACCTTAAAAATCTCCATGAGAACTTACAATCACGGTGCTATCTTTGACTAAATCAACGAACAGATTTTCCCTATTTGTGTATTTTTTGTTGGGGAAATTCATGAAAACAATATATTAATAAAAAAGAATCTGAGATCGACGAGGGAGAAGAGAGATTAAGGAGAATAGCGGCGAAACCTGGAAGGAGTTAGGAAATCTTTGTGTTGATGATATGTTAATGGAAGACAGAGGGAGTCAGTGGGCATGGTATCAATGATAAAGCGGCATGGATCCACTTTGAAGGAACATGGCGACTTTAAAAAAGTGATTGTACCCATTAAGCAACCTCAATCGATTTACATCAAACCTGGCTATATGTCAGAGAGACGACTGTTGGAGAGTTGTGAGGAGACGCAAAGAAAGACATACGAGGGAAATGGCGGTCGAAACCAAATGTCTATGAGTGAAGCGATTGTTTAAATAAGCAGCATAAGATGTTTTGATAAATCGATGTTGATGAAGCGGTTTCATGGGATAATAGGCGTCATGTCTATGAATCTAGTTGGTTTCCATCGGGTCCTTTAGAATATAATGGACGTGGCATCCAATAAGCCGTGTAAGTTTAATTTTGGTGGAATGAGAATAAAATGGCTTTTTATATATAATAGTGATATATATATATATATATATATATATATATATATATATATATATATATATATATATATAGAAAGTGAGAGAGAGAGAGAGAGAGAGAGATCTAGGTTCAAATGTGGATTGACATCTATTGTGCGGACGTGTGGACAATGTTATTCTGTGAGAATGACAAAGAAAATGTGTTGTTTGATAATATGAATATGTTCAATATTACATAACTATTGGAATTATCATACATTCTCGCTAATTAAATCGTCTAAGGTTATTATAGACTTTTTATTATTATTCTCATTCTGTCAGAAGGTTATTGAGTCGTATTCTGTCATAATGAAAATTAGTGAAAAACGATTTAACGCCCCGATCCTCAGGTATTTATTTATTAAGAATTTCTGGAAAAATCTCTACTCGACGAGTTGGTTGACCTACTCGTCGAGTAGCAGCGGGGTGAGAACGCGTGTTTAGTGACCTACTCGGCGAGTCCACTATTGGGACTCGATGAGTAGGAGCTGGCAAATGAAACCCTAAATCCCGGGGTTTGCACCCCTATTTAAAGGAGCCTCAGCCTCCTTTGGGCTTCGTTACAGTCTTTGAGATCCCTTAAAACCCTAATTCATGTGTGTGTGCCTAGATGTGGGTTTGAAGCTTGGAAAAGAGGATTTTGGAGGAAGGAAGCTAAGAGTGCAAAGGAAATTAAAGCAAGAAAGGAGGGGGAAACGGGTTTTTCCTCAGCTAGCATCTTTTGAATGTATCAAAGTACCATTCTTACTTCCTTTTCTTTCCTCTTGTTGAGTTCTAGGGCTTTTTATGGATTTTCATGTTGGGATGTTGAGCTATGGGCTAGATCTGAAGTTGTAACTTCAGATCTGGACCCTCCTTGGGTGCTAGAGTCATAAAGTTGTTGTATTAGTTGTGGTTGAAGTCCCTCTTGGACTAGAAGCTCCATTATGAACTTAAAATAGACATTTGGAGCCTTTAAAACCATGCATGTACGTAAAGTATGCAACTTTACGTGGTAAGTATGCCCTAGAAGCTTAGATCTGTGATTTGGAGCCGCTGCATGGCTCAAAACAAGTCTGTATGGAAAAAGGACTGAATGGACTCGGCGAGTCGCAAGGATGACTCGGCGAGTCACAAGAAGATGGTCATTGAACTCGGCGAGTTGGATGAACAATTCGGCGAGTCTGATGCAGATCACCATAAAACTCGACGAGTTGAAGAACAACTCGGCGAGTCGGATGGATTTTCCCTTGGATGGGCTTGCATGTGTACCCGTCGAGTTGCAAGGAGGAAACTCGACGGGTGTCCCTTAAGGATTGATCGGGATTTGAAGGAACTCGACGAGTCACTCCGATGACTCGGCGAGTTGGAATGTGCTCCATGGACTCGGCGAGTGGCCGAGTGCACTCGGCGAGTTGAGGTCAACATGGACTATTGATCTTGACTGAGGACTCTGACCTTGATCAGGAATTTCTAAGAGGTTATGGGGTGTCTGATAAGAGTAAGAACTTATGAGTATATTGTGCTATGGTTATAGGTGGTGGAGCCGGTGTCAAGTGATCCGGTAGTTGGAGTTTGCATTTCAATCGACATCTACGAGGTGTGTTATCCTCACTATATCAATAGGGTCTATGGCACCAAGGCCGGCCCTTTATGGTTTACATCCTGGTTTAGGATTGTTTCTTTGTTATTGCCATGCTAGATTTCATCCTGGTTTAGGATGGGTGTTATGTTATTGCTTTGCTAGAATTTATCCTGTTTAGGATGGTTGTTATACTAGAGATCGGTTAGATCGGTTGTTATGGTATGCTACATATGATTCTGATCTGATCGGAATCAGGATAGATAATATGTTATGCTTTTATGATCCGTAAGGATTGGTATGTTAGTGACCTGTTAGGTCGATACTCTAGTTACGAGTGAAACTCTATGATTGATGGTCAATGAGATAGAAAATATTTGCCTTGTGTATATGATAGTATATGATAGTATGCGTACATGGTTAGTTGCTTGTTGGTTGGGTAGAGGCGGTCCTGCTTTGTGCTGAAGGCCAACATACCCTCTGAGCGGTTCGGGGAAACTGTAGGCCCACGCGGCGGACCAGTCATGCCGAAGGCTCGGGATAGATTCAGATAGACTGTAGGCCCAGTAGGGCGGACCAGTCCGGCCGATGGCCCAGTATGTATGTTTTTTGATTGATCGTTATGGCTATGGGTTCTGCCAGTGTGGTATTGGTATTTTGGGGGTAGCTCACTAAGCCCTCGGGATTACAATTTTCAGTTTATTGTTTCAGGTACTTCAGGAGAGCGAGGGAAGGCGAAGGCGTGACCGTACCGCTCCTCATCCTCATGATCTATTTTGGGACACTCTGATGATAAATGAATTGGAAATGTTTTGTAAAAACAATTACTATTTGACTCTTTTGTTAGTATTCAAAGTTTAAAATGGGCGTAAATTTTATGGGTGTTAGAAGTTGGTATCAGAGCCTTGGTTTGAGCGAATTGGAGGAACACTCGTGTGAATCCAGTCTCAAACCGAGGAGATTTTTGGAAAATAAGTTTTAAAAATGGTTTTCAAAATAAAGGATGGAGGATGCAGAGGGTACGATCAGTCGGAGTCTGTAAGTAAGCCCCAAAATACCATACAGTTATTTGAAATTCTGATATGATTAGAACAGCATGCTAGTGCTAGGATAGGTATTTTCAGGAATCGCGTGATAGATTGGCTTGATTGTATGATACCTATTAGCCTAGGGTTTCTTGTATATGGGATTGACATCATAACTATAGATGTTTAGTGTATGCACCACGGCTGTGGATAGTCAAGATCTTATAGCCTGAGAATGTTCGATTCGACCTTAGTGTAGGATCGGATATTCGAAAGTCTATCGGGTCCAGCACTATGTGCAACCAGTGTACACTAGCGCTGCAGGGGATAATGGAAGTTTCATGGATATGTGAGTGGTGCGGAACTGCAGGATCAATTACTAGTTAGGCGATGTCCCCTGTTAGTGAGGGTTGAGCGCATATTATGTTAAATACAGTTTAGGGCGTTGTGGTGATACTTGAGACAAATATGGGTAGGTGTGGAAGGTAGTAGGGGCCCATACTACTGAAAGCACAGTACCCATACGCATATCAAGGAAGTCACAACACCTAGGGATTGAGGGTAATTGGTTTTCCGTCATTATATAATTTATCTGAGACATTGAGTGTGTTTGTAGTATGGTGGTGACGAGACATGTTGCTTCAGGGTCCGGATCAGGATCAGGAGACGAAGGATTGGAGGTGCATGTAGCACCTGAGCCCGTGGTTCAGATAGGGACTGAGGAGTTGGATGCCCGGATTCGGGAGATCATGCACGATGAGATTGTTGTTGCGTTCCGAGCGCAGCTGGCAGAGATGTTTGGGTCAATTAAGACCGCGGTGGTCGAGTATTTTGATGAGCGGTATGCCGCTCTAGCAGAGATTGCTACCACTGCAGCCACTTCGGCTGTAACTGCTGCAGGGGTTGGAGGAGGAGGAGCTGCCAAGGCTTTCCAGTATCGGGACTTCGACAATACGAAACCCCCGACATTTGATGGTACACAAGATGCCATTTGGGCTATGAGGTGGTTATCTGACGTGGAGGGATGCTTCTGTTGGATTAGTGTCTAAGTCCATAACTATTTTGGTATGTACTTGACCCGATGGTGCATGGTCCTTTTGGGTTGCCTTCACCAAAGCAACTTGATAGGATGAATTATGGAGAGAAATGATTAAATATGATTTATTAATATATTATGAGAATAATATATTAAAGGAGAAATCATATTGTTTAATTAATATTAGTCAAGAATTAATAAGAATTAAATTTGTGACTAAAAGAGATTAATTAAACTTAAGGGACTGGAATTGTAATTATAACATAATTGCAATTGGGCCATGGATTTCCTTATATTATAAGGTTGGCGAATTCTATTGGGAAACCCATTAGAAATCGTCCAAGGCCTTTAAGGAAAGGAGTCCATGGGTTGCTTAGGGCTTAAGCATCCAAATTAGGGTTTCCTTGTTAGATAACCCTAATAGCCTCACTATATATAGAACCCTTATGCCCCAAAAACGTGGTGAACTAATTGTCTAGGGTTTCCACACGTTTTTTAGAGCCTCCTTCTCTTCTCCTCTTCATCCTCTTGCTTTTGGTGTTTGTGAACCATTAGAGGAGTGACATCTGTGACTCTAAGCTTTCTAAAGTCAATACAAGAAGGAATTGTGATTATTATTGCTACATAACAATCAAGGTAATATCTTAAACCCATTCTTATGTTAATATGATTACTTGTATGCTAGAACTACGGTTTATAGTCTTGGATAACTTGCATGTACAATAGAGAAACCTAGATCCAAGCATTAGGGTTGGTATTAGCACATAGGATGTTCTTATGACTAAAACCCATCAGTGGTATCAAAGCCTTGATTGGTTTCTATTGTATTGATGCATTATGTAGCTGAAAATCGTATTCTGGCTTACTGTTCGACCTGACTCGGCGAGTCACTACTTGGACTCGGCGAGTCAGCCCTACTCGGCGAGTTCCAAAGTGTAACTCGGCGAGTCGGAGCGTCAGACAAAGGAAATTTCGGATTTTGTTGCTGTTTTGCTTAAGGATAATTACCATATTCGTTTTAAACCTATAAAATACGAATTTTATTTTTTCTTAAATAATGTCCTTGCCAAAACACAAGATAATTACCAATTGATTAGATAATAACTTCCTTATATGATAAAGATTGAATTATTTGTATTAATTGGGTAACTTATTTAACAAGAAATTGAAAATTAGGTCAAATATAGATAATGATGAAATTAATTGTTTAATTTATATTATTTGTTATTTGATCTTTGTGTTATGAAAAGTTTCAATTTTTCCCCTTTAGGTTTTATAGTTTAATTTTAAACTCAAAAGTTTAGTTTTGAAATTTAAATAGTTGAAACCCTAATGTTCTGAAAAGGTTTCAAAACTTGCCCTCAAGTTTTGGAATTTAAATTTTGATTAAAAGTTTAGTTTTGATGTATATTTAATTCTAAACCTAAATGTTTTGAAATGTTTCAAAACTTGCCCTCAAGTTTTGGAATTTAAAAGTTGATTAAAAGGTTTGATTTAGGAATGTTAAATTCTAAAACCCTAGTATTGTTTTGAAAAATTCAAATCACACCCTTATGGTTTTATTAATTAATTAAGGTGTATAATTAAAAGAGGTTTAATAAATCCATAAAAGTTTAGGTTTACAATTTAATTGAATTAAAAGTATAATTGTTAAATTTGACCTCCTAGTATTTTAAAAGTGTAAAATACACCCTATACTATATATAACATTAAAAGTCTAACATTATATATATGTATGAGTAAAAGTCAGTCTTACCGTTAGTAGGCCTCATTCACGAAGCTGGTCTATAAGGGGTGTTTAAGGAAATTGCCTATAAAATGGCGACTGAATGGGTATCCACTCTTACCCACCGCACTCTTGACTAGTGGAGGGTGGTTAGCCGAACGGGTAGGATAGGACAAAACCTTCCAGTATAAGTATAATGAAGTACAAAAGTAACTAAATGTTTTACAAATTCCCAATCTTAGTTACTTAGGCAAAAGTGAATTGATGCAATTCCATGAAATTACACTTTGTGCCCTTGCGAAGACGTTAGTGGAGCGTGTGTGGTTAACCGGCACACTAAATGGTTCTAAGCAAAGGTAGCAAAGGGTGACTCAATGTTTGTCATAGTTCGGTGGAGCGTGTGTGGTTTACCGGCACATCGAATAGGTGACTGTAACATGTGAGGGCACCATGTAAGTTTGCATGGTTATTCACACCCGCTTTATGATCATTGGCATCCCAGTCACAAACAAGAGGGGCATATCGAGATTTAAACATGCCATTGAAATGTTCAATGAATCTCAAAGGATCTAGGAGTTTTCATAGATTTAAAACTTAAATTTCTTTTTCATTTTTCATGGTGGAAATTAGTGAATCGTCATTCACTTACCTTCAAATATTCTGCAACTAGATTACGGCATCCCTTTTCGAGGTTGTAGCATATTGTGTTGGGTCCTAGCCTTAGTATCTCATTTGGGTGAATTACTAAGGACTCAATCAATCAACTAACTTGAATTCGTTTTCTCCCGTTTTGTAGATGTCAAAGTATGACAACTATGGTCTTCCCAAATCCCGTGGAACAAGCATTCCGCATGAAGATGATATTCCACGATTCGATCGAGGAACAAGAGATCATGCTTTACTTCCTCCACCTCCTCCAATTATTCTCGCTAACCCACAAGTTCGAAGACTTGAAAAGTTCAAGCTCACTCAAGACCTTTTGGCAAGTAAACATAAAGAAGGAAAGTCGGTGTGTGCACACGTCGTAGGGATGAAGTCACACATTGATAGGTTAAGAATGTTGGGATCCGTTGTCTATGAGGAGATGGCTGTTGATTGGGTTTTTCAGTCACTTCCTAACTCATATAGTGAGTTTGTAAGAGAGTACTATATGATGAACTGCGACGTGACCCTTATAGATCTCACCTATATGCTTATTCCCGCTGAATCAGCAATGGTTTGGCTTAATAGAAAAGCAAAGTTGATTGGTGAATCTTCCTTCAAGACCTCTATGGTTATAGAAAATGGCAATGAAAGACATGCTATGATCGAAAAGTTTGATCATAAGAGAAAGGCAATGTCTGAAGTAGTTCCATGTCCTGTTCCAAAAGAGTCAATTTGCTTTTATTGCCAAGAGAAGGGGCATTGGAGACGAAGCTGCACTATTTACCTAAGAGATCTAAGAGATGGGAGAGTCAAAACGTATGGCTCTGCTTTAGGTAAAATCCATTGACTAACTCTTTTAAGCTTCTATTCTAGATTCTTAATACATAATGTGATAAGATTACAATTGATGTTTTATAGGATCGAAGAAAAGAAAGGAAGCTTAAGGGAAGAAGTGAGCAGAATCTAACCGTGAAGGAATGGATTTCGATCGCATTACTTGAAGATTAGATTCTTGAGCTACTACTTAGAGTTAGAATAAGATTGCTAAGAAAGGTGTATTAGCATAGTTTTTCAAATAATTGCATTGTAAGGACAAATTTTTTCTGCAATAAAATACATTTTAATTTTATATTATTTATTTATCCTTGCAGTGGCGTGTATGAAAAATTGATGTTAGAATGTTTCTATTATTAGCAATAATGGATTTGATTCTTAATTATGGAAATGTCGAAAATTTACCAAATAAGGAGAGTTTCTCACCGACCAAGTTTCAGTTGGACAAAAATTTGGAATCACGCAACTTGGTTGCATGATGAATGAGAAATTTCATATTTGGAAATTAGACTAATTCGTTGACAAAGTGTCAAGTGAAAGGACTAGGAAATCGAGTACACAAGTTGCGGGTTGATCAAGTCCACCATAAGAGTAACAAAGATATTCGTCATGATTTACTAAAGGTTTAGTAAATATGATTATACTTATAAGATTAAGTGTAATTCCGAATTGATTGAAAAAGTTTAAATCAATAGCAGAACAAATAAGAAGAATCAAGTAGGCAGAAAGATAAAAGTTTCTCCATTCTAAGAAGAAGGGAGAGTACCTTTTATGCTTTATGATAGGTCTTAATGATTAAGAACCATATCTCAATTGATCCTCTAAGTGAGTCTTAGTATAATTATATGTCTAAGAAGAGGATTAAAGAATTGAAGAAATGGTTAAATCAAGAAGTCAATCATACTTCGTTCCAAAACAAATATTAGAGTTAAGATTGTGAAATTTAGTGATAAGTATTAAGAAGGTTTATAACATTCATCAAATGTGGAAAGTTGTGATGTCTTGGATAAGACAAAGACCAACTAGGACCAATTTATGAAATGTTTTGATAAAAACTACACTAACTCTTGAATATTTGTTTGTCAAGAAATGTTTATTGACAAGAGAATCTTATATGTCAAGGAGTCAGTGGGAGTCTTAATGGTCTTGAAAGGTTTCAAGAACAAATCAAAATAGACCTTATCGATCATCACTAGCACACGAGTTGAGGTTTACAACCTATCGTGTTGACATTATTTTGTTTCTGTGCCGTTCTAATTAAGTTAATTATGCATGTAAGTTCTATGAGTTCTCATTTGAATGAATAAAAGGCAAGGACCTTGATCAATGAAAAGTACATTGATAGGAAAAGGTGAGCTGCTTAACTACTTGGAAGACATGGTGGGCAGCTGTGTTACCGTAAGGCAAGGAAATCAAGATTAAGAAAGTTCGGTCCATATGAGTTTGAATTTGTCGTACTTTGGTTTTGACAAATTCACATGGATAGGAACACATACACCATTAAAATCTAAGTGTCATAAGATTCCCTCCATGAAAATGACTGTGAGGAAATGCTTTCACTAATAGAGATTTTAAGAAGATAGTGATTGTGAAATTGTATTCTCGAATTCGATTATGGTTACGGTATCCCTTTCCATGATTTGAATTGTGAGATTTGGCAATAGTCTGAATTGTTTAGACACACATATGAACTATCTATGGCAAAGGTGTATAATTTTAAGAAGCCTTGATAAAAGATTATCAAAGCATTAGGTATTAGAAATATGAACTTAAAGAAATTCAATAGGCATTTTTTTTTTCTGGAAGTTAAGATGTTTTCTGAATACATGTCAAAGCTAGTGGGAGCATAAGTGTTATGTTTATAATAATCATCTTGATAGTGGGAGCATAAATGTTATGATTGTATGATTATTAAGGCAAGTATTGCAAGTTAGCAATATTAATTATAGAAAACAAGAGTCATACCTTGCAAAGTTGTAAGGGTTGAATAGTTGTTTTGCTATAATTAAGGGAGAGGATATTATGCTTCATTTCAAATCTAAAGGCTTAGGTTGTGGAATGTTAATAATTTAGTCAAGGAAACATAGTATGTTCTCAAATTTCGATTATTATTACGGCATTCCTCTTCATAGTTCGAATTTTGAAAACGTAGCACATAAAATATTACGGCAGAAGATTGATAAAGTATCAAATCTTTATGTAAGACATTATGCATCGTGTCCTATACGCTTCGGGTATAGGATCGATTGCAAATGCTATAATATTTGACCATTCTAAAATTTTCCAAATGTCTCGCGCATTTAGAGGGAAAAAGGACAAGAATCGGTTTTGACTAAGATAATTAAACAACTATCAAAGGACAATCCAAAGTTCACCTAGGATTGGTTGCTTGTGAGTAGTTGGAAGTATAGTATTGGATGGACCATATCGACATTATTATTAATAGATAAGATTCTATTGAGAATGAGTTGTCATATGGTAAGTATGGAAAGTTTTCCATATTGGGAGTTGAATATTGAAAATCTATGTCTAGATTAGAAACTTTTATGCAAAAGGATGTTCAAATGAATGTACTTTGAGTGAGAGACATCATATCTAAGGAATTGTATTGTAACAATCTCCGATAGAGGACTTTGTAATATCATTGGCAATAGTCATTGTGACTTTTGTGCTATGACATTACGAAAGGATCATTGCATAAAATGTTAGAATATAGCATATTCCATAAGTGGCAAGAACTTGATATTATTTCACTTATGGAAAAGGATTAGGAGTTGTGAAATGAGTATGATTGGAAATGTGCTCATTTGATCTATTTCACAAAGTAAGAACCATAGGTAAACATTGTGTGCATGCTAGGAGCATGGGACAAGTGTAGTAATAATTCAAGTAAGAAGTTGATTACCCAAAACAACAAATAATGAGTAATCGATATGGTGATAAATAAAAGGTGTTTTATTTATGCTCAAAGGTTTGAGGCCATATGGGATTAGTATTATTCTTGTGTTTCACTTTGCATATTTTGACTTCCTGAATAATTTAATTGGTTGAGAACAGTCAAATTATTCGAACGGGCCACAGTCGTTCATATGTTGGAAGTAGGTATGAATAAAGACCGTCGTGAATTGGTGTGTGGATTGTCTAAAAAGTATTAGACATAAGCAAATGTTTGTTGCAACGTTCATGAGTGCTTATGAATATGATTTGAGCATTGGATTAAACCCACGCTCACTTGGATCACTCCATGAATTGTATCACGAGTGATTGGTGAGACGATAACATCTTATATTCTTGAAACCGAGATGTGTGAGTTGTATCTTGCGAATCGGTTGCACATTGATAATATGTAAACGCACCAGTAACTTGGTGTCATAAAACATATTGTTGTGTGTGATTCGGTGAGTGAGTGCAAGCGAGCATTGAATCAAATTTTATCCATTCCTTTTATCTAAAGTAGGATAAAAGAGATATCTTTGGGCCCCTCAATGATTTAGTGATGACAAACGTAAATGCTCGGCCGGGCTAGGGCTAATTTGATTTGTTCAATTAGTCAGTCGTCATAAATCGGAATTCGAAAAATAGTACAGAGAGAATGATTAGAAATCATGTCTCATACGATATCTAGAATGGAGGAATATATGATCTCTTATCTAAAGGACACGTGTATCTGATAGGATTAGAGTTGACAACGGCTTTGGAAAGCTACGATTGCAGATCATGATCTGAATTCATACGCATAATAGTTATTAGACTTATCCAAGTGGGAGACTGTTGGATTAGTGTCTAAGTCCATAACTATTTTGGTATGTACTTGACCCGATGGTGCATGGTCCTTTTGGGTTGCCTTCACCAAAGCAACTTGATAGGATGAATTATGGAGAGAAATGATTAAATATGATTTATTAATATATTATGAGAATAATATATAAAAGGAGAAATCATATTGTTTAATTAATGTTAGTCAAGAATTAATAAGAATTAAGTTTGTGACTAAAAGAGATTACTTAAACTTAAGGGACTGGAATTGTAATTATAAGATAATTGCAATTGGGCCATGGATTGCCTTATATTATAATGTTGGACGAATTCTATGGGGAAACCCATTAGAAATCGTCCAAGGCCTTTAAGGAAAGGAGTCCATGGGTTGCTTAGGGCTTAAGCATCCAAATTAAGGTTTCCTTGTTAGATAACCCTAATAGTCTCACTATATATAGAACCCTTATGCCCCAAAAACGTGGTGAACTAATTGTCTAGGGTTTCCACACGTTTTTGAGAGCCTCCTTCTCTTCTCCTCTTCATCCTCTTGCTTTTGGTGTTTGTGAACCATTAGAGGAGTGACATTTGTGACTCTAAGCTTTCTAAAGTCAATACAAGAAGGAATTGTGATTGTTATTGCTACATAACAATCAAGGTAATATCTTAAACCCATTCTTATGTTAATATGATTACTTGTATGCTAGAACTAGGGTTTATAGTCTTGGATAACTTGCATGTACAATAGAGAAACCTAGATCCAAGCATTAGGGTTTGTATGAGCACATAGGATGTTCTTATGACTAAAACCCATCAGCTTCTTCATGTGTTTATGCCCTGCTGACCAGAAGGTCAGGTATGAATTGAACCTGCTGAGGCCTGGGGCGAACGACTGGTGGTGGCTGACGACTGGGTTGTATACTGATGATCAGAGGGCTGCTATTACCTAGGAGCAGTTCCAGAATATATTTCGCGCCCGCTACGTTCCGCGCGTGGAACGGGAGTGGCTTGCTCAGGAGTTTTTGACCTTGAGACCGGATGGGGAGTCTGTGATGGAGGTTACCCGTATGTTCACGGAGAGGGCTATGTTTTGCCCGGAGTTTGCTTCAGAGCAGTCTCAAATGACTCGTTATCTGAGTATGCTCAAGACAGATATTCGACAGTTTGTCTCTACTCAGCGATGTGATACCCTCCTGGACCTACAGGAAGCCGCGCGGCGGCGTGAGTTGGAGATAGAGCTGTAGCTAAAGGAGCAGCGTCATGCACCAACACAGTCTCAGCTGGCTCCTAAGCGGTCTAAAACCGCTGATACACGGTCCGGGGGTCATCAGAGCCGCACTTGTGGATAGTGTGGCAAGGCTCATTCAGGGGTTTGTCGAGCAGGTGGTGGGTGCCACAAGTGTGGCAAGGAGGGGCACTATGCCAGGGACTGTCGTCAGTCAGCCCCTCCTGCATATATGAGGATTTGTTTCCATTGTCATCAGGTTGGTCATGTGAAGACCAACTGTACGCAGCTCGCCGCCAAGCCGGCGCAGGGTTCCGCGCTAGCTACTGTGAGGATTGGAGACAGGAGGCCAGTCAGGATGGAGCCTCCGGAGACTCAGGGTCGCGCCTTCCAGCTCACGGCCGAGGAGGCCAGGGCAGCACCGGATGTGGTTACTGGTATTTTTCTATTCTCTATCTCAGTTATTGTATTGGTGCTATGCTTATTGGCTGTACCTATGATCAGGTACGTTTTTAGTAAATTCTTTGCCTGCTTTGGTTTCATTTGACTCGGGGGCGAGTCGGTCGTTCGTATCTCAGACCTTCTCTAGAGGGTTCAGTGTGCTGATAGATGATCTTGAGTGCCCGTTGCGAGTTTCGATCGCCAACGAGCACGGCGTTTCTGCTTCTTCGGTCTACCGAGGATGCAAGTTGGAGATTTTCGGAGTGTCTTTATCGATATATTTGATTCATATTCCCATGGGGGATGTATGCGTGATTGTGGGAATGGATTGGCTTAGCTGTTTTGGCACCATGATCGACTGTGAGGTACAGCGGGTGGTGGTTTGAACCCTAAGTGGGGGAGAACTGGTGGTATATGGCGAGGGCACCAGGTCGGGATTAGGGTTCTGTTCGGCGGCCAGGGCTCGACAGTATATTCAGCACGGGTGTGCTAGTTATTTGGCATATGTGGTAGATACGCGGGTTAGAGAGCAGCTCTCAGTTTCAGAGGTCCCTGTGGTTAGAGAGTTTGCTGATGTATTTCCAGAGGAGCTACCCGGAGTGCCTCCGGTGAGGTAGGTTGAGTTTATGATTGATCTAGTGCCAGGTGCGGCCCCTATCACCAAGGCGCCGTACCGTTTGGCACCGCTAGAGATGCAAGAGCTGTCATCTCAGTTGTAGGAACTGCTAGGTAAGCAGTTTATTCATCCGAGTAGCTCACCTTGGGGAGCACCGATCCTCTTCGTCAGGAAGAAGGATGGTTCGCATAGGATGTGCATTGACTATAGGGAGTTGAATAAGTTAACGGTAAAGAACCGTTATCCGCTCCTGAGGGTAGATGATCATTTCGACCAGCTGCAGGGTGCATCTTAGTTTTCCAAGATTGATTTGAGATCAGGTTACCACCAAGTCAGGGTGAGGGAGGAAGATATGGAGAAGACCGCGTTTCGGACTCGTTATGGTCATTATGAGTTTGTGGTGATGCCGTTTGGACTCACCAACGCGCCAGCAGTATTCATAGATCTGATGAACCGATTCTACAAACCGATGCTCAATCGCTCGGTCATTGTGTTTATAGATGATATCTTGGTGTATTCCAAGACCCGAGAGCAGCATGAGGAGCACCTCAGGGAGCTGTTGGAGGTGTTGCGACGAGAACGGCTCTATGCCAAGTTCTCAAAGTGTGAGTCCTAGTTTCGGGAGGTTTAGTTCCTTGGACACCTCGTTAACCAGGATGGGATTTTTGTCGATCCGGCCAAGGTGGAGACGGTTATGCAGTGGGAGACACCGAGATCTCCCTCAGACATCAGGAGTTTTCTAGGCTTAGCAGGGTATTATCGAAGATTCATTCATGATTTCTCCAAGGTTGGTGTACCCCTCACTCGTCTAACGAGGAAGGGAGTGCATTTCCGGTAGGGCCCGGAGCAGCAGAGGGCATTTGAGACCCTCCGGCAACGGTTATGCGAGGCGCCAGTGTTGACACTCCCCGAGGGAGTGGAGGATTTCGTGGTATATTGTGATGCGTCCATTGCAGGCTTAGGGGTAGTCCTCATGCAGAGGGGGTGGGTGATAGCTTATGCATCGCGACAGTTGAAGCCGCATGAGACAAGATACCCCACACACGATCTTGAGTTGGGAGCGGTGGTCTTCGCTCTCAAGATTTGGAGGCACTATCTGTACGGGGTCCGTTGTACCATATACACTGATCACAAGAGTTTGAGGCACATTATGGATCAGCCGAACTTGAATATGAGGCAGCGCAGGTGGTTGGATGTAGTCAAGGACTATGATTGTTAGATCCTTTACCATCCTGGAAAAGCAAATGTGGTTGCGGACGCCCTGAGCCGCAAGTCAGCTGGGTCTTCTACCCCAGCCAGATGTATGAGGATAACGGTGGATTCCCCACTGGTGGGTTTGGTCAGAGATGCTCAGATCGAATGTATGAAACCGGAGAACGGGAAACTGAAAAGAATTAAGGGCGAAAGCGCCCGGTTTGTTCAGGATAGCCGCGGGCTACTGACCCGATATGGTCGGGTTTGGGTTCTGATGACTGGAGGAGTTAGGCAGACAGTGATGGAGGAGGTTTATAAGTCTCGTTTTTCTGTTCACCCGGGGGCTACCAAGATGTACCGAGATTTGAGTTTGAGTTATTGGTGGCCTGGTATGAAGTGAGATATCGCTTGGTACGTTGAGAGGTGCTTGACCTGCAGAATGGTCAAGGCCGAGCACCAGAGGTCGCATGGTAAGTTGTAGTCCCTGGAGATTCCCATGTGGAAATGGGAACGTATTACGATGGATTTCGTCACAAAGTTGCCGAAGACGGCAAAGGGATTCGATGCTATATGGGTCATCGTGGATCGATTGACCAAGAGTGCCCATTTCCTAGCTATACTGGAGAGTTCGTCGGCAGAGAAGTTGGCCGAGCTATACGTCCGCGAGATTGTCTCTCGCCATGGGGTTCCAGTTTCCATAGTTTCCGATCGGGATGTCCGATTTACTTCCCGTTCTTGGCAGAAGTTCCACGAGGAACTAGGTACGAGACAACATTTCAGTAAAAGGTTCCATCCGCAGACTGATGGGCAGAGTGAGCGGACCATTCAGACCCTCGAAGATATGTTGAGGGCGTGCGTCTTGATTTCAGTGGGAGTTGGGATTCCCACCTACCGCTTGTAGAGTTCGCCTCCAACAACAACTATCATTCCAGTATTGGTGCCCTACCTTTCGAGCTGTTATATGGGCGGAAGTGTAGGACCCCAGTCTGTTGGGGCGAGGTTGGGCACATGGTGATGGTTCGGACGGAGGTAGTTCTGCAAACTACCGAGATGATACAATAGATTAGACAGCCGCTACAGACTGCTCAGAGCCGATAGAAGAGTTATGCTGATCGACGCCGATCTGAGTTGGAATTTCAGGTGGGTGACATGGTTCTCCTGAAGGTCTCACCCTGGAAGGGTGTGATCCGTTTCAGGAAGAGGGGAAAATTGGGTCCCCAATTCATCGGGCCGTTCAGGTTTGTTGCCAGGGTTGGCAAGGTGGCTTATAGGCTAGAGCTTTCAGAGGAACTTAGCTGGATCCACATCACATTACATGTCTCGCAATTGCGAAAGTGTGTCATGGACCAGGAGGCAGTGGTATCGTTGATGACATTCAGTTCGTTGAGCGCCTGAACTATGTGGAGAGGCCTGTAGCTATCTTGGAAAAGAAGAAGAAGATTATGCGGAACACGGAAATACCTTTAGTAAAGGTGCAGTGGGAGCATGGGAGATGATCCGAGTGGACGTGCGAGCCGGAGGCGGAAATGCGCGAGCATTACCCGACATTGTTTTCTTCAGCGGACTTCGAAGACGAATTCTAGTTCAAGTGGGGGAGAATTGTAACGCCCCAATCCTCAGTTATTTATTTATTAAGAATTTTTGGATAAAGCTCTACTCGATGAGTTGGTTGACCTACTCGTCGAGTAGCAACGGGGTGAGAATGCGTGTTTAGTGACCTACTCGGCGAGTCCACTATTGGGACTCGGTGAGTAGGAGCTGGCAGATGAAACCCTAAATCCCGGGGTTTGCACCCCTATTTAAAGGAGCCTCAGCCTCCTTTGGGCTTCCTTACTGTCTTTGAGAGCCCTTAAAACCCTAATTCGTGTGTGTGTGCCTAGATGTGGGTTTGAAGCATGGAAAAGAGGATTTTGGAGGAAGGAAGGTAAGAGTGCAAAGGAAATTAAAGCAAGAAAGGAGGGGGAAACAGGTTTTGCCTCAGCTAGCATCTTTTGAAGGTATCAAAGTTCCATTCTTACTTCCTTTTCTTTCCTCTTGTTGAGTTCTAGGGCTTTTTATGGATTTTCATGTTGGGATGTTGAGCTATGGGCTAGATCTGAAGTTGTAACTTCAGATCTGGACCCTCCTTGGGTGCTAGAGTCATAATGTTGTTGTATTGGTTGTGGTTGAAGTCCCTCTTGGACTAGAAGCTCCATTATGAACTTAAAATAGACATTTGGAGCCTTTAAAACCATGCATGTACATAAAGTTTGCAACTTTACGTGGTAAGTATGCCCTAGAAGCTTAGATATGTGATTTGGAGCCGCTGCATGGCTCAAAACACGTCTGTATGGAAGGAGGACTGAATGGAATCGATGAGTCGCAAGGATGACTCGGCGAGTCACATGAAGATGGTCATTGAACTCGGCAAGTTGGATGAACAATTCGGTGAGTATGATGAAGATCGCCGTAAAACTCGACGAGTTGAAGAACAACTCGGCGAGTCGGATGGCTTTTCCCTTGGATGGGCTTGCATGTGTACCCGTCGAGTTGTAAGGAGGAAACTCAACGGGTAGCCCTTAAGGATTGATCGGGATTCGAAGGAACTCGACGAGTCACTCCGATGACTCGGTGAGTTGGAATGTGCTCCATGGACTCGGCGAGTGGCCGAGTGCACTCGGCGAGTTGAGGTCAACATGGACTGTTGATCTTGACTGAGGACTCTGACCTTGATCAGGAATTTCTAAGAGGTTATGGGGTGTCTCATAAGAGTAAGAACTTATGAGTATATTGTGCTATAGTTATAGGTGGTGGAGCCGGTGTCAAGTGATCCGGTAGTTGCAGTTTGCATTTCAATCGACATCTGCGAGGTGAGTTATGGGTGTTAGAAGTTGGTATTAGAGCCTTGGTTTTAGCGAATTGGAGGAACACTCGTGTGAATCCAGTCTCAAACTGAGGAGATTTTTGGAAAATAAGTTTTAAAGATGGTTTTCAAAATAAGGGATGGAGGATGCAGAGGGTACGATCAGTCGCAGCCTGTAAGTATGCCCCAAAATAAAGGATGGTGTGGAGTACACACTTCCTTATGCTTGATCATGTATCAAAGTACACTGTTATTTAGGGGCGAAGCCCCTAAACGAAGGAGGGTCTAGGGGCAGCGCCCCTGGCTGTGGTCGAGCTATGTTACTATATAAAAAATGCATTAGAAATCCTGTTTTTTAGAGAATTGACCCATTTTGACTTTTATTCAAAATACCCGTTTTTATGACCATTTTGGTGGTTTGTGATAGTTTTAAACTTTCATATGATAGTTTTCAGACAAGTATCAAAAAGTCAATTTTGGTCTCATTTTCTTGTACTTACGAAATTATACCCTTTCATTCTCTTTCTTTGTCTTTGATTTACACTACAAGAATATGACTCTACAGCGACGAAAGCTATAGGGACGACTAATGTCGTCACCATAGAGGATAATATAGGGACGAAAAGTCGTCACTATAGAGTTGACTAATTTTGTTGACTTCCAAACCTAAAGCGATAATAAATCGTTTCTGTAGTTTGAGCGGGAACGAAAAATAATTGGCGGGGATCCGAAAAAGCTATAGGGACGACATATCGTCTCAAGCATAAATTAATTTAAATATATATAATATTTTTAATGTGTATATATCAAAAAATAGGGTGACGTCGTTTTTATGGGCAACAATAGGAACGAGTTATTGTCCCTATATGGTTTCGCTGAGTTAAAAACTTTTCCCAATCCTTGAACCTTATCGTCCCTATCGCACCCACAGTAAATACGGTTCCTCCTATGAGCTGAGGTGAAATTGTCGGTGCTTGTATGGCGGTAGGTAAGTTTGATCGTTTATTGCCCAACGTTTCCCTCGTCCACTCCTTCAACCTTTCACTATGATGTTTTCCCTCCAGCTCTAGATTTATCCCATTTTTTGAAATGCAGGTCAGCGGTTCCCTCTCATTCCGGCGGGCTACCTGTTTTCTGAATTTGGATTTCTACTTCCTCAACAGGTATGAATGGTTTCTAAGTTTTAGAATCCAACAACCTTCCTTTTCTCCTTATTAATGTATATGTTTTCTGGGTTATTTCCAACACTTATTCGTGTATAGGTTGTCTGGGGGACACAATTGAAGTTGGGACTTGGACAACAGGAGTTGGAGATCAGCATATCCTGAGTTGGACAACAAGCAATCAGGTTATTGTTTTTTATTATTCTATCTTCTAAGCAAGGATGTAACAGCCCTAGTGCCCCACCCCTTTGTTTGTCCCCAAATCTTTTGTAGAATGCTAGTATTTGTTGTATATAATCTCAATCTTGGTCACAATTTCAGCTTAGGAAAAGACTCATGGATAACAAAGACATTAAATTCTGATTTTTTACTTGTTCAAAAAATAGTAGACAAAAGTAAGAAGTTTCAGAAGTCAATCTTATATTTTTCCACAAGCAATTCTCTGAAATTATATTTTGATTGGATTCTTCCTGTTAACAATACTTTTAGTCTTTTAATAGCTAGCATTGTTAAGCCAAGACAAATTAAACGCCTTTTTGTCATTCCAATAGAATGAAACATTCAATTCCTTCTCTGATTTTGTTGCACCAAACACTACTTTTAACTAAATTTTTGAGAGAGAAAATGTTAAAGGACCTGAGAAAAAAGGTTTAACTTCCTTCCAGTGAGATGGGTTCAATAAATTTTTAACCTGTTACTTATTAGTTATTATTTCAAGTTTTTGCTTTTATCCATTCCAACTTAAATATAAATAAGGGTAATTTTGTCTTTTATAGAAAAAGGAAGAATGGAATCGAATTCCAATTCCACCTGATTCTGCCAAAATCCTTAAAAAAATTTAACTTTTACTTATTAGTTATTATTTCAAAATTTTGTTTTTATCCATTCCAACTTAAATATAAATGAGGGTATTTTTGTCTTTTATAGAAAAAGGAAGAATGGAATCGAATTCCATTTCCACCTGATTCTGCCAAAATCCTTAAACCAATGTTTTTTTACCATTCAAACTGAAAGTTACACCCCAGACCACAAGCTAGAGAGTCACGGACAATGTAATCAAATCTGCAAAAAAGAAAAAATAATATAAATTACTTTGACAGATTTGGTTTCTCCGGAAACATTATGCCAAGTTGCCAACCAAGCAACTCGTTATTGCTTAGTGTCATTCTCTACCTTTTCAAAATGAGTAACAATTTTGGTCCCCATACTTTACAATTAATCATAGGCTCTGTCCGAGTTTTGATTTTGTAAAAAATATGTCCCAGTGGTTTTAATTTTTTGCAAACCTAGAAAAATGATATGCCCTTGGACCAAACCTAGCCATTAGTTTGCGAATTTCTAGCCATTAGTTTATGAATTTCTAGCCATTAGTTTGTGAATTTCTAGCTAGGGACCATATTTGTAACTTACCAAGTATTATATATAGGATAATATTTTTGATGGCATATAAGTGAATATAATAGAGTGAATTTCATTTATATCCTTCTGCTAAAATTAAAGATAACAGGGGAAAACAGGTGTATGGAAGTTCTCATGGTGCTGAATCCACTACAAGAAAAATAGCCTTTTACGACGGGCAAACCACGACACTCGTTGATTTATGTTACGCAAAAGTGAGTGACATCAAAAAAGTGTCATCTCTTCAAAAAATTTAAGGATTTAGGTCATGCATTATTGTGTGCCCTTAAATTAGTGTCTAATGTAAAAAATAAAAAACACGGAGGGCACAAGTGCGTCCTCTGTGAATGTCGTTTTATATTTTTTATGAAATGCAGTTATCCTTGAAGGGAAAATGAAATCCCAAAATTTTTAAACCCGCTCCTTCTTTTGCCTTGTCTCCACCCAGGCCCTCATCCACATCCACCGCCTCCAATCATCGTTGCATCCTCTAACCTCAGACTGCGCGTACTGTTCATCTTTTCCCTCTTCTCGTTCGTTTCCCTTGTTAGGGATCTAGGTTTTTTTCAAAAGGATGCTCTTTGCAAATTTCGTTACATCTGCTCACTTCCGCTCACCTCTTACCTCCGGAGACCTCCGCTCAACTCTTCCCACTGGCGACCTCGAGCTCATCTCACCTCACCGAGACTACGACAACTGATCAATTTTACAAGCCTTCGTTTAAGAGCCAACCATTTACGACTCCTCACACTAACAATAATATGATTTAGGGATCATTACATTATGCCTATGTTAAACTTACAAGGAGATTAAGGGCTTTGCAACTTATCCATGTCGCCATCTATGAACTAGTGAAGCCCTATATAGGTCCGATTCAAGCATCGTTTAAGGTATAGGTAGCCTTTCCTCCTCCACAAATCAACGTGCGAGTTGTCTTCATTGTTCCTCCCATCAGGTAAGTTGATGGTTGCTCATTCTCGACCATCTCTATTCTCTCTCTCTCTCTCTCTCTCGATATTTCATCACCATTCTCCCTTTTCTGTTGAATAATGTTTCTCCATTGAGAAAACTTCAAATGATTCCATAAATTAGAGGTTCACTGGAAGTTGATCTTATTTCCAAGAGATATGATGACAGGTTTCAAGAAAAAGATGGGACGAACCCTAAATCTTCAATCAATGCCCATTTATTCCAAAAGCTACCGCAAGTTTGTCCGAGAAATAGAAGAACATTTGATATTGCTCATTACTCTTCCACAATTCGTCTCCTCGTCCTCCCACCCCCGCTGCCAGGTAAACCGAAGCCTAAATCTTCAATCAATCATCCAACATTTAATGCTCATCTAGACCTTCTTTTACGACTTTTTCTTTTGTATCCTAGCTAGGGTTCTTCAATGCCGCGTCATCTCTATACGCGTACATAGTTGTAAATGTAATATATGTTGAATTACGAAAAAAAACCCTAGTTTGTAGCGATTAAAGTTGAAAAAATTAAGTCACTTCAACATACAGGGAATTTGGGATCTAGAGGTATAACAGTTAGGCTAACTGTGTTGACTTTGTCTGATTAAGAAGGAACATGAGAGGAAGATTGAAGTTGTGGAAATAAGGATATTGTGGTGGACATGCTGTGTGGGACAAGATACTGAATTCAATAATAAAAATTATTAGGGAGTGATTTTCCTCATTATTGTTGTCCCGTTATTTTCATTCAACTTTATTGCTTTGTATGTGCTTTTTTCTTTCTCCCCTCTATTCATCCTTGTGAGCTCACATTTCATATGCCAGAGGTCATCTGTGAAAGCATTCTATCTACCCTTGGGTGAAAATATGACTGTATACATCTTACCTCCCTCTTACCCCATTTATATAGGATTTGGGTTTACTTGTTGTTTGCCTTTAAGTTAATACTACATTGAGATATATTACATGCCTAATCAACTTTTCTCATGACATGCAGGTTGATGTTAATCTTCAAAAGTTTTTTATTGGTATACGGACGGTATATATGACACTGAAGGGTGGCCTCAGATCCTAAAGTTGAAAGACTGGCCTCCATCAAATTCATTTGAAGAACGGTTGCCGTGTCATGGTGTTGAATTCATTACTTCTTTGCCCTTCAAAGAATATACACATCCTTGTGATGGCTACCTTAATCTTGCTGTCAAGTTGCCTGAAAAATATTTGAAGCCAGACATGGGTCCTAAAACATATATAGGTTATGGAGTTTCTGAAGAATTAGGACGTGGAGACTCTGTAACTAAACTGCAGCGTTGGCATCAGCGTTGCTACATTTTTTTGCTGGTGCAACAAGTAGCCATTATTGACCTTTGTAGAAGCATCCTTCCGTAACTTACTAACTTGATGCCCAATTGTAGAAAATTGTCTTTTAAGCAGACTGTAGTTAAATCGCTGGCAGTTTTCATCTTTCTCTCTTTGTTTATTTTGTTCTGTAGGTACCCTAACATGACAGAGGAAATGTTTGCTGAGTGTTGCCCTGTTTTCCAAGGCAACAACAACTCTATAAACTGCTTGCGAAATGTGTACAATATAGTTGGTTCCTGTAGCTCATCTTTTGTTATGGAGCTTATTGATATTCTTACTCTCAACCAGATAAGAAATTTAATACTTAATCTGTTGTTGGTTTTAGGTCAAAGAGAAGATTGATTTCAAACCTAATGATGATCAGAAACTTCAATATTCTATTTACATCCTACATGTGCTTTTTCCATTGTTGAAGCATGTAAATGACATCACATGAAAGAGATAATAATAGAGTCTAGAATTCAATGTATTTTTTGCTGTTTATCTCATTTTTCTTGCTTTATTTAAAATGTAGACCTTCTAGTTCTCATTGTAGCTAATCTAAATCAATGATTCCATATATATGAGTCTTGACTAATGATGATGACTATTTCATTCTTATGGGAAAAGGTTTGAGTTAGATAAGTTCATTGTTGAGACTTCATGGAAATGCAAGGAAACTCATTTCTTCTGCTTAACTTCTCAACTTGAAGTCTCAAGTCTCGTCCTTCATCATTTTAACTTAATTTCTATAGATGATCTCATAATAGATGACACGAACTTGAATCTTTGACCTTAAACTCAATATGAATGGATAAATGGCAATCAGCCATACTTTATGTAGGTTTTCCTGACTTTATTACTTGGTCAGGATCTTCTATATCGAAGGTACAGTTGAAGAAGGTAGAGTGCAGCTTGGATAAGCAAATTCACTGGTATGTCATTTCAATGATTGTACAAGTCTTTGAGGATTTTGTTTCTTGGGTGATGTATTCCTGTTTTGATTGTTCCATGATATATGCAGTGACTGCTGTAAAACATCAATTTTTGACTTGCATAGAAGCCGCCCTTCTTGTCATTATAACCTTTGCCTTCAACGTTGCTGGGAATTGCGAGATGGAAACCCTCAAGGAAACAAAGAAGAAGCTATCATTGAACCTAAAGATCCAGGGCCTGAGTACTTACATGGAAACCCTAATGGATTCAGGAAAGCATGGAAAAAGACATGTTATGTAGAGAAGGTTGTTGAAGATCCTGCACCGAAGGAAAAGCGAACTCATGACTGGAATTCTTTGGTTGATGACAAAATTCTTTGCCCTCCAAAAAGCATGGGTGGTTGTGGTCGTGGGAATTTAGAGTTGATGCACATAAAGTCACTTGACAGTGTTTTAGAATTGCTAGAGAAAGCACAAAAGATGCACAAATTGGAGGAAGATATGAGGGATATGCCTGTGAAATGGTGCACATGTTCTTTAGATGGTGGTGATCAGCAATTACAAAAAGTTTCTTCCCGTGAAAATTCTAGAGACAATTACTTGTATTGTCCACGTGCTCTCAGATGAGGCTGCTATTAACTATTTGGATTGGTGTGAGGTTGGATAAGTACTTTTATATTTTACATCTTTTATTTATTTTTCTAGTCATCTTTCTCCCCTCTATTCATCATTATGAGCTCACGTTTCATATGCCAGAGGTCATCTATGAAAGCATTCTATCTACCCTTGGGTGAAAATACGACTGTATACATCTTAACTCCATCTTACCCCCATTTATATAGGATTTGGGTTTAGTTGTTGTTTGAGTTCAAGTTAATACTACATTGAGATATATTAAATGCCTAATCAAATTTTCTCATGACATGCAGGTTGATGTTAATCTTCAAAAGTTTTTTACTTGGTATACGGATGGTGTATATGACACTGAAGGGTGGCCTCAGATCCTAAAGCTGAAAGACTGGCCTCCATTAAATTCATTTGAAGAACGGTTGCCACGTCATGGTGTTGAATTCATCACTTGCTTACCCTTTAAAGAGTACACACATCCACGTAATGGCTACCTTAATCTTGCAGTCAAATTGCCTGAAAAATCTTTGAAGCCAGATATGGGTCCTAAAACATATATAGCTTATGGTGTTTCTGAAGAATTGGGACGTGGAGACTCTGTAACTAAACTTCATTGTCACAAGTCTGATGTGGTATGTTTTTTTCTGTTTGGTTATGCCAAATTCTTCTGCTTGAAATTTTCTATTATGATTTTAGGCAAAGACATGATCACCGGTGTTGGATTTCATCTAGTATCATTGGAACTGAATTTTGCTCTTTAGGCGTCATCACGCTTTTTTTTTAACCTTTTAGTTATAGAAGTTTCCATTTCAATTTGTATGAGAAGAAATTGGTTTGCTGATGACTTCACTATCTTTAAAAGAAATATAACAGAAGCTGTCATGAAAGTTCGTTTACTTGCATTTCACACTTGCAATTTATGAGAGTCTCATATATATTACATGGGGATTGCATAAATTGCTGGAATGTAATCTTAATTTTTTTGAACCTTTCTTGATCTGTTGGAAGAAACCAACAACCCTCTTCTGTTTCTCATCTTTTTTCTGTTATAAAAGAATATAAAGCAGTAATTGCAGTACTTCTTGTACTCACCATGGAAAAAAGAACCACTAATTAAAAAGTAAAGTGAAGTGAACTTTATAAAGTAGCTGTATATTTACTATCCGAGTTAAACATAAATTTGCAATACCTGTTTTTGATTTACAATATAAAATTATCTCTAGCTTTATTTTAAGAAGACAAAACCCCGATCTAAACATTTTGGTATGTCAAAATAAAACCATTTTGCAAAAATTGAACCTGTCATGTTAGCTTTTCTTGTGAAGAGTTATTTCAAAGAGATATATTCTCTGTTTTGCACACCCAATCTGTTCTGGGTTTTATATCTTTTCATTCGTTAATATTTTTTCTAGTGACATGCAGGTGAATGTGCTGACTCATACTGCAACTGTGACCCTCGTCTTTGAACATTGTAAAAGGATAAATGTATTAAAAAAGCTGCACAATGCTCAGGATCAGAAGGAACTTTATGTTCATAACACGAAAGATGCTACCTCTGAGCAAGTTGTTGGGTCGAAGAAACAAGAAGGGCATAAAACTACTAGTAAACAGACCAATATTTATTGAAGAAAGAATCTGTGAAGGAGTTGAGTTTGACATTGATAAAAAAGATAAAAGGAAGAGAAAGGGTTCAAATCAAAGAGTTGAGGGACCAGATGGAAATAAACGAAAGAAAAAGAAGGGCAGGAAACAAGTGATATCTTCTGATAGTGAAGAAGGTGATAACCAGGATGATACTTCAGGTACTTGTGTGGTTGGATCTGATTTAGGAGATGGAGGTGCTTTGTTGGAC
Organism: Lactuca serriola; assembly: GCF_051521515.1. Taxonomy (NCBI): domain Eukaryota; kingdom Viridiplantae; phylum Streptophyta; class Magnoliopsida; order Asterales; family Asteraceae; genus Lactuca; species Lactuca serriola. The sequence goes on along the minus strand of NC_136413.1, from coordinate 128,104,013 downwards.
ATATTTAGGAGGGAAGATACTCCTAAACTCGAAGAATATCTCAAAAAACATTTCAGAGAGTTTAGACATTCCTTCTGTCTTCCACTGCAGCAGGTAATAATCCTTACTTTTAGTTGAAATTCTTTTATGTGTAGCATCACAATCCTACATAGTAATTTTTTAAATTGTTCAATTGTATTTTCTTTGGTCCAGGTTATACACCCAATTCATGATCAAACATTTGACTTAACCATGGACCATAAAAGGAAGCCCAAGGAAGAGTTTGGTTAGTATGCATTTGCAAGGCGTGTTATGTATCACCTTTCTCACTGGTATAAAATCTCTGAATGTGCTTTATTTTTTGGTTGTGATCAGGGATTGAAGCATAGAGTTTTGTCCAAAAGCTTGGAGATGCTGTCTTAATACCTGCTGGATGTGCCCATCAAGTCAGAAATCTAATGGTTAATAACTTACCACTAGTTATTATACTCTTTCAAACTGCATTAAATTGCTTCATTTGGAAATAATAGGGATCATCAGGGCTTGATGTTGTGGGGATGAATTGCCATGTCACAAATCTACCCAAAGCTACAGGTATGGTATCTTTTCTTCTATTATCATTATCATGTTTTGGGTTATGCTTGTATATTGTACTGAAAGTAGAAAGTATAATTCATTTGTTCCAGGAGATTAAAGAATCCGTGCAATCAGATTCCAGGCATTTAAGGCAAGAATATCATAAAATTACTGAGTGCATTTAAGGAAAGAATATCATAAAATTTCTCTTCTTTCCAGGGTTATATCATAAAAACCTGATTAATTAAAATTTTAATATTATTGGATAAATTAATATTTTTGTGGTGGCTAATTTCTGGTTGACATTCTTGTGGTGGCCACCGGTGAACACCCCCAAAATCCGGTGGCCACTGCCCACAGAACAGGTAAGGATGCTTTGATTTGGTTTTTTAACTGATGTGTTGTTTTTCGGTGGCCACCAACCACCACCGGAAGACCACCGTTGAAGCCAACCCGGAGAAATCCCGCTACCACTGCGAATCTGGAATCCACTTCAGGTGCAATCCACTACTCCCTCTTAAATTTTTTGAAACTTAGACATGACTACATATGATCAAAATAGCTACCTAATTTTATTAATAATAACTATTTAGGAGGTTGTATTCATTTGAATACACTTTGTCAGCTTTTACTTGTTTTGCCTGTTGACCTTGTTTTTTTAACTAATTTTGTTATATGATGATGGAGATATTAAAGTGCTATGTTTGGATAAGGAAAGGTGGAAACTTGTACGTAAAGAGTGGGCACAAACTTGTAGAGGTATGATTCCTTGTGTTTATGCTTAGGTTTTGTTTCGTTAGATGGAATGGAATGAATCATTACATTCCATTCCTTCCCTAATTCCATTCTACCATACAATACAATGATATATTACATTTTCATTAATTTTTCTCTTTATAAAATTTATTTATCGAAGTTTGTTGTGAGTATTGTCTTCTCTTTCATTCCTGCTTCGTTAGTTGTTGCTATTATGAAGGTAGGCCACTCTCCGGTTGTATTTTTCACATAATTGACAAGGAGCTGTTGTATCTATTCAGACTAGGCTTAGAGCAACGGTTGCAAGAGATGAGTTCAGAAGAAGAAGAAACAAGGTTGCAACTATAGTTAAGGTACTATAAATGAATTATGTTTGTAAAGTATTTAAGAAAATGATTAGAAACAATGGTGAATTTGTATAGATTAGTTTGCTACTTACAGGTTGATCTTGAATAAGTAAAGGGGCAATGGATTGTACGTTTTGTATCTAATTTGTTTGTAAATTTTTGTTACAAATTCTATTGATTTGTTTTATCTTTCCATGGAACGATTATTTGTATGACATTAAATTTATGCAATGGATTCTATTTTTTGTATATGATATTTTATTTTCTATTATGAAACATTAAATACAAATTTAATTTGAAAATAAGTAAATCTATTAATAATATTTTTTTTAACATTTAAAATTATGATACGCAAAAATGTGTGTCATCTTCGTTTATGACATGGCCTTTCCTGACAGGGGCTTTCTTGATACGCATTGCGTGTCGTAAACGAGCGTCGTAAATGAGCGTCGAAAATGCGCGTCGTCTATAGGCGACGCGCAAAAGTGCGTTGTCTCTCTTTATGACAGGGCCTTCCTTGACGTGCATTTGCGCGTCGTCTGGGCCTTTTACGACGCACAATGAACGTCGTAAAAGGCTATTTTTCTAGTAGTGATCCTATGCCCAAAAGTGATATAAGGAAGTAAGATTTTTTAAGTGTTATTTAAGGGTTTTGTCAACATTTTCTATGAAATATTAGTAATAGTTTTTGTGGATTTTTGTAGAAAAAAGAATCCGGAAGGGCAAACCACATTGATGGATGGAAAAAAAGTCACTTTAAGGAAAGAAAATGAGTAAATTACACGAATGGTCCCTATGGTTTGGGGTTTTTGTACGTTTAGTCCCTAACTTACTTTTTTTAACTCGGAAGGTCCCTGCTGCTTGTTTTTGTTACGCGTTTGGTCCCTTCTATTTGTTTTTGTAACGCGCTTGGTCCCTGTCTTACCTAAAAAGATTATTATTTGATTAGAGAAAAATGATGGGATAGGTAGGGTAAGGTGATGGGAGTGGGGTTGGGAGTGTGTTTATTTAAATAAATTAAAAAGTCAAGGGCAAAATAGTCTTTTTAGGTAAGACAGGGATGAAGCGTGTAATAAAAACAAACGCTAGGGACCTTCCAAGTTAAAAAAATAAGTTAGAGACCAAACGTGCAAATTACCCTAAACCATAGGGACCATTCGTGTAATTTACTCGAAAGAAAATGATGGTGTCACCCACAGGCGCAACACGATTGGGTAAGTAAAAGGGGTATTTACATACTTTTAGTATGATGTTATTTTGTGTAAATTATTCGTATGGAATTTATAGTAAAATGTTTATATTGTATTTAAAATGGATTGCGTATATTACAAGTAGATTTATTCAAAATTTGGAATTGTTATTCTTATTATTTATATACTTTGAGCAGGTTGGTTTTTTTTTCTTTTTATAGTTGTTATGCTGCCAAATTTTTGAAAAAATAACTAATAAATGTTTATTGTAGGGTAAAATTATGGAAGAGTATAGGAAATTTTTGGAAGAGGTTGATGGTGATGATTCATTGGTTAACCAGACAGAATACCTCGAGCATGCATTTGGAGAAAGAAACAGTCATACAAAAGGTGTTGGAAGAAAAGTGAAGAATGTAGTAACATATTATGTGCCAAGTACATCAACCAATCCCCAAAACTTCAATGCATTTGCTCAAGAGTTGACTCAACAAATGAGCCACCAATTTACCGAACAGATGCATCAAATGTTCTTATCTCAAAATCCAAACGCCCAACCACCACAATTTCAATTCACTTTTGATCGTTCCTGACTACAAGTTCCAAACGGTCATGATGACAATGAAGAAGATGAAGAAAGTCAAGGATATGAAAATGAAGATAATGAATGGAAGAAGGAGATGAAAATGAAGAATGGGAAAGTAGTTCTAGTGGATGTGATAAGTAGGTTGTTTGTGTTAGTTTGGTTTGTATGAAACATCTAAACAAAATCAAATTTAGCTCTTCATTTTTGGTAAACCGAGCATGTAGGATATTTTATAAGTTTGGATGGTATCGTATTTTGGAATGATTTAGATTTAAATTAACTATTTTTGGTTTTATTTTATATGAAAATTTTATTGTATATAGAGGCGACTTATCGTCGCTATAGGTGTACTTACAACAACAAGATGTCGTTGCTATAGATGAGGATATGGCGACAATATGTCGTCGCAATATGGGTCACTATGGCAACAATATATTATGTCTGTTGGTTGCTATATAGGAATGATTTTTCATCGCTATAAGGGGGGCTACAACGACACACGCTATGGCGACGACATTACAACCTAAAGAGACAAACCTACAACAACAAAGTCTATGGCGACGACAAGTCGTCGTTGAGGTCTATAGTGACGACTTTTCGGTCTGTAAAGACGATTTTTGTCGTCCCCATAGGTTAGAAATGTTGTAGTGTTACTCTGAGTCTTATCAAATTGGGGATTTGGGAGTGCCACCCAAATACTTCGATTTGAAAGTGATAATCACGATTCTTAGATTTCTAGGTGCCATTAAACCCATATTTCTAATATATATATATATATATATATATATATATATATATATATATATATATATGGCTAGGTTAAAGTGTTTTTTACATTTATTATGTGCTAGAATGCACCAATAGGAATTTAGTAAAATTATATTTCTATTTAATTAAATAATCATGGATATTAAATGGTTTCCATAATTGTATGTATATTAAATGATATCCATAATTATAATTTTCTCTTTATTAAAATTAATTAAATTCATCATTAATGTCAGTAATAACATTCTTTCAGAATGAATTCGTATCTAGGTTTTTATGTCAACAATAACATTATTTCAGAACTCACTCACTTAAAATATAGTAATAAAGTTGTATGGAATATAAAGAATGAGGGTGGATTCTAGTAGCATATACTCTAGTTCTCTTAGAATACACTCTTTTATTTTATATATGAATTCATTATGAAAAAATATTATTATTGATATTAATGACGAATTAAATTAGTCTTCATAAAAATGAATTATAAATATTGATATCATTTAATATACATTTAATGTTTACTCAATTCTTATTGGTACATTCTAGCACACAATAGATGTGAGAAACATTTGAACCTACCTATATATATATATATATATATATATATATATATATATATATATATATATATATATATATATACTAGTTTATAACCCATGGAAATCACGGTTACAAAAATAATTGAACTTTTATTATAAAAACTCAAAATTATTAATCAATTATTTTAAATAAATTATTAATTAAGAGATTTTTTTAGTTATATGAAATTATAATCATTGATTTAAATAAATATGTGAAATTATATCACTTTATAATTGGTATTAATTTTATTTTAATTTTTATTTTAATGTTATTAATTCAATGTACTTGGAGTGGTAAATTTAAATTTTGAAATTTGAAATAAATAATTAATAGGTTGATAAATGACATGCATTAATTAGATGACTTAATAGGGTGACACATGGCAAAAAGAGAATAACATATGCATTAATTAAGAAGCCTAATAGAATGACACATGTCTAAATTAGAATAAAACTATTCTTTTATTAGAATATATATATATATATATATATATATATATATATATATATATATATATATATATATATATATATATATATATCTACCCTAATAAATGCAAATGTTATTGCCACTTGTCATTCTCTCATTTATTTGGCCACATGTCATTTTGTCATAATTTTGAAATATATTTATTTTACAATTGTCAATTACTTTATTACCAAAAGGCTTCTAGCCCAGCGGTATCAGGTGGTGTCCTCCCTTTTTGAGGTCGAGGGTTCAAGTCCCGTCGTGGACAAAGGTGGAATTAGGTGTTAGTTTAGGAGTAGATTAGTATATTTGTATTTGTCGGTTAAAAAAAAATTACTTGATTATTTATTTCCACTATATCATTAATTTAGTTTCCATAAATTAAACCTATTATAATAACTATTAATTTCAAATTTGAAATTTCAATTTCAATTTCAAATAAATTTACACTTTACACATTTGTATTTAACATTTTATTAGAATAACTCGTTTAGTACACGGGTCTAACAATTGAGCACATAATTTTAATTAATTTAGTTTTTGCACGTTTTTTTTTATAATTTTTACTTATTTTATATTTCAAAATCAAAATAAACTTTTCATCTAATCGCCCATGTTTAACATTATGTTTTAATTAACCTGTATAATATATGAGTTTTACAACTAGTGTGTATATATATATATATATATATATATATATATATATATATATATATATATATATATATATATATATATATATATATATATATATGATTTTTTTAACATAATTTGTGTATGTAATTTATGAATCTTTCTTTCGTAAATGAGATGATTGAATTTGTTGGTAACATACAAAAGTAGTTTAAACTAATGATGTCGACTAATTAGCCGAATTTATTACTTTTTAAATTTAAAAGTTCTTTTTAAAAAAAAAAAAAAAAAAAAAAAGGACATTGTAAAATAACTTTTTAAAAAATGAAAGTTTTTAAAATGTATTTGGTTTGGGTTTTAAAGTTTTTATAATATAAAAGCCAAAAGTCATTAAAATATAAGAATTTTTGTATTTTGTCCGGTCAATTTTTCCTTCTTAGCTAAAAATTGATTAAAAAGAAATCCCGAACACTACAAATTGAAATTTAAGTATACAAAATTGAAAACCTACGTTTGAACACCAAAACCCTAGTTTTACATCTTCAAAACTCTTTTCAATCCATTGCAACCCGTACCCGTGTTTCAATCTTTCCATGGCGCCGGAGAAGAAGGAATCAGAAGGTATCGCCCTTCTTTCTATATATGGCGATGAAGACGACGATATGGAAGAAGATGTTGAGAGAGACGATGGCAGCAACAAGAACGATGATTCAGACACCCTTAATAATACCAATATCATTAAGGGTGCTGTTGTTAATTTGGATTCTGCTAATGATAAGACAACACCGGATTCTATTGGTAATTTGACACATCCACCTCCTGCAGTTCAACAAGCAATTGGTGATAAATTGCAAGAAAAGTTCATTAAATTTCTCTTAATAAAGAAGAAAACGGGGAGAAGCTTTAATTCTGAATTGCGTAACAGGAAAGATTTTCGCAACCCGGATTTCTTGACACATGCTGTGACTTATCATAACATCGACGAAATAGGTTCTTGCTTGAGTAAGGACGTTTTTAACGTCCATGGTTGTGACAAAAGTGACTTTTATGATGAAATCGAGGCTGATTTTGATTTGAAGAGAGAAGCAAAGAGAAAAGACGAAGAGAAAAAGAAAATCCAAAAGATTGATTTTCTTTATGGGGGTGATGGATCAAACCCAGTCTCAGTTGCTGTTCATATGGCGACTCGCGAGGGTCGGCTGAATAAGAAGTCGAAGTGGGATAATTGATTTTCTGGACACTACAAGATAATTCCTAAAAGTATTTCTATATAGTTTCGGTAAATATTAAAATTTAGGCAGAACAAAGTGATATGAAATTGGATTGAAAATCAATCAAGACCCATATGGATTGAATTAGAATAATCAAATACGTGATTTTGTTTTCTTGTAATTTGTAAGGTAACTTGCATATGTTTTTTGAGGTGACATTACTGACGTCATTACTTATGCTATTTTGCTTTAGTAGTTTTATCACCTGAAGTAGAGTTATTAAAGTATTAAAAGTTAATTGTTATCTTGTCTTACTGCTTTTTGTGTGAATATGTGATATTATACATGTATCCAAATGTTAATGAGAAAAATATAATGCCTTCTGGTAGATTTTATAGAGGTTTTGGGTTATTCTTTTGTGGCATGTGGAATGTATCCATTTGTTCCAAGGTAATAACTCTTTTATCTTTGCAATTATGGAAATCTGTAACTTTGATTTACGTCTCTTCTATCTTGTTTCGAAATATTTATTATGTCATCATAGTTCATTCTCTTTTACAATTGCAATATAAGTGTACGCTCTGATGATATATAATAATGAAATATGTTGGAGTGCTACCATGTATATTGATGAATGGCAGGTAAGATTAATCTCATTTTGGTTGATCTCTCTTCCTTTCCACTTTTGTTAACAATCTTTGTACTTATGTTTATACTCTAATTAATAACTGGTGGAGCATTTGAATCAGAGCTTGAGCTAGCTGGATTGCTTATTGAGACTATCTTGCATTCTTGCATGCTGATTGCTAAAGGCTGAGGACTAGTCCTTTAAAGTTATAGACAAAGTTCTTGTAGTTGATTCATCGCATTCATAGTGGTTTATAATATATAAAAAAAGTAAAAAACCCATATCTTAATAGCACTCCATTTGCAATTAGATGCAATGTGGTTAGCGCCTGATTTCAATCGCAACACTTTTTAAGTACGTTGTCCCTTCGCCTCTTTGGATCAATACATGTTTTCCAACGAAGAAAACATATGTCTTCTGGTCCTTTTGGCTTTCCCGATAAATCATTGTTCACAATAGAACACCACATAACTCTCTTTTCTGGGAAGAATACGATCGCAAGGACAATTTATAGAGATTTGTATTTTTATATGATATCAGGTTTGACTTTAGTGTTTTTCACTTTTTTGGGTGTGTGGTGAAGATAAAAGATTCATTTGTATTAAGGAGATTAATTATGTATTAGTTTTAAGAAAGTTTTTAAGTCTTGATACAGCATCAAAAAATCAATTTGAGGCTTCTCAAATGTTTCCCCTATAACCACTTAATTTGTTTTTTTGGGGTTTTTCGTTTTCAGGTTTTCGAATTTTGAAAATGCCTATTCTTAATTACTATAATTAGCTTTAGAATTATTTTGAAATTTGAATGCCCATAAGAGGGTAAGAGCCGACTTTTATACCATCAATAACTTTCACTCATCCAATGATCGCAAATGGTGTAAGTTTAAAGTTGGTTTACATCGTGTCAATGTATGGTCATTACACTTTTTTTCCTTTCAATTATCTAATCCATTTTTTCATTTTCAAAATAAAAAATAAAAACAAAACAGTTGCTTTGCTATTCACTTAAAAGCGACCCTTTTGAGTGGAAAATAAAATGTATATGTAACAGTGGATTAAGGTTTGGGGCGTGGATGTTGCTGAGCTTCCATTCATCAATATTGTTATATGGCTTAACCCATTTCTATTGATTGATTCTAGGACCCAAAATCTTGGAAATTTCGAGAGCGCTTTATCAAGCGATGGTAAAGCCAGATCGAAAGTAATCTCTATGGCTGCATTTCATGCGATGCATATCAGATCTTAAAACAAAAAGAAAAAAAAAACTTGAAGAAAGCTATATTATATGGATGATCTTGCTAGAAAATTGGGTAAATACCTACAACATTATTCGTAGGAATTCTGTATCAATTGAGCGTTACCTACAAAATTTCTACAGAAAGTGGTTTGTAGGAAAAACCCTCGTGGGTAATTTTTTCCTACAATTTGCCTACAAAATTGTCTTGGGTTTTCCAAAGGAAAATTCTGTTAGAAATGTAGCTACACAATACCTACAAAACACTTTTCCAACTGATTACACTACAAGGAAAAAGGCCATTACCGGCGACAAAAGTCGCCGGTAAAAGTCCCAAAAGTCGCCGGTAATACTAATAGCGGCGACGCGTCGCCGGTACTGAGTCGCCGCTACTGCCTCGTCACTATTGATCAGTTTGTCGCCGCTAATGATAAAAGTCGCCGCTATTGCTATGTCGCCGCTAATGAGCTAGTCGTCGGTAATGACGTCTGTCGCCGGTAAAAGTGTCGCCGGCAAAAGTGTCGCCGGTAATAAGTTCTGTCGCCGGTAATTTTTTTTCAATTTTTTTTTAAATAATGATTTTGGTTGCCGGTGATAATATAGCAGGTAAAAGTGTCGCCGGTAATAACAATATTCGATTAAATATTAAAACCAATAGTGTCGACGCTAATTACAAAACAAACATCCTATTAAATATCAAACATAATAGTGTCAATGCAAATTATAAACAAACATCCAAATACAAATAAATATCAAAAGTCATAATATCCGAGTAGCAAAACAACAAAATTTTTACAATCTACCAAGTAGCAAAACGAGACAACATATGCAAATAAAACCCATCCTTACATACCATCATCGTCGTTCCCATCGTTTCCTTGATTATTTTGGGATTGAAAAAACGAATAAAGCTCATCCCTACATGCTGGGTCGGTGAGCATTGCATGAAGATTTTCCAACTACATAATTAATAACAATATATATAAACTTATAAGTTAGATCGTCAAACATAAACAAAAACTATCAAAATACATTGTTATTTTTAAACTAAGATAGAAAACCAAAGTACATTGCTATTTCTTGCACTCGGGACAAAAACCAAAACTACCAAATCAACATGCATTTTACGATGCTAAAGTAGATTGCTATTCTTAAACAAAGATAGAAAACCAAAGTACATTGCTATATTTTGCACTTGGGACAAAAACCAAATTACCAAACTTTTTAGCAAATAATCACCACAAAACCAAAACTACCAAATCAACATGCATTTTACGATGCTAAAGTAGATTGCTATTTTTAAACAAGGATAGAAAACCAAAGTACATTGCTATATTTTGCACTTGGGACAAAAACCAAATTACCAAACTTTTTAGCAAATAACCACCACAAAACCAAAACTACCAAATCAACATGCATTTTATGATGCTAAAGTAGATTGCTATTTTTAAACAAAGATAGAAAACCAAAGTACATTGCTATATTTTGCACTTGGGACAAAAACCAAATTACCAAACTTTTTAGCAAATAACCACCACAAAACCAAAACTACCAAATCAACATGCATTTTATGATGCTAAAGTAGATTGCTATTTTTAAACAAAGATAGAAAACCAAAGTACATTGCTATATTTTGAACTTGGGACAAAAACCAAATTATCAAACTTTTTAGCAAACAACCACCACAAAACCAAAACTACCAAATCAACATGCATTTTACGATGCTAAAGTAGATTGCTATTTTTAAACAAAGATAGAAAACCAAAGTACATTGCTATATTTTGCACTTGGGACAAAAACCAAATTACCAAACTTTTTAGCAAATAACCACCACAAAACCAAAACTACCAAATCAACATGCATTTTACGATGCTAAAGTAGATTGCTATTTTACCTGTGATGGTTGTGATGGTGGTTGTAATGGTTGCGAAGGCTGTGGAATCGTCGGGAGACCAGAAGGTTTGCGGCCAATGCCTCTACTGTGGCCACGTCGCTCTCCTAATACTTTCTCAAACATAGCTCTTTCTTGAGTGGACGTTAACTCACTTTCACCTTGAGTTTGTTCTAACAGCTCTTCAACTAACCGATTCTGTAACTCCCAAAAGTGAGTAACAATTAAGTATAAATAAACATTTAAATATATGATAAAATTATAATTATTTACTTACATATTGTTGTTCCGATTCAGCAGTAACAAATACACCATTCTTATCGGTATGAGCTTTGCGAAATGTTTCCACTCTCTTAAGGTTCTGTTTAAGTTTAAAAATTAGATTATATTTTAAATAAATAATTACATGTATCGTATGGTACCTTCTTATAGCAAGTACTGCTATACGAGCTCAAACCCCCACGATTCACATTTGTTTGCTTTTCACGGATTTTTTTGTTCATTTCTGAAGCAATTATGTGTTTGTCAGTTTGAAAATACTCAACTGTCTTTGCCCAGTTATCAACAAGCATACCATCCGGAGGATTTGCCAATGCTCTCGGGATATCTTCATACCCTCCGACCATCTTGAAATATTCTTTTGCGTTGGCTTTACGCTCTCGAAAACCTTTTAACAAGGCTGCTTGAAAACTCTCTGTCAATAGAGTAGCTTGTGCATCCTGTTACATTTGATTGAGATCAAACTTTGTCTACAAAAAAAAAGTTAACCAAGTAAAAAACAATTATAGTTAAACCTATAAAATATATTTAAATAAATAATTACCGCTAAATGTTGTAATACAATGTCCTTTATATCAGGGGAAACTCTTTTCCAACTCCATTTGTCAAAAGGGACCATCTGCCACATTGTTTTCCCAACTTCTCAGGAAAACATGTCTCCCGCCTCTCCTACGGGATTAAATGTGATATCCCTATCATATTGCATGCCAATTGATTTCCCCTGGTTTTGCAAGATTGTTTTTTCAAGCTTTATACTTTTTGCTTTTCCTCGAACTTTCCTTCGGGCACGCCCCTCAACTACAAATGTAATTAAAAATTATTAGAAACGACATTTAATTTATGATAATTGAACAAAAATAGTAAATAAAAATTCATGATAAGACTTACCGTCCTGCTCGTGTTGGCCAGGACCTCTACCACCTGGGAAAGGTGGGTCCTCAGCTCCTTCTCCCCCATGTCCACGACCCATGACAGCAGCCATGGTAAACATAAACAAAAGCCACACTCTCATCATTTCCTGAAAAATTATAAGATATACAAATACAATTTTTATTATAGATACACATTACATAGAAATAAACATTTAGATAGGAATAAACATTTAGATAAGAATAAACATTTATATTTAAACTAGAAATCCAAATAAAGTTCATATTACAAACACATATTACAAATACACATTACATAAGAACTATTCTAATCAGAATCTTCCTCATATCCTTCAGTGTCTTCTTCGGTATCATAGTCAGAATCGGTATCATCGTAATCAGTCTCGCAATCAGAAACATCATTGACTCTACCAGTTGGCGGAGGAACTTCAGATGCACTTTGTACATCAACAATGACTCTAGGAATGTTTTGAAAGTACATGCTGAAATCGATAAAAAGTGGAGCATCGGATGAAGAGATATTTTGAAGTACATCGACATCGTCTACATTTTCATGTGACACATTGTCAACATTTTGAACAAGGTCATCGTTCGATGGTAGATCCTAAATACTTCGATGATTAACATGCTCGACAACACACTGATGGTTATTGTTTGGCTCTCTGATGTAGAACACTTGTTTGGCTTGTGACGCATATATGAGTTGATCATCTTTGTATGCTTCGCGTCGTGTGTCGATACTGGTGAAACTATCACTAGAAATAACTCATGTTCGAGTATCAAACCACTTGCAATGAAATAGTACAGTTGAATAATCATGTGTATACCTCAACTCTATAATCTCTTCTAACTGGCCATAATATTTCTTGCCTTTCTCACCCACCGCTAAAACCCCAAAGTTTTGTGTTGTGCGTTGTGTGTCACGACTAAGTACCATAAACCTAACGCCATTGACTATGCATGCGGTGTAAGAATAGGCATTCATTTGCGGGCCCATTGCAAGAACCGACAACTCTTTGTGGAATTTTGGAGATTTTTCTATTTTCATTTGATGAACCTAACAATTATAAATTAAGATGTATTATGTATTCTTTAGATCAATGAAACAAATTTGTTTATTAATATATATTACCTTTTCACGAAACCAATTACGAAATTCTCTCTTTTTATCACTTTGGGGATGCTCAGATTTGAATTTCCTATGTTGATGACCAAAAGATATAGATTTAAAAAGATAAAATAAAAAATTAAGAATTAAAGTTAGAGATAAGATTAATTACTTGATTTACTGTCTGACTTCTTCACAGCTATTCAATACAAACCATTCCATGTTATGCATTTCCGTTAAATTAAGAGTTTTGATTTGAGTTGTGCTGGTCGGTCGACATTTAGACTCAAACATCCAAAACTTTGTTTTTTCGATGACAACATCTACATTTCTTTTCGGACGATTCTTTACATCTCGAAGGTACATCGAACAAAATGATAAAGCTTCTTCAGCAACATAACCCTCAGCTATAGAACCTTCTGGCTTCGCCTTGTTTCTGACATAGTTTTTTAGTTTTTTCGTATATCTCTCGAATGGAAACATCCATCTCATACAAACCGGGTCTCCAGCAATTGCTTCATCAGGTAAATGCAAAAGTAAATGAACCATAATGTCAAAAAACGCCGGAGGATAAATCAATTCTAACTTGCACAAGATTGCAATAATGTCTACTTTTGCTTTCCTCATATCCTCCACCTTCAATGTTCTGGAACAAAGTTGCTTGAAAAACATACAAAGGTCTACAATAGGTGTATAAGTATCATTGTCTAACAACCCTCTTACTCCAATCGGTATCAAACGTTGCATAAGAATGTGGTGGTCATGCGATTTCAACCCAATAATGTTAGTATTGGTATCGTTCACTTTCTTACTAATGTTAGAACCAAACCCATCCGGCAGTTTAACCTCTTTTATAAATTGACAAAAGAGTTGTCGACTAGATTTCGTGAAAGAGTATCTTGCCTGGGGTCTATGAAACTTGTCACCATTTTTTTGCAACCATTCATTTCTCCGGATGTTTAGAATTCTCAAGTCCTCTCGTGCATTTGATGTGTCTTTGCTTTTATCGTTCATTAGGAGAGTACCTAACAAACTCTCTTCCACATTTTTCTAGACATGCATGACATCTATGTTGTGTTTCAACTGTAGAGAAGACCAATACTTGAGTTCGAAGAAAATGCTTCGTTTCGACCATTTCAACTCGTAATCTTGCCGCTTTGGCTCCCCGCCTCCATGCTGAGGATGTTTACCCGGTTTACGAGTTAGTAGACGACCTAGTTGATCTTGTATGTCATCATTACTAAAGTGTCTCGGAGCGGGTCTTGTCTCTTCCATCCCGTTAAAGTCCAACCTCTTTCTTAACGGATCATTAGCATCTAGGAAACGACGATGACCGATATATACGACTTTGTTTGTTGCACGGTACGAAGGAGTGTCTTCATTGCAAGTAGCACATGCTCTATACCCTTTCCCACTCCAACCTGATAGACTACTACGAGATGGCCAATCGTTTATTGTCCACAACAACATAGCTCTCATCGTGAAGAATGTGTTTGTCGCCGCATCTTTAATACGTACGCCTGAGTTCCACAAATGTTTAAGCTCTTCCACCAACGGTCTAAGGAAAACATCCATATCCTTACCTGGAGCTTTCGATCCTGGAATCAACAAAGCTAACATGAATGATGAATCTTTCATACAAAGCCAGGGTGGCAGATTGTATGTGGTGAGTATGACCGACCATGTGCTATGTGGATTACACATGTTTCCAAATGGATTGAAACCGTCGGCTGAAAGACCTAGGCATACGTTACGGGGTTCACTTGAGAAGTCGGGGTATTTTTTATCAAAATCTTGCCAATGTTCCCCATCAACAGGATGAATCATCACACCATCTTCTGAACGTCTGGTACTATGCCAAATCATATTTTTGGCAGTGTGCCTCGAACAATATAAACGTCGTAGTCTATGGGTCACAGGAAAGTACCGTAACACCTTATGAGGTACTTTCTTACCCTTGGTGTTTTTATCGATCCATCGGCTCTCTTTACAAACGGGACAAACTTGCAATGAATCATGTTCTTTCCAAAAGAGACAACAATCGTTTTTGCACACATGTATCGACTCATACCCCAGGCTAATAGACTTTAGTTTCTTTTTGGCTAGATAATGTGAAAGGGGAACCTTGTTGCCTTTGGGAAATGCTAATTGCAAGAGCTCAATGAGTTGATCAAAAGAACTATCAGTCCATTTGTTGTTCACCTTGATATGCATTAACTTTGCTAGAAACTCAAGGGAAGAAAAGATGCAACCAATATACAATTGAGTTTCCATTTCTTCCAACAACTGTGCAAAATCATCATCCACACCGCTACCCCTTGTATTAGAGGTTCCTTCATCGAGGTTGGTATCATTTTCTCTCGACTCCCACATCACATCGTCGATTAAATCGGTCATTTCGTTACTTGGAAAGACGACTGGAGGACTAAAAGATTCACCATGATAAATATATGGCGTTCAACTGCAGTCGGGTACTTGAAGTAACGGTTATCACATTTTTCACACGCACATCTGATTTTACCATTACTATCAAGGTGCGACTTGGACTTCTTGATAAAAGCTTTGAGTCCTGCTTGGAACTCGGGATGGTTTCGATATGGATTAATAGTCCAGCTTTTATCAATAGACATGATGTTGCTGAAACATAATTTTGGGTTTGGAGTTTAGTATACAGAATTAGCATTGTTTTTTTTCCAATCCACATTTTTTTTACATCTAAAATAATACAAAAATTAAGTAATAAAAAAATTAAAATTTTTATATATGCATTTTTTTTAATTAATTTTAATTAAAATTACTTGTAAGTTTTTAAACAATTTTATAATTTTTTTTGTGTTCTTTTTCCAATTATAACAATAATTTATTTATTTTTTTTTTCAATTATAGCATCCTTTAACTTATTTTTATGGTAACCGATTATTATTGGTCATAGAAATATAATCTTATGAATTAATTTGAAGATTATAAGTTAACTATATAACTTATTAGTTAATTAATTTGGAGTTAATTTGGGTAAAAACTAGAAACTTTCTAGATTTTGTATATAAGTTTTTAAACAATTTTTTATATATATATTTTTTGTGTTTTTTTTCCAATTATAACAATAATTAATTTTTATTTTCTTTTCAATTATAGCATCCTACTTATAAGAAAACCACGTAATTTTACATAATACATAAGAACATGAAATTCACATACTTTTACATACATATTATGTTGTTGTATTGTTCTTTTTTACCGTCGAGATTAAAATATATATAAGTTTTTAAACAATTTTATAATTTTTTTTGTGTTTTTTTTCCAATTATAACAATAATTTTTTTTTCAATTATAGCATCCTTTAACTTATTTTTATGGTAACCGATTATTATTGGTTATAGAAATATAATCTTATGAATTAATTTGAAGATTATAAGTTAACTATATAACTTATTGGTTAATTAATTTGGAGTTAGCTTGGGTAAAAACTAGAAACTTTCTAGTTTTTGTATATAAGTTTTTAAACAATTTTATAATTTTTTTTTTGTTTTTTTTTTTCAAAATTATAACAATAATTTTTTTTTCAATTATAGCATCCTACTTATACCAAAACCACATACTTTTACATAATATATAAGAGGATGAAATTCACATACTTTTACATACATATACCACATATATACACATACACACAAAATAACATCCTACTTAAACCAAATACACATAATTTCACATATAGATAATAACATCCTATTTATACCAAATACAAAAGTTTCACAATCATATACCACATTTACAACAAACATACATACATTCATATACACACTATAATATCCTACTTATAACAAATACATATCATTTTTACCAAATACTCATATACCACATATATACATCAAATACACATACATTGGCATATATACAACAAATTCACATATATTCAAATTAAAAGTGAAATTAGCAAATGAAATTACCTTTGTTGAAGAATTGAAGTTAGAAATTGGTCCCAAAAGCTTTAACCACACCTAATCCAAAACAACACCACCAAAAACAAATATATGAACAATTTATTACCATTCAATCACTAGATTAGCTAAAAATCGAAATTAACATACAAATTGAAAAGGAAATTACAAAATCAACTTACCTTTGTTGAAGAAATGGAGTTAGAAATTGTTCCCAAAACTTTAACCACACCTGGATTCTTAATAGGACACAATGAGGGGAGAAATTTGCTTGGAAATGGAGAAATAGAATGTTTAAAATCGGATGAAGTTGGAATTCGGGAAGGAAAGAAGCAGCTAACAGAAAGCAGATGGAGAAATGAACCCTCGTCGTGCGTTTTTTTTATCTGCGAGAGGCAATAGCGGCGACACCTTTAGCGACGACAACTTGACCTTTACCGGCGACTTTTAGCAATAGCGGTGACAAACTGGAGGGAAGGGTTCCGTGTGTTTTTTCGTTAACTATTAGCGGCGACTATTTTAACTTTTTAGCGGCGACTAATATGTCGCCGCTATTAGGTTTGATACGATAAGACACCCCACCCGTTGGATTAGATATCTCATCGAACGGTTCATATGCAACAGAGGGAGAAAGAGCGGATCCGGGTGCCAACCCTTTACCGGCGACACTATTACCGGCGACAAAGGGTTTAGCGGCGACAATATCTAGAGTCGCCGCTAAAGCCCTTTGTCGCCGGTAATAGTGTCGCCGGTAAAGGGTATATTTCTTGTAGTGTGAATACTTACAGAACTATTTTCCTACAAAATATCCAAGGAATTATTTTCCTTTAGATTACCTACATAGTCATTTTCCTACAATTTTTTCTAAATTTTTGTAACAGAATTTTGGCTACTAATATGTAGGTAAATTGAATTTAACATTTAAAAAAACATTTTCTTTTAATTTTCTAATATTTTCTATTCAAAAAAGAAACTATAAAACTAATTAAAAATGATAATAATCAAATACCATCACATTCATTAAAGTGAAGCACATAGCTAGTACATTAAAATAGTCAAAATACCTTTACAAGAGTTTAGACTAATCAAGTGTTTTAAAAAAAAAACTAAAAACTGCTTGGTGGATTACCGGAAGGATTGAATTATCGACCGCCAATTGCAACATTGCATCTTCAAATCCATTTAATTTTATCTTTCTTGCAATTGCAGGTCAGTTTGATTTTGCCTTTTATCCATAATGGCTTGTTGTCCTTTACGAAAAAAAAATGGCAAGACAAACACCATATAGTTACATTATATGGATGATCTTTGAACGATTATAATGGCTGGCTTATGTTAATGTGAATAGTGATGAAAAAAAGATGATTAAAATAATCCTATCTATCATTCCTCTGTATAAGAACCATGAAATTATAACTCCCAATATAACAATAATTGACAGCAAAGTAAAATAATTGCAACTAAAAAATTGAATGACAACAAAAAATCTCTCACATGAATCTCTTGGTTCTCGGAGCTTAACCAACAACTATGAATTTCTTCCCACCTATATGTAAGAGAAAAACTGATGTTAATCAATAAACGTGTAAGTACTTGTTTTGGGATTCTAGAGTTCTTTTCCTGAAACTATTAATAATATCTCAAAAATGATAGGAACAAATAATTCATATCAAACATACAACTTCATGGGTTTCCTGGCCATTACGGTTTTTAGAGTTTGTTTCAGACTCTTTTTAAGTGTATATATATAAGGCCATTGCATATCTTTCCTATTTATTCCTTCATCCTCTTTTCTTTCCTCCCATGGAGATTTTAAGCCCTTAGTAACCCCTTCATTCATCAATTTTACAAGAAATAATATACGTGCATTCTGGTTTATTTTTTAGGGATGAAAAAAGGTAAGGATGGGATGCGATTGGCCATTCCCATCATTGTCCCGAGTATCCTACATTATCATGCCCCTGTGCCCATCTTCATCTTCGACGGGTGCATGGATTCAAGTCCCCTCCCTTTTAGAGTATTAGCGTATCTGATACCATCATACATAATAGATCACTACACAATGGGCCACCTATGATCAGAGTAAGCAGGTCCAAGAGGGAAGTAAAGAAGCCAACAAGGTTCTTGGATTAGACCTTGTCCACAAGAAACTCAAGACTTAGGGATGAGAATTTGGCCCGAAAACCCGAACCAAACCGAGAACCGAACCGAACCGAATTAGACTCGAATAAGCAATTCGATTCAGTTTTCGGGTATCTATATAAGGCTTATTCGGTTTTCGGGTTATTCGGTCTGGATTACCCGAATAAGGGCTTATTCGGTCCAAAGAACCGAACCGAATATGAAGAGTCGTTTTTTTTCCCTTGCACAATTTACGTATTTGGTTCTGTGATCATCACAATCGATCCCAAAAAAACCAAATCGAAGATTGCTACCCACTTAATACACCAAATCGAATATCCTATTACACCAAATCGAGTCAACTACTTCCATATTGATGATTGCGACAATTTTGTTTGATCGACAGTTGCTGATTGAGAATTGCTCTTTCCGACAATTTTTTTTGATCGACAATTGCTCCTTGCGACATTAGTTTTTGATCGACTTCCGTACTTCAAACTTCTGTGAATCATCTCCTCATCTTGTTTTCTAGTTTCTACTCCATTCAATTCATAGAAAATTGGGTTCCAAATCAAGAAACACAAGTAAGAATTTGTATCTTAATCTACTAATCAATCTTTCAATGTCTTATTATGTATGTTACTCATTGAAAATTGGATGTGTTAATCAGCTACTCAATCTTTAAATGTGTTATTATGTATGTTATCAATTGAAATTTGAATGTGCTATGTTAACAGTTAGCTTTTTTTCTATAAGTCCAAGCAATGGGGACTTTGACCTTGAATAAGAGAATTTAATGAAAACAACCATATATATTCTTTTACTTGTTTCATTCCATATTGATGAAGTTATTCGGGTTATATACTTATAGATAGATTTTTGGGTGTTTTGGATGTTTAATTTGTTTCTTTAAAAGATTTGTTATGAAATCATAAGCTACAAAAGTAATACAAAGTATTCGGGTTATTCGGGTTATTCGACTCATTAATCATCTTGTACATGTTATTTCGGTTATTCGGGTCGGAACCGAACCGAACTGAATAATACCCTAACCGAACCGAACCCATATTGCTTATTTGGTTCGGTTTTCAGTTCATACAATTACCTTATTCGGTTTTCGGTTTATTGGGGTCGGTTCGGTTCCGACCCGAATAACATCCCTACTCAAGACATGAGTTGAAGGAAGAATTGGTCTTCACAAGTGGTTAACAGGTGGCATAGCCATACCATAAAAGTAGGATCATGTTTCAATTTCTGCATGCATGTTCTCCTTAGCTTTAGCAATAAGTTTAGTTATACATATTTATTCCGTATATTGCATCGAAGGAAATACACATAAAATTGCTCCGATATCTTGTTAATCTAATTTCTTCTTGGACACTTGCCCTCTCGAACCAACATCCACTCAAGACCGACTTCAAGCCTTCATCCACCTTTCGACTACCACCACCAATTTCCTAGACACATCGTCACTCACTTAACTACCCAATCCAATAACTTTGCCAAAGAAACTGAAACACTTGCCAATCTGGTCAAACTCCTCACCACCAACATTCCCCAACAACCACCGTCACAACCACAACCGCCACCCAACCATCAAAACCCACCACCCAAAATTTTCCTTCCCAATTTCGATGGTACCAACCCGCTCTACTGGTTGTTCCAAGCCAACAATTACTTCGAGTTTATTGATTAACACCACGACATCACCATCACCACAAACTCCCGTCAAACCCACCAATGACATCTTAGCCACCCCAGTCCTAGTAAAAACTTTGTTGCCATTTACTAGATTATCTCCAGAAGCTATGCAGAAAAGACAAGTGAAAGGTCTCTGTTTTCGTTGTCTAGAGAAATACTCATCGGGCCATAAGTGTAATCAACCACAGTTCCTCTTGATTGTCGATAATGAAGGGGAAATCGATCAAGAAGAACGCAACATCAACAAACCAACAATCACAAAAGTACCACCGGAGCCATCACACCAGTTCTTTTCACTATCTACTGCAACATTCTTTGGACTTGCCTACCCTAGGTACTCTGGATCAGTGGATACATCGACAACCAAACGGTCTAGATCTTAATCGACTACGATAGCACACATAATATAATTCAGCCAAGGATGGTCTCATTTTTGAAATTACAACAGGAACCTATTCACTCATTTTCCATCATGGTTGGTAGTGGCTACCATTTTCAAGACCATAATATTCCCACTCTCACCACCTCATAACCGAGATGCTTCAAGATGGGATAATTAAACTGAGTTAAATCCCATACTCTTCCCCTGTTCTGTTGGTACGAGGTAAAGATGATACATGGCTTTTTTTGTAGATTATATGGTCCTAAATGCAATCACAATGAAAGACCGGTTTCCAATACCAACTGTTGATGAGTTGTTGCATGAACTTCATGGTGCATCAATTTTTTCCAAAATTGATTTACGATTCGGTTACCATCAGATTAGGGTAGCAACTTCAGACACACACAAAATGGCATTTCGTACAGTGGATGGAAATGATGAATTCCTCGTAATACCCTTCGGATTTTCTAATGTGCCTTCTACTTTTCAGGGTACCATGAACGACATCTTCCAGGTTGTTCTTCGCCAATATGTTCTAGGATTCTTTGATGATATTCTCATCTACAATGCAAACATGGAGCAACATTACTGACACTTACAAGAAGTTTTCACAACCTTAGCTCAGCACCAATTTGTAGTGTGTTTGAATCAAGTAATAAGAACATAATCTATAACAGAAAGAATTAAGAAAACAAATGTAAATAATTTCTATTTGGCTCGTTGATTCGTCTGAACTAGTATACAAGAACACGAGAGAGAAAAGAACAAAATGGCCTAAGAGCTTCTCTCGACTTATGTGCTACCCCTATTTATAGGGTGATACAGATGTACAAAAAAATATGTAAGGACTAGACATTATGCTTACACATCTAACATTGCCTTACAAAAAACATACATCTCGAAATACAAGACTTCAACACTACAAAAACCTAAATAGACTTTGACACCTCACTAGACATTTCGACCCTATAATCTCCCCCCTTAGTGAGAAGTGTCGAACGCATGCCATCAACTTCATGGTCTGGTGAAGTACTCTTCGAATATCCATATACCAAATAATTTTCCTTCGAACTTCATCCTTATCCCTTACATCATTCTTTTTGCAATTATTGAGACGAACTAGAAGGCTTGTATACCGAGAATTCGTGAACCTCTCTACATCACAAACATGGAACCAAAATTTAGTCATCTTCCATTTTTGTTCTTTCCTAGAAAAACAACTCCCAAGGGTTTATGCACAATCTCCCCTTCAACACAATCTTTCAGATCAATCTTCCCTTTCAGCATTGATTGAGGAACCTTCAAAGTTCTATTGACAACCATTGCTAGCTCGATATCAGTAACTGCCAACAAATCATAGTAGTTACCTATGAATACTTTGATATGAGCAAATCCTATAAGGAAATCATCTTTTTTGTTTACTTTAAGCTTCAAAACATCAACCGTACTCAAAATCTTCATCACGTTGATCAGATAATTCAAGTTCATTAGAGGGAACTCAGCAATCAGGAAGTCACATGCTACATTATTCTCTTTGACCATAAAATAGCGAAAATTATGCAGTAAATCTTCAAAAATACCCTCTGTTGAAATATTCATCACTTTGACAATCTTTACTGAAAACCAAACTTCCTCTTCTTTCTTCCCCATGACTGCATGAAATCTCATTTTCAGTCTGGTCATTGAACTGATAAGCCAATTTGTATTGTGCATAAACAAACATCATATGATTGATTGGAAATTCCAATTGATTAAAGTTTGAGTTTTCAATCTCATAACTCTTCTTTGGAATTTTTCCAAAATCATCCTTCTTCCCCACAAAAATGACTTGTTCAATTGTTTTATAACACTAGTGTTTATTGGGATCTCCCTTGTTTAAACCTGGTGGGTCATTTTGTTGTTGACTCAAAATGCTATTAATTTGCTATTGCCTTTCAGTTTCCAACTACAAAATTTTCTTCTTCTCTTCTTCAGAAATAACTTTCTTAATACCCTTCCATTTATCTCCTTTATCATCCTTCAAAGGAGGTAGTTTCGAACTTGAACTTGAGCCTCAGACGTTTTGTCCAATAACTATTCCATTCGTTATCGGTCTTGAAGTTATTGTTAATGAAACATGAAGTGATGTATGAATTTGAGTCAACATCACCTTCCCTATAACTGCACTCTTATCAGTGTCTTTCAAAGGGCCAACACCTCCAAATCCTCTTTCTCCCCCTTGCACCATAGGCTTCGTAGGTGGGGAATTAGTTTGTAATAACAGAACCAACTTAAGGATGGGATCAAGCTCCGCCTTGATATTCGATTCGATGGAAGAGATCATTTTGGAAATGGACTCCTGTAAGACAGAAGATTGCTAAGAAAACCAACTTTCGAAATAGATTCTGTTAAGATTCCCATAAATTCCTCCAGCTTTTCCAACACTTAGGAATCTTGTCCGGTTTTTGCATCAAGTTTGGTTGAATACGATGTGTTGTATTCAACAAGCTTCGCCACAACATCAACAAGAACATCAACTTTGCCATGAAGACTTGACTAATTATGTTCGAGCTTTTTCCATAAACTCCAATTCGACCCTTGAAACGAAGTTTTTTCCTCCTATATCAACATGGATTTGTAACAAGGAGTTGAGCTTGTTGTTAAGAATCTTGAATTGTTTTCCTGACATGAACATATTATCAGGATGTTATATTCTTCAGGATCTAATTGTAAATCGGTAAAAGAAACCATAATTTCATCATCATAAACTCCTCTTATTCATGAACAAATCTCTCTTGCTCTATGGATTGCAAAGAGAAAAATGCTGTGATTGTTTGATGCATGATGTTAGAAAATGTTAGTGAGAAGGTAGAAGCAGGTAGTAAAGATGGAATGGGAGAAGAGAATGGTGGTAGCAAAGTAGAAGCATCAATGAGTGTGGTTTCGATGGTAGAAGTGAGAATAAGGGTTGTAGAAACAGTAGATGTTTCAATAGAAGACGTACCACTGGCTCGCTATGCATCATCCCTTCGCCCATGCTGACACTTGTGTCTATATCAGATATGTTCATAAGGATGCCAAAGGTTCAAACCTGCTCCGTAACGGACTTAATTAATGAAACCTCAGGTGGTGTGACTGTTGCCTTCTTAGTGATGGACGTATGTGGAGGATCACTCAAATTGGTGGTTGTATCCATATTAGATACATGCACATTGCCACTAGGATTTTTAGTCGCCTCGAAATTTGACTTAACTTGAGAGTCCCTTTGAAGTGATTCAAAACCAGTATCAAAATAACAAATGTCTGACCTTTCTCTATTGCTATCAGTAGCAGTCTCAACAACCACTTCGTCAAGTGGATCTACCATATGTCTCTTATTCTTCTTGATCTTCTTGATGATTTCACGAGCTTGTATTTTCTTTGAAGCAAGGGACACTGGAGATGGAACTCCTTGAATGAGCACACCTCTTCTGTTAAGTTGAGTTTTACTTATCTTCTTTATCCTTTTCAGTGTAGACACAGTCTTAAAACCATTGTGATCAATTAGCCTTTCAGGAGAGTGATGAGGTCGATGAGTAAGCTTTTTTGTTCTTTTGGGAATGCATGTCTTCGATGGAGCAAACTCCTTAGGAACTTCTTTTTTGACACTCTCTTGAACAGGTTTTGTAATCTCCTTCTCCACTTACTCATGAACATATTTTTTTTGTTTAGTCTTCTTCGATTTCTATGAAGCCTTAGAAGCCTTCGATGTGCCTTCAACTCCTTTTGGTAATAAAACCCCAACTTGAAAATTTGGGTTAACTGTTATCAAATATTGAACAAGAATCAGATTGGTTGGATAAATTCGTCGTAACATAGCATCAGAAATACGAACCACACTTGAAAAAAGAACTGGATCATCAGTAACCAGCTTTAGGGTCTGCATTGTCAAGAACTCTACCTTTTCAGCCTCCGATGGAACCAAAATCCCCTCTTTTTTAATAACATTCCTCAGAATTAAACTCCAGTATCTTGCACAAGATACAGCATTCGTTACATTGGTGTGAGAAATTCCTATACTAAATTCTTCCCATAGCTGAGTAATAATTGACATTTACGTCATAATAAAGACCTGCAATCAACTCATACACCTCCAACTTCGCCTTGTCAATCCCTGAACTATGACCAGTTAAGAATCATAGAAAAATACCAAGCAAGAAATTCCATACACATGACAAAGAAGACTTGTGAAATTGACTGATTCCAGTGAGAGGTGGTTGATGTCCCATCTTATTAAACACATAAACAAATTGTTCATTTGTTACTTCATAGAAGGGACCTATATATGGAAGCTTTATAATTTGGGCAACTATCGCTTGGTAAGCATGTGCAGTTTGTCATTCAACAGTTGGAATGTAACCACTTTCATCGTTTGTTAAACACCGACGTTGATCCCGCCAGTGATAACCAGGTCATCGGAAAAAAGAATGAAGACGACATTACAGTTGCAACAACACAGTGATTTATGGCAACAATCAACATCTGCAACTGTTATGGATATTACTTGACATGAGGTTGTAAACGAAGATTGGGGCTTTTAATCTTGAGAAAAGGCTGAGAAGTTTCTTCTTCATTGGTTGTGTTTGATGGATCAACCTAGCCGGTTGGAGCCGCCATGATTAGGATTTACAAGAGTTGTGGGAAAACGATTATCTTTGAAGAATTTTGGGGAAAATTTTGACCAGATAGCACAAACTCTTCAAATTATGCCACCAAATTCCTTTTATAATCGTCGTATAATTTGAATTTGAAACGTTAACTAATAAGAATATGCCACATGTTGCCTTGGTTATGGGGTCGGTTACTATAAAAGTCGTCACGTCAGAAAAAGTGATCATCACAATTTCGTAAAAAAGCCCATGAAAGATTGAACCGTCACATCCGCCGAACGTTTCGTTGATCCCAATGAGATAAGAACTATCACATAGTTTTGAACTGTCACCATGAAGTTTTGTCATCAAGATAACACCAGACCTTTGCTATGAGGTTAGGCTAAGTCGCTTTTGGGGTTGTAAAGCGAAATCATATGCCAGATATTGCAAAATCTAAGTTTCAAATTAGTATTACCAAAAACCTCTAGGATTCCAGTGCAAATGTGTGTCAAAGAATCAGTAGGAATCAAATTTAAACAAAATGTGTGAATAGTGACATAAAATATTATTCGATGTGAAAGCAGTTAAATCCCAGGAAAAGATCTCTTCATTCGAAATCAAGAGAGATGACGAACTGCTTTTATGGTTTCCCGTGAAATACAATCGAATACTCCTCAATGAGTATCGAAGGGCCTCCTTTTCCATATGTTTCGAAGGTAGGATCAATTTTGCTCAATACCACAACTTAACATAAGTGTGAGTATTTTAAAGAAAATTACTTGTATGACTAGTGTAGTTAGGAGCAAGTGACGTTAGGTAAAATTTCAAAGTGACGAGTCTTCGAAAACATATTCAGACGGAAATCATATTCCAAAAAAAATAAGAACTAGATCTTGTTGGAAAAAATGACTTGGTTAAAGATCATTTTATCAAGATCATGAATAACAAAAGGAATATGATATTGAATATCAAAATGTTGTTCTAAAACAAATGTTTCGTTAAAATCTTGTGTAACATCCCAAAATTCAAGACTAAAATTCTCTTTTAATGAAACATTACTTTAAGCAAAATTATCGATTCAAAACATAATCAGAGTATTAGTTTCCAAAGCACATGTTCGTTATCAGAGTAAAACATTCCCTGGCTGTCTAATCTATGGTGTGTGCCATGCGATCACCCCGAGCTCTTCCCTCCGCTACCGGAAGTACATGAAACAAAAACTGAAAACCATAAGCACGGAGCTTAGTGAGTTCCCCACCTTACCACATACCATGCATAACCACATACTGCACATACTGGGCCACGTCCACTATCCTGGGCCTCGCCCCTACCTCGGGCCTCGCCCGCTACAATGGCCCCGCCTGGCTTTAAGCCTCGCTCGGATACAAATCTGTTTCACTTAGGCCTCGCCTGTCACAGGGCCTCGCCCGCTAACATATAATAGCACATAAACATATCACAACACATAAGCTAAACACATACTAACGGATCCTGTCCAAAGGCCTCGCCTATCCTGGGCCTCACCCTTATGCTGTTACTGATGGGTCACGGAACCCTGTACATGCTCCTACTGTTAGTGAGATACGGGCCCAACCCACACTCACTCTTTCCCTAACTTGGGCCTCGCCGTTGATCTGCTGCTAATGAGATGTGGAACACCATCCACACTCTGCTATTGGTGAGATACGGGACCTCGCCCACACTCACCTCCCTACCAGGCACATACGAGTATCACACAGACAACAAGTATAAACTATCACATAAACCATTCCTTGGGCACCCGCCCGCTACCACTAGACCTCATCCTGAATATCATACTAGCATATTGTGCCTAGGGCTAACCCCCGAGTCTTCTACTCATAACTACATGGGCCGGCATTGTGGCCTTAGACCCATTCACACAAAGGGAAACACACCTGCACTGGCTGAACGCACTGATGATCCCACTAGCTGCTGCCAGGCAACTCTCTGAACTCCTGCTCCACTAGCTCCCCGAGCTACCAATATCAATGCAACACTTAGTCTGACTTACCCCCGAAAGACAACAAAGTTAGCTCCGGTCAAAGTCAAAGTCCTGGTCAAAGTCAACCTCCTAAGTCAGTCGTACTCGCCGAGTCAACCTACTGACTCGCCGAGTTCATAAGTTCAAAGTCCTTCCAATCGCGAGTCGACTCGCCGAGTCTACCGATTTCCGAGTCCTGACCTGTCTGACTCACCGAGTCTCCACTCGACTCACTGATCCGAGTCTCAACTTGAAGGGTTTGGGGTTTCGCGACCTGACTCGCCGAGTCCAAGACAACCTTCATCAGACTCGCCGAGTTGTTCTTCAAACTCGTCGAGTTCCTGCCCAACTTCATCCGACTCGACGAGCTGTTCATCCTAATCGTCGAGTTCCTCTAAATCTTTATGCTACTCGCCGAGTCCACTCAAAGGACTTGCCGAGTCCATTCAGATATCCATACATGCAGACGACTTTTGAGTCATGCAGGGACTCCAAACCATAGATCCATACTTCCAAAGCTCAATCCCCACGTAAAGTTGCAAACTTTACGTATAACTAAAGAGATCTAGGCTCAAAACATACTAGGGTTTGGTTTAATGACAAAAGGGCTTCACCAACTACTCATATTCTAATGCTTTATGACATATTGGACCATCCCAACACTAGATCTGAAGTGGCAGCAACATATCTAAGCCCCTAAACTCGAATTGGGTCTCAATCAACCATAAAACCCCCAAATCTCATAACAAAATAGATCTAGATGCAAAGAAGGGAAAATGGCAGCTTAATACCTCCAAGATGAACACAAACTGAAGTAGATCTCGGATCTACACCTCCCCTTTGAAGCAACCTTCTTGATCTTCAAGTTCCTTTCCAAAATTTCCTTCCTCCAAAGCTATTTCTCTCAAATGATGGAAGCTCACACGAAATCTAGGGTTTACAGGTTCTCTAGGATGATATGGAGGCTGAGGGAGGGACATAACACCCTTTATATAGGATACAACTCCCGGAATTAGGGTTTTCCTCATACAGACCAGACTTGTCGAGTCTCCTTGGCCGACTCACCGAGTCGGTCACTTACTCCTCGACCCGGATCCCGCTCGGACTCGCCGAGTTCCTCCTTGGACTCGCCGAGTCGACCCCTAAACTTAGGGTTTTCTTTCCTTTCTTGGCCTTCAAAACTTTGGGTGTTACAAATCTCCCCCACTTAAGCTAAACTTCATCCTCGAAGTTTGCTATGGCCCACCGCCTGCGATTTGCCTCCAATATCCCACCAATTAATCCAACACCAGCTGGCTACTTTCGTTGGCCTTCCGTTCGGTCATTCTGACTATCATCAATCCTTGCGGATAATAGTCTCGGGTCACCCTGACCCTGAACATCCTGGAAACACAACTTACTCAACCGACAATCCTTCTGGTACTCACCGAGTACTGCACTGAACCTATAGGGGTTCACCCCTTCTTTCCTTGCGCGATTTCCTTGCCTTCCCAAGGCGATGCTCCATAACCAACTATTTTCTCCGTCACTATAAAGATCCTATCTTCACCAAATCCATTATTCCCGCTACTTCCAGTACGGGTCATTATCACCAGTATCCACTGTGCAATCCTCTCTGTCAAAACTTGGTGCCGAGCACCCCTTGTTTCAACTAACTGAATTCCACCATACACTGCATACCCGCAGTACTACTGACTGAAAATTCTACTATTCCTTGTCTGCCTTCCGGATGAACTGAGACCACCCTGGTCCCTACCAACCTATCAATGTCTGGATTACCGGCTCCCGCCGGTAGCTAGCCCCAACACCACCACTATTCGCTTCCTGCGACTTCCGAAGAAACTTCGACCACCTATAACTGCTCAATCTATTCTGCCATTCAAGCACTACAAACCTGGGATCCCCGATCCCCTAACTTGACACTAAGGTCCCTACCAGGTCCCACCTGCGCTGCTAAAACTCATGGGCCTCGCCCACGGGTCCCACCCGCCTCTATCCTTCTAGTCCCACTAGTCTAATCACTCTCGCTCGGGCCTCGCCTATGGGTCTCACCCAACCATACTACCGAGCAACCCTGCTCTCAGGTCTCATCTACACTGCTAATCTCATACGGGCCTCGCCCACGGGTCTCACCCAACTGTATCCTGGAGCAGCCTCTCCCAAGGTCTCACCTCTCTAGGGGTATATAGACAGACTCCCTATCATTCTCGTCCACTACCCATTCCTGATCCATATCTGATCACTAGGAGATAAGGGTCTCGCCCCAACTCTGCTAACGAAGCTACTAAGGAATACTACGGCTTACCCGTAGTCTTACATCACCATCCATTGCTGACTGCTAGTGAATGCTACAACTGCCCCGTAGTCTTACAACACTTCCACCACTAACTGCTAATACGAAGGCACCCATGTGCCATTAGCTCTCAAGATCCTCATTCCGACTCCCTCGAGTCCTACGGGTGATCCACAACCTGAATTCCCAACCACGTACCAACCATTACCATCACATGCACTAGCTGATGGGGAGTTTCTCAAACTCGCAACCCTGAAATCCTCAATCCATCAAACGCTGAACCACTTCTTCTCCCTCTGGGAGGTCGCGCACTCATTCTGGGTCTGCGTGCTCCTACCTTTGTACACTCGGAGGATTCTCCCCCACTTCGATCCTGCTTACCCCTTGTTGCTCAATACTCAAAATAAATCCCAATCCTTGCTACCATTCCATAATCAATCTGCTGAGAAGCCCAAGCTTACCATAGCTAGGGATCTAACCAATCCATCTCTAACACTATACAACTTCGATCTAGCGAGACATACCAAGTCCCTCCCAAGCATGCTACTATTACTGCATCCTATGTAACCTTCTCCAATAGGGCACATCCCCTCACTACCAATTGAATATCCAAGGTATGCAGATGGCATATAACTCGATCACAATCAACCACTCAAAAATAAAATACTCATACCGATAATGATGCAGAACCATAACAATATAATCATGCACAAATAAAAGAACTAAAAACAGAAATCGCATACCTGCAACGTCCGGTGCTGATCGCGCCTCTAAGGTAGTCATCTGAAGAGCTCTGCCTCCTATTGCAGGTGCCTCTGCACGGCCCTGACGGCCGTCTGTGATCCTCAAAGTTGCAGGGGCAGGTGCCATCACCCGTTCTACTGAAAACAAACTGGGGCACTGGGCCTTCTTGTGGCCCCGCTTGTTGCAGTGAAAGCATAACAAATCTGATCCCTGTAAGGTGGTAATAGTGCAATCCCTGCTGAAATGACCAGTCCGACCGCACTTGAAACAACCAGACTCACCACCGCTACCACTCCTGCACGCGCCCTCGTGCGGCCTGCCACACTTCCCCCACCGACTACGGTCCTGAAAATCCCTCGACCTCGAATCCGATCCATTGGGCCTTTTGCCCGAACCAGCAGCTACCTGAACCTCATCCGGCTTCCTCTTCCGGATCTGCTCCAAATCAATTTCCCTCTCTCTAGCCCGAGAAATCATATCTTCCAGCGTCTTACAGCTGGATCTGCTCACGAACTCCCTGATGTCATCCCTCAACATCTCATTGTATCGGTCCTTCTTCATTTCCTCATCCGCGACATACTGCGGTACGAGAAGAGCCCTCTCCCTGAACTTGGCGGTGATCTCCGCCACAGTCTCAGTGGTCTGCGTCAAATCCTGAAACTCCCGTGCCAACTGCTGCACCTCAATAATCGGCGAAAACTCCGCCCGGAACCTGGCTGAGAAATCGCTCCAAGTCATTGCGTCCAACGCGACATCATCCCCCAAAGAATGACCAATCTCCTCCCACCAATCCCTCGCTCTGTCCTTCAGAAGACAGGAAGCGAGTCTGACGTTGTCCCCCTCAGGACACCGACTCGTACGGAATGCGTTGGCAACATCAGCCAACCATCTGCTACTAGCAATGGGGTCCCTATCCCTATGATAATCTGGTGCCCCACAAGCCCTGAACTCTCGAAAGGTCAAGGTACGCGCTCCCATCAATTCCATCATCTCGGTATGGAAGGCTCCCAGCCTCTCAACCAAAATCTCCAATATGCCCTCCTTGACCGTGCCAAAGATCACAAGAGTCTGATCTAGAATACTGTGCGTAACCTCTGCTGATATCAACTCCCTCATTCGCTCCTCGAGCTGCTCGGCTCCTGAACCCGAGCCTGATCCCTCTCTAGCGCCTGATCCGCCCGCTGATCTCTCTCGCAATGTCACCATACTGAAAATATAATACATCCACTATCAGAATACTCATCACTGCTGCGAGGCCAAACACACTCACTACTAGGTTCCCGGTCTTGTCTTGGCCTTTCCCGAATCGAGTACGGATCCTCTGCTTTCAGTAGTACGGTCCCATACTACCTTCTACATCTATCCGTACTTTCCTCAGGAATTGCTTTGACTCCATCTGGTCCCTTATCCACTACTACTGCTCCCAGCACTATCGCATCCTAGGCTTACCCTAGGGAAACCTCTGACTCAACATAAACCAGTCCTCAGCTGCTGAAGGTCTCCTTGTGATGCCAATTAGCCATCACCTGGATACCATCACATGTGACGAGGCTCAGATAATCCTTCAAGTAAAAGACTCGTCCGTACAACGGTTGGACTCAAACAAGAGCTGCGCAATAGGACTAAATCCAACACTCTGAGATTATTCAACCCTGATCACATGTGACGTATCGTATCCACCTAATGGCTAACTTTCATCACTCATAATCCCACAATGCACAAAGCAAGCAACATTCAGAAAAGGGAAAATCTAACCACAACATACTCAAGCAATCATATCCACATAGCGAGAAACTGAACTAGCATGCATCACAAACTCATAGGCCCGCACAAACTCAGAAACTCAGGCATAACCTAAACAGGCTATCCTAGTACTGTCTAATCAACACTATCATGCAGCTCAAAACACATATAATAGGGACATAAGGCATCATCCCTAGATCCTTAGTCCTAATCTAGCATGCTGTTCTATCAACTGATAATCAAAACATAAACTTGTATGGGTATTTTGGGGTACTTACTTGAGCTCGGTTGATTGCATGCACCACACCCTTTTTTCTCTTTTCAAACTTCTTTTCTTCCTGAATTATTTTTGCTTTTCTAAAACTGTTTTTCCTTCCCAAAACTCTCTTTTTACAAAACCGTCTTTTCATTTTGAAAACTTCTATACCAATTCCGCAGTTTGAGTTCAGACACACCCGAGAGCATGTCCAAATACCTCAAACCAAGGCTCTGATACCAACTTGTAACATCCCAAAATTCAAGACTAAAAATTTCTTTTAATAAAACGTTACTTTAAGCAAAATTATCGATTCAAAACATAATCAGAGTATTAGTTTCCAAAGCACATGTTCGTTATCAGAGTAAACCATTCCCAGGCTGTCTAATCTATGGTGTGTGCCATGCGATCACCCCGAGCTCTTCCTTCCGCTACTGGAAGTACCTGAAACCAAAACCGAAAACCATAAGCACGAAGCTTAGTGAGTTCCCCAGCCTACCACATACCATGCATAACCACATACTGCACATACTG
The DNA here is from genome assembly GCF_051521515.1 of Lactuca serriola. NCBI lineage: Eukaryota > Viridiplantae > Streptophyta > Magnoliopsida > Asterales > Asteraceae > Lactuca > Lactuca serriola. The sequence goes on along the minus strand of NC_136413.1, from coordinate 128,070,564 downwards.
GGCTATGCCCGCTATCCTGGGCCTCGCCCCTACCTCGGGCCTCGCCCGCTACAACGGCCCCGCCTGGCTTCGAGCCCCGCTCGGATACATATCTGTTTCACTTAGGCCTCGCCTGTGATAGGGCCTCGCCCGCTAACATATAATAGCACATAAACATATCACAAAACATAAGCTAAACACATACTAACGGATCCTGTCCAAAGGCCTCACCTATCCTGGGCCTCGCCCTTATGCTGTTACTGATGGGTCACGGAACCCCGTCCATGCTCCTACTAGTAGTGAGATACGGGCCCAGACAACACTCACTCTTTCCCTAACTTGGGCCTCGCCGCTGATCTGCTGCTAATGAGATGTGGAACACCATCCACACTCTGCTATTGGTGAGATACGGGACCTCGCCCACACTCACCTCCCTACCAGGCACATACGAGTATCACACAGACAACAAGTATAAACTATCACATAAACCATTCCTTGGGCACCCGCCCGCTACCACTGGACCTCATCCTGAATATCATACTAGCATACTATGCCTAGGGCTAACCCCCGGGTCTGCTACTCATAACTACATGGGCCGACATTGTGGCCTTAGACCCATTCACACAAACGGAAACACAGCTGCACTGGCTGAACGCACTGATGATCCCACTAGCTGCTGCCCGACAACTCTCTGAACTCCTGCTCCACTAGCTCCCCGAGCTACCAATATCAATGCAACACTTAGTCTGACTTACCCCCGAAAGAAAACAAAGTCAGCTCCGGTCAAAGTCAAAGTCCTGGTCAAAGTGAACCTGCCAGGTCAACCGTACTCGCCGAGTCAACCTACTGACTCGCCGAGTTCATAAGTTCAGAGTCCTTCCAATCGCGACTCGACTCGCCGAGTCTACCAATTTCCGAGTCCTGACCTGTCTGACTCACCGAGTCTCCACTCGACTCACTGATCCGAGTCTCAACTCGAAGGGTTTGGGGTTTCGCGACCTGACTTGCCGAGTCCAAGAACAGACTCGCCGAGTCCAAGACAACCTTCATCAGACTCGCTGAGTCGTTCTTCAAACTAGCCGAGTTCCTGCCCAACTTCATCCGACTCGACGAGCTGTTCATCCCACTCGTCGAGTTCCTCCAAATCTTCATGCTACTCGCCGAGTCCACTCAAAGGACTCGCCGAGTCCACTCAGATCTCCATACATGCAGAGGACTTTTGAGTCATGCAGGGACTCCAAAACATAGATCCATACTTCCAAAGCTCAATCCCCACGTAAAGTTGCAAACTTTACGTATAACTAAAGAGATCTAGGCTCAAAACATACTAGGGTTTGGTTTAAGGACAAAAAGGCTTCACCAACTGCTCATCTTCTAATGCTTTATGACATATTGGACCATCCCAACACTAGATCTGAAGTGGCAGCAACATATCTAAGCCACTAAACTCGAATTGGGTCTCAATCAACCATAAAACCCCCAAATCTCATAACAAAATAGATCTAGATGCAAAGAATGGAAAATGGCAGCTTAATACCTCCAAGATGAACACAAACTGAAGTAGATCTCGGATCTACACCTCCCCTTTGAAGCAACCTTCTTGATCTTCAAGTTCCTTTCCTAAATTTCCTTCCTCCAAAGCTATTTCTCTCAAATGATGGAAGCTCACACGAAATCTAGGGTTTACAGGTTCTCTAGGATGATATGGAGGCTGAGGGAGGGACATAACACCCTTTATATAGGATACAACTCTCGGAATTAGGGTTTTCCTCATACAGACCAGACTCGCCGAGTCTCCTTGGCCGACTCGCCGAGTCGGTCACTTACTCCTCGACCTGGATCCCGCTCGGACTCGCCGAGTTCCTCCTTGGACTCGCCGAGTCGACCCCTAAACATAGGTTTTTCTTTCCTTTCTTGGCCTTTAAAACTTTGGGTGTTACATCTTGAACATTAAGTTCGTCGTAAATTCCTTAGAAGTTGGTAATGTTCGGTTTCACCATCATCATGGAAAAATGAATTCGGATTATAAACATAGACTTGTGCAATCGAAGAAATAATCTTGTGATTCGATTTCCACAAAGGACCTAAGCGCGTGCCGATTGCCATCAGTACTTTCACTTTTGAACTATTCGTCATGCCAAATTTCGCAAGCAAGTTACGAGTGTACTTCTCTTGATTTATGAAAATACCGTCCTTGTTTTGACAAATATTCAATCCTAGAAAATTATTTAGCTTATCCATCATGCTCATTTCGAATTGCATTGCATTGCACTGCAACAATCCAACCAGAATCTTCCAATGCAACCTTAACTGTTTTTGGTTCCATTTTCGAAATGAACACATTTAACATGCAATATTCCTGGTGAACATTCGGTATCTCATTCTTAGCTCAAATTTGTGTACGTGTCACAACTCCAGCTTGAGGATCACTAAGAACCTGTTCTTTTGGATGACTTGGTATCTATCTGTCCATCGGTGGATATATAGGGTCAATATTTAAAGGTGCATCTTCGAATATTTCATCCATTTCAGAACCTTCACCTGTATATGAAAAATTATCATAAACATCATGAAAATCGTCAGTTTTATCAGTAGAAACATAAAGTATTGATCCATTTCTCTCCCCCTCGACTAATGGATTTGGATTGAGATGCTCCCCCTCAACATCAACATTGTTTTGTCCATGCTCCCCCTCAAAATGATGTGAATTTCGATCATGCTCCCCCTCAACAACAGACTCATTAATATGATCAAGTGTCATTGAACTCAAGCGCTCCCCCTCCACTTGATCCCCCTGTAAAACAGGTAGACATTCGACATGTACTTGTGAGGTTGAGGTAGATTGAGAATCATCTTCTTCCCTAGTCACCGTCGAATCATCATAATACTTCAATGCTTTAGGAATCTGATTATCATCAGCACGGACTTCAGCATCTATCGCTCTGTTTGGAATACCAAAAATTAAATCATAGTCAATATCAAAAGAATTCACAATTGATGACTCATCATTCTATTCCGAAAGAATTGGCTTTTGTACGAAAATCAGTTCGACACATTTGACATGATAGTCATCGAAAATTAGATTGAACATTTCCTCAATCTTTCTTGTTCCCTTATTTAACACCCGATATGCTACAGAGTTGTGTGAGTATCCTAAAAATATTCCTTTATCATCTTTTGACTGAAATTTCGAAAGATTACCTTTGAGATTCATGATAAAACACATGCAACCAAAAACATGAAAAAATTTAACATTAGGCTTTCGATTGTTGATGATTTCATAAGGGGTGATGTTAAAACGACGATGAATCAATGAACATTTTTTAGTGAAACATGTTGTCGAAACTGCTTCTGCTTAGAGATACGGAGGTAGATTCGTGTATGTCAGCATTGTTCTTGATGCTTCGCTTAGAGATCTATTCCACCATTTTGTTGCGGTGTGTAAGGAGATGAAAAATTATGCGAAATCCCTAATTCAGCCAAGAATGAATCAAGAATTTGTTTCTTGAATTCTGAACCATTATAACTTTTGATTCTTTTAACTTTCATTCTCGGACTTAGTTCGATGTGCTTGATGAAATCTATCATCACTTGAGAAGTTTCAGACTTCTGACGAAGAAAGAAAATCCAAGTAAACCTTGAAAAATCATCCACAATGACCAATTTGTACTTCTTCTTATTGAGAGTCTCAACAATCGAAGGTTCACAAAGGTCAATGCAAAGAAGTTCTAGAGGTTAGATGATTTTTGTGTCGATGACGATGGGAATACCTTGATGATTTTGCTTTCCCTGTTCATAAGTTGCACAAAACGAATTGTTATCATATTTTAAAACAGGTAAGCCAGAAACAAGATCATCCATAACCAATTTGTTAAGATTCTTGAAATTCAGATGGCAGGGTCGACAATGCCACAACTAGCTAAGATCTAATGAGGCTTTCGAAAGTAAGCAGACAGATGGAACACCAACAATTGGCTTCATCTCGAGTGTGAACATGTCACCTTTCGTTTTCGATTTAAGCAAAACTTTTTTCGTTATGTTAATTCGAAATGACACTTCCTTCTTCATTGAAGACTACTTGATTGCCGGTGCCCACAACGAATTGCGAAACACTTATCAAGTTTTGTTGTAAGCCTTCGACATATACCACCCTGTTCACTGTAAACTTCCCGTTCGTTACTTTGCCATAACCTTTCACTTTACATTTTCGATTATTTCCAAACTTCACTTCTCCAGCGTTATCTCGAAAGTCTAGCAGATTCTCCTTTCGACCTGTCATGTGACGAGAGCAACCACTATATATTGATATACCAATGCTCATCGTATTACTCGTCACACAGTACCTACGATCAATCGAAAGAATTTAGGCCCCCAAGGTTTTTTCATCTTTTTCAAAAGTTTGGATACATTTGGTATCCATAGTAAATTTACTATGATGACCAAGCTACTCGTCATATCGCTAACAACCCGGTTTTTCACGAATGTACCAAAAATGTTGAAATGGATTGCTATTTCGTTCGTGAACGCGTTGAATCTGGAGACATTTTATTGGCTACCATAACCACTACAGATTAGATAGCAAACATTTTTACTAAACCACCTGTGATCGAAAGGTTTGCTACTTGGCAAGATGGGTATTTGTCACCTCCATGTTCCATCTTGAGGGGAGTGAAGAAAATATTAAATTTATGTTATGTTATGTTTATCTTATCCTATTTTATGTTCCTAGTTTCCTATTTTATCTCCTGATTCAAATTGGTGTATTTAATCTCTTGATTGATGATTGATGAAATAAAGTTCAGAACCTGGAATCATCTTGTTCCGGTTAAACCCTATTTTTGTTTTCTACATTTCTGCCATAGTGTGACAACAACAATATCCAAAAAACAGTTTCACAAGATTAAAGCTCTAGATAGAGGTCGATTTTGACAACGTTGAGCAGAATTGCAGAAGGATGCAGTCCAATATTGCTACCAATATGCACGTGTCTATGCCATTATGGCATTACCCCTCCTGATGTAAATCATGTGCTTAAGGGGCCCTTGGCCCTTGGTAAGATGGATATTTGAACTATACAATTCTTCTCCACGTATCTACATTTAACAGTGAAATTGTGGTATGCCTCTAAATTAAACTACTGTTCTCCCTGTATCTACATTTAACTGTGATTCTACTTCAATTTGGCGTCCAAAAAATGAACCCTGTGAAATATAGAGGAAAATAATAAAAGTTTGAAAGTTTATATTGGCATTATAACTAGCAAGATGTTTTGATTTTTGTGAACAATTTGATTTGAATGGTTTGGAATCAGAGGGTCAAAATTGCACATGTTCATACATTCTAGTTTACTCAAAGTTTAAGATCAGTTGCAACATTTGGTATTCATCACTTAAAAAATAAAACAATTTACAGGTGCCTGGCACTAAAAATTAGTTAACTGAATAGCTTAAAGATATTTTGGAGGACTATTCATCATGTATGTATTTACACAAAGAATGAGTCCTAGAATAGTAGGTAGATTACCGTTGACTCTTCAACATGTTAACTCCAAAAATGCTAAATGTCAAATAGAAAAGATGCTCTTTTGAATAATTCTTCTGGATTGATATATCCAACTCAGCATGAGAAGGCCCGCAAAACTCATCAATATGCTTTTCTTTCAAGGGCTAACTCATCTTATGCTCTTCTTTCAAGGGTTGTTTGGGTTTGGGTCGACTAATTAACACATTTTTTAAACTTGATGATTTTTATAAATAATTGGCTTATTAGATATGACCACAAAATAATTAGTTATGTAAGTATTAATTATATATAATAGTGGTATGATTGTTGGAGTACTGGCCACATCTTTTTAATGATCTAAATTGTTCAAGATATACAATACACATCCTTTGTTATATATATATATATATATATATATATATATATCTAAAAAATTAAGTTAATACATTGATGAGATAAGGTACAAAATAAAAATAAATAATAATAATAATAATAATAATAATAATAATAATAATAACAAGTGGAATTACAAACTATTAGTTAAATAGATTAGGTAAAATGAAAAGTTAATTTCCAAATTATTATAAATGAAGAAAGGAAGAAAAAGGTTTAAGTAGGAAACTGTCAGATTTCATGACTTTCCTATTCTGGTGTTATTTATAGCAACACTTCATTGAATTTTCCGATTATCAATTACCATTTGACCAACAAATAATGGAAGCCTTCTTGGAAGAGTTTCAATATCTCAAAATCCGACTAGAGGCAATAAAGTCGGCTACCGGCAACTTTGATAACAACAATGTTATCGTAAAAGGTGGATTTGGGAAGGTGTACAAAGGAGTCCTCTCTCACTCTAAAGGGCAAAGCACGGTTGCTTTTAAGCGTCTAGATCGTAACTATGGGCAAGGAGACTCTGAGTTCTTGAAAGAGATCCTAATGCTTTCCTGTTACACACATCAAAATCTCATCTCTCTAGTGGGATTTTGTGATGAAGATGGTGAGAAGATCCTTGTGTATGAGCATGCATCTCATGGAAGCCTCGATCGCCACTTAAGCATCACTACTCTCACTTGGAGGCAACGCCTAACTATATGCCTTGGGGCTGCAATGGGCTTGTGCTATCTTCATGATCCCAAAGAGACCCAACAAAGAGTTATCCACCGTGATATAAAAAGCTCCAATATTCTACTAGATGAGGATTGGAATGCCAAACTTTCCGACTTGGGGTTATCGAAAATAGGACCTGCTAATCAGCAACATACATTTCTTGCCACCAACGTTGCAGGTACCTTTGGGTATATAGATCCGATGTATGCGGAGAAGAGCATCCTAACAAAAGAGTCAGACGTATATTCTTTTGGTGTGGTGTTGTTTGAAGTATTGTGTGGGAAACTATGCTTTGAAAATCAAAATGGTCATTTACAGAGTTTAGTGCAAAAGTGGAAACAAAGCTACGAAGATAAGAAATTAGATGAGATTATATTTCATGATCTAAAGCAACACATGGATCTGAGCTCATTGGAAACACTTTCAGACATTGCCTATCGGTGTTTGCACAAATCTGGTGAAGAGCGGCCAAAGATGTCTGAGGTTGTGGAAAAACTTGAGATTGCGCTTCGGTTTCAGGTGATTTCTGAAGAGGCCGAACCTCAAATGGACTATGAAGAGATCAGTAAGAACGCGGTACCACCTCTGATCTATAGTTCCAGTGAGGAACTAACTATGCTTCTCTCCAAAGGAATCCTCGTTAATGAGGGCAAAACGGTAATTAGCTATTTCTAGCTATAAACCGTGCCACTTTAAAAAAATTTTGTATGAATGATAAATTTTTATATACGAAAATTTAAGAAATTTCACATGATAAAAACCCATGCTAGCAACGTGTACATTTCAATTAGGGAGTTGACAACCAACAACGAAATCAATTTTTTGCATCGTTGTTAAAAATATTTGCGATAGACATTAGATGACATTAGACTTTACATTTGAATTAAAGCTTGTATTTATCTCTATCCCTCCTACATGTTTCCTACTAGAGATAGATCTTTGTAACTTTTTTTCAACCGAAATCTAATTTATTCTTAGTTAACATCCCTAACTGAAATCCACCCATCAGTACACAAAGCAAAACACGCATACAAGTATGTGATTTCCCTTTACTTTTAAATGTTGACAATGTATAATACATCGGCCCAACTAACTTGAGCATTCTTAATGGTCAGTGGTTTTGGTTAAACAAGAACGGAGAAAATTGTGAAATGATATCGCCAATAGGAAGTTTGATTCCTATTGACCCAGCATCCCCCGAGGATTATTGTCGAAAGAAATCAAGGTTACTTGTCCTCCTCTTTTTCTAGTTTTTTAAGACTATTCATGAGTATATAGTAATGTACTATACCCTTTGCTTCATCTACGTGCAGATTTGCAGTGGAATACTATGCACCGTTTTGTTTGGAATTCAGAACACATGTCAAGACGCAATTTTTGTCACCACATATCACCTACACTATAAACCTTGTATTCAGTCTCGACGACTCAACTAAGGACAACTTGGGCTTCACTTACAAATTGGCTGGGCAGACACAATCTTCGACTTCATACTTTTCAGATAAGAGAGAGGATGGTTGGTTGATGGCAGAATTGTATCAGTTTACAAGTGATCATACAAGAAATGTTGATCTTGAAATTACTTTTGAATGCCCATGCGCAATTGCAGTAGAAGGCATTGAGTTTCAACCCCTAGAGAGTGTAAGTTGATAAATACCCGTTTATTCATTTATATCATTTGGCTTATGTTGTTTTTTGAGTCTCAAACATTTCATCATATGAGAATCCGATTGGTCACCTGCTTTATAAGGAATCTTTTTCTGTAGTACATATTTGGAGAATGAGTATTCTTCCAGAATCGATCAAAATTTAATGTACAGGTTTCATAGGTGGAGCATCAATTGTTAGAGGATGAAGAGGTGGATATACCAACTGTATCCGATTCAGACACATACTGGACAGATAAATTGCCAAGTGATTATGAAGACATAATCAAGTGGTCAAAAGGAAGTCAGCAATGGAAAACAAACAAGGAACTCTACTATATTCTTGTGAAAGGATTCCCAATAAAGGATGGTAAAGAGGTATTTTATATTTGAATGATTAATTTCAATGTGATTGTTGTGTAGCATATGAACATGGTTCTACCAAATAACTAAGCAAGTGCTTACTCATCTATTCATTGACAGTGGTTTTCTCTTGACAAAAATGGGAGGAAATGTCATGTGTTACGAGCAAAAGAGGCTTTGCAAAAAGCAGAGTGGAGATGGCAGTCTTTACCCGAATCAAGGTTTTCTTCTCTTTATTTTGTTTATGCATATGCGTCGTAAGATTTTTGGGTAATGCACATGTATATTGTTTTAATTTCTCTATTTTAAGAAAATTTCGGCAACTTTTCAAATCGTCTCCTTTTTTTGCATTCACATTAAATGGAAAGTCTTTATGCAGATTTGGAAAAGTGGCTTTTGGTGAACGTCATGGCTTTCAGATAATTTGCATATCGAATATTCTGTCACCTCAAACAAAATATGGAAGTTTCCTTGTTTACAAAGTACAAGAAAAACGTTCTGCTCCTTGGCTTTCTGTGAAAGTGCATATTAGTTGTCGATATGGATATCCACATCATTCAAGATATACCTATTTAGTTGGTCCTCAAACCCCGATTCTTAGACCAATGAATTATCAAAACACCCACACCCCGTTGAATAGACCCAAAATGGAAGGCCTTCCACGACTGAGAAACGATGGCTGGATGGAAGTACAAGTATGGGAATTTCAAACCGATAGTCGCGGATGGATTTCGGAGAATCTTCAGTTGACTGTTTTCGATAAAAGCTCACTTGTAGGGCTTATTGTTGAAGGCATTGAGTTTAAACCCATATAGATTGACATAATTAGGCTTGGGTATGAATTAATTGTAATAGGCTCTCTTAGTTATGATTAGTCACGGATGATTTTGTAAACACATTTAATTTGTTTTAATGTCATTTTATGCGCTAGTTTCTTTCTTCATTCCACAGCTAGGAATAAATACTATAAATTTATCTTTGAGCTACAAAGAAATGTTTGGTTAAACGTAATTGTAACATGTTTTGCAAATATAAACATTTTTTCAGTGTTTCAATGCAATCCTTACGTATACGTCTCAGTTGCGAAAAACATATCATGTGATGTGTCTTACATGTAAGATTGTTTGTTTGTGTGAAAAAACATTCATACATACTTATCAAATTTAGGCTAATCATTATACTCCTATTGATGAGCTTGTACTACATTAATATAAACCTCTGTGAAATCAAAATGTTGTCAAGATTTCCAAACCCAATTTTCATGGACGTTCAGACATCATAATCCCCGGTCAGAGTATCAATCAATCTATTTGCATCATCTACAAGCTATACCATGATCATTTTTCCATAGTCACCCTTTCTATGTACTTCATTCTCACATTAATAGGCGAAATTTACATTCAAAATAGCATGTATACATTCCTCGCAAGGCCATACCAAAATCAAGTACTTTCCCTATGTCCAATTATCGTACAGTTTGCCAATGCAATTGAGCAAGGTTGTACTGAACACATAATCATATCCCAAATTTGTTTTATCTCCTATGAACCAAAAACGTTCCTAAGCTCATACCATAAGTTTAATGTCACATATGGTGCACGAGTTGCTCATATCTGTAACAAAGTTGTACCAAACTATCTTATAATAGAGTTTCTTACTTGTATTCATATGACTTGTTCATCTACACATCAAGGTTGTACCACAAATTATCAACTTTTCCAAATCCTATCAAACATTCTGAGCACATTATATCTCTTGCTAGAGAGTCTATCCCAGTTGATAAGAAGTATTTCTTACACCATGCTAGTGCCAACACTAGCAAGGCACTCTCTTGAACATATCTAATCTAGACATGATCTTCACGTAGTTCTTATTCCCTATTGGGTCACTTATTGAAAGACATTCCAAATCATCATTCACATAATGAATCAACATCTTAAGCTCCCTATTTCTTTATGCGTACTGCACCAAAATTTGAAATTATTTAACCTCTTTTCTCTTTGCTTGTTATTTCTTTTGTAGTTTAAATGGTTTTCACATCTATATTCTTTTATGGTTCATTACTTCATCATGTATTTAATATGTTGTCCCTCACTCCTTTAAGCTCATATTATAAATAATCATGGCATCAATTACTGCCTACAACCCGTTTACTCATATTACCATTTCATGAATGAGTTTGCAGTTGACTTATCTTATGTTCTATTCTCTATGATTGTAACACTCATAAAATTCCTGAAAATTTTTAAACTTTTTTAACAACCACAAAACCATCATTGATTAAAATTGTTTTCAAAATAAGTTCCACATCAGAGAAATCCCAAAATCGTAAAAAAGGACATAAGGAGGTGCAATTTGTCAAACCCTATGTGATCCATTCTTAGGTGCCAAAGATCTGTCGCTTGCTTTCCTTTACACCCCGTTCCCGAGTTGTAGCAGAGAAGAGAAGAGAAGAGAAAAGAAAGTAAGGAGAGAAAAGAAGAGAAAATAAAGGAAAATAAAATTTTCTTTTGTGTTTCCGAGTTGGAGAGAAGTGGAAGGAAAGATAAACATTTTGTTCTTTCTCTCCAAATCGGAAGGAAAGTTAGGAGGGAAAGTGATCATTCCACTTCCTTCCTTTAATGAAACTCGGGAACACCAATTTATTTTACTTTCTTCTCACTTCCACCCATTTCCTTTCTTTTCTCTCCTTAAATTAAACTCGAGAACGGGGTGTTAGTTCTTTCAGCATAGGCAGATGCTGCATTGAGCACGTATACCGTTTAGTCTTGTAACCTTGAAGAATTGGTACCGATGATGTTTCAAATTCTTTAAAGACGCTCACGTCTTCAGGGCCAAATAACACATAAAGACCATCATACATCATTTGAGGAATAGAAATCATATTCTTTATCATTCCCGGAACATGATAGATGTCTTTTAATACCAACTCGTCTTTGCTGCTATCTGATGGAAATACAACATCACCAATATTCGCTATCAAATGCTTCGAGTTATCAGCAATGGCCACCACCCGATTTTCACCATACTTCACAGGATTTTGAAGTTGATTTTTGTCACCGATGAGAAGGTTGGAGCACCCGGAATCAATGATCCAATCATCTAACTTATTTTTCCGGTGTTCGGTTGTTACTTGTTACTGCATACGCCATCACCTCTTCCGTTTGATCTACTAGGACTTCAAAGTCTCACCCTTCTTCTTGCTCTACAGTGGCAGTGTCTCTTTCATCGACTTGTTTTATCGGGCAGTTCTTCGCCATGTGTCCCTTACGTCCACATCTGTGACATCTATACGGAAAGTACTTTCCATTCATATGTGGTTTTCGGTCACCATATATTTCCTGGTGTCCCTGGTTACTTGGCTTCTTGTCACTACGATCATGATGCTTGTTTTTGTCACTGTTCTTATTTGAGACTTTCTGCTTATTACCTGACTTATGTTTTCCATTGCTTCTTTCTACACAGAGTGCTTCATCTTCTGTCTTAGATGTTGCACCCATGGATACCGCAGCAACAAAGCTCTTGTATTCCGACTTCAAACCATGGATGATGATACGTTTCATCCTGGGTTTTCCAATCTTTCCATGTAGATCAAGTTCACCAATTTCTCTGCACAACATTTTGACTTTGTGGAAATACTGAGAGATTTTTAGATCCCGCTGTGACACCGAAAGTAATTTATTTTCAAGAAATTGCAGTTTCGTGTCGTTCTTCTTTGAAAACAAAGTCTTCAACGCATCCCACGCCTCTTTTGGTGTAGTAAGGTCCCATGTAGTATGGTCCCATATATGTTCGACATCCTCATCCTCTAGCACCTGATACTCCACCTACAAATTTACAGTTTAGACTTCTATAGATTATAGAAGAAAACTTGGAATCTCTAGATGTGTCCTATTGAAAAGGTTTCCCCACAAACTAAGTAGGTGAACCATAGGGGTTCTCTTAGATTAAGATGTTCTTTTTTGCAACTCATCTATTTACTAAGAATGATTGAAACAATAAAAACCACATAAACAGAATGGTATAAAGGAAAAACAAGAATTTTTCAGCTTACTCTCTCCACAGGTAGAAACACAATGCCTTCTACTGCTAATGGTGCTCCGCATTCAAACGTTATGTCAAAATCAATTCTTCTCTTGTCGATAGTAAAGTGATACAATTCAACCATTAACCATCCGTCTTTTCTTTCATCTACTAAGTACACAATTGAAGATTTTGTCTCCATAGCTAATATGTAATTGATGTCGAGATAGTTGTGAACTGGTTAGTTAAAATCGAACACAAGATTTACTGTATATGTGATATGTGGCGACAAAAATTGTGTTCTGACTTGTAGTTTTGATTTATAACAATATGGTATAGAGTAGTCCACATTAAATTTGCAAAAAGATGCAGCAAAGAATATGTTATTATATATACTTATCAAATAGTCTACAAAAGTACAAACAAAACGGAGGACAATTTAGCTAGTAATTAACCTTGATTTTCTTCGACAATAATTTTTGGGAGATGCAAGTTTAATAGGGATTAAACATCCTGCTGCCGATATCATTTCACAATGTTTTCCATTCTTATTCAACGAAAAACGTTGTCAAACAAAAATCTCGATCAAGTTAGTTGGGTTGAAGTAGTAAATGAGTGCTTGCTAAGAAGAGAGATTTTCTTTGTTTTTGAAGTTATAGTGCGCTTGTGTCAACATCTAAAACTAAAGGCAAATCATATACATGAGCGTTGGTTTGTTAATAGATATCTATAATCGATAGATGTATTTTAATGTGGATGCTACCCTTAATTAAGGTATAAATAAAATTTCATAAATCACATTTCCACAACCATGAAATAATTATATATAATAAAAATCTAAAGCAGCCGTTGCTAGACATAGACATAGATATAATTAGGGAGCTGATTCGTACACAATAATTTTTATACATACACAACAGTTGGTGCTTTAAAATGTTGTATTGTACAACTATATAATGCATAAATTGTTGTGTATGGCAAAAAACTGTTGTGTACGAATCACTTCCCATATAATTACCGTTTTCCCCCATTAACTAAGATTCCTTTGGAGAGAAGCATCTTTAATTTCTCTTTGGATGTGTACCGTAGACCACAGGAATTATCGCACTCTTAATCAGCTCTTTATAGTCGATCTCTTGATACTCTATCGAAAGTTCTTTAGAAATATCCTATAACCTAAGCGCAATTTCAAGTTGTTCAACAACATGAGACATCCTTGGCCGTTGCTCACGATATTCCTACAAACATTGATAGGCAATTCCTGAAAATGTTTCGAGTGACCTTGGATCCATGTCTTTCTTCATATCCTGAAAGATAATATCATCTAATTTCTTTTGCATGTAGCTTTGTTTCCACCTTTTCACAAAGCTCACAAAACTACCATTGTTATAATTAAAGGATAGTCTCCGACTACTCCAAAAGAGTATACGTCTGACTCTTTCGTTAAAGAATATGTATGCATATATAGTGGATCTATATACACAGGGGTTCCTACAACATTGGCGGCAAGAAAGGTATGCTTTTGATTAGCGGGTCCAATTTTCGAGAGTCCCATGTCAGATATTTTAGCGTTCCAGTTCTCATCAAGGAGAATGTTGGAACTTTTTATATCTCGATGGATAACTCTTTCATGTGTCTCTTTGGGTTCATGGAGGCAGCACAATCCTCTTGCAGCTCCAAGGCATATCTTGAGACGTTGCCTCCATGTGAGAGTAAGGCTACTTAAATGGCGATAAAGGCTTCCATTGGATTCCTGTTCATATTTAAGGATTTTCTCACCATCCTCATTGCAAAATCCCAAGAGAGAGATGAGGTTTTCATGTGCATAATAGGAAAGCATCAGAATCTCTTTTAAGAACTCTGGATCTCCTTGCCCAAATCTACGATCTAGACGATTAAAAGCCACTATCTGTCGCCCCTCAGAGTGAGAGTATAATCCTTTAAACACCTCGGGTCCCAAATCCACCTTTACCGATAACGTTGTTGTTATGAAAGTTATTGGTAGCTAACTTTATCACTTCTAGTTGGATTTTAAGATGCTGAAACTCGTCCAGGAAGGACTCCATATTTATAAACAATAACTCTACTTGATTATAAAGAAAAACATAAAATACAACAATAAGGCCTACAAGTTCTGTAAACGAGAAGTTGATTGAATGGTGTTTTGACTTTAGTATTAATAACACACTAAGACACTTAGAGTGCACAAAGTGGGCAACATGGGAGAGGCATTATGCTTATGTGGCATCAAATAACGGCGTTATAACATGAGGAACACCACCCCCTCTCATGTTATGGTGTTATGGTAAGAGATGTTATCGTGATAAAATATTGTAACGGGAGTCTTTCTTTCCTCTCATTGGTTGCACATATTTATCTTTCTACCTCTCTCTCCTCTTAGCAGCATGTTGTAACATGAAAACACAATTTCCTCCAATTTGTGTTATAACACCATTTTGACATGGCTGGTAGGGTGGCTACTTTAGAGTGTGATAACATATAGCCCACATGCACCTACATGCCATCGAGGTTGAGAAAAAGAGAATTGAGATAGAGTTTGATCACGACCTCTAACTTTACGTTGTATAAGAAAATCGGAATTTCACCTATTTAAATTGTCCCAATAATTGAGAAATTGCTAGTTGGCCACCTTATCCATTAGCTTTTAGGGGTATAATTTATAAAAGTTCTTTTGTCTTTTTTGGTCAATTATTTTCCTTATATCTTGTAAATAACGATAACATATTTTCTCAAATCTCATATTTCCACTTAAAGAGTAAGTGTTTATACCTTTTTACCTTTTGAGTTTAGTATTGGAAAGAAAAAAAAAATATCATTTATTTAGGCTAGTTGGGGTGTGCCAAGCCCCTAGCCCGGCGCCCTAAGGCTCGTCAAACACCACCCCCATACGTGCTCTAAGGGGGCTCGCTAAGGGCTATGGGTGACAATTTATGACACGACATGAAAAAAATACACAACACAAAACGAAATTTGAGCAAAATAGAAATTTGAATTCATGTGTGTGTCGTGTTCGTGACAAGTGTAACAACACAACGTCGTTTCACATTTGTGTTACATAAAACTTTATTGTGTTGTGCCGTATCAGACAACAATACAACACGATTGGTCAATTTGTCATCCCTACTAAGGGCACTCACCGGTTGAGAGAGAGGGAGGGAGGGAGGGAGGGGGAGAGAGAGAGAGAGAGAGAGAGAGAGAGAGAGAGAGAGAGAATTTCTACCATTTTTTGTTAAAAAAATAAATGGGTTTGTTTTTTTATAAAATTCAAATATTCAATCTTTTTCCATCCACAATAAATAGACACTTAAAGAGTTAAACCTCAACATTTCATTACACACAATATCATTATTTCTCTCAAAACATTTCTCAATTTTTCAAACATAACATGTTTTCACCTAGTCAAACCAAAACCTCAAAATGAAATAAGAAAAAAATCTTCATACTCCAACAACACCTCTTTACCAAGCCATTTATCATAGATTTGTTATCAACTTTCATTTGACCAGCTTATCTATTCACTGCAGGTTATCATTATTCGTCCATAGCTCCATATTTATATCCACTTCCTCATCAATATCCTTCTAAATCCTAATTCATGCAAATGCTCCAACCTCAAACAAAATTCCAATCCCCACCCATACCATATTTCCAATCCTAACTTCAAATGAATTTCCAATCTTAGTATGTACTCGATCCAAATCCCAATTTGGAGCCTTTTGAGTAATTCATTTTATTGAAAATAAATTGATCGCTTACTTTTCGGTAAAAAACCGTGCATTAAAACTTATGTTCATAGACTTTTATTAAGAAAAACTAATTCAGCCGGTTTTGCAACCGGAAACAAAAGAAACTTGGATTAAACCATTCAACTTTGTATTATATGGTAATTTATATGCTTTAATATATAATTTTTCATTTTAATTTAGTTAAACATATAATTTATCAATTTTATATTATGTGGCATTTGTACTTATATAATACATATCATCATATGAAAAAAGTTGGATATGCATTTAAATGAACTAATACATTCAAATCATAACGATGTTTGACGATAAATAAGCATTCACCCTACTCTAATTGCATATCAGCACTTGAAAATTTTGGATATGCATTTAAATCAAGTAAATTGTTTTCATGGATTATATAACTAATATTTTCAAACAATTCATTGTTCATCTGGAGGATATGGGTAGAACTTGAAGGATGGTGTGTTTTTGATGATTTCATAAGCTCAAGTCTTGAAGGGTCTTGTACTGTCAAATTTATTCATCTTTTCTTTTTTGATTTCTAGGGCGTGCTTCGTTGGTAGGAATGAAATGGAATTCAAGGGAAAATGATTCCAATTCTCTTGAGTTCATACGTTTGGTTGGACATAGAGGGTGGAAAGGGATTCCTAAATGAAATAAATTTTCCATCATATGGAGAAAAGTTGATTCCTTCCAAAGTTGGATGGAAAACATTCATTCTCATGAAGGAAAGTGGCAGATTACAAAAATATCCCTTTTACTTATAAGAAAACCAACACATAACATTACTTTTATCGACCAACAACCCTGACTGTCACCCCTATCTATCATTTCCACCACTTCTACCATCATCACCGCCGTTACCAGCCATCACCACCACCACTACCATCACCTGCAACCAAAAGTCACCACCGCCACCACCACCACCAGCAACACTACTATTACCCTCCACCACTACCATCATCACCACCATTACCACCTCCACTACCACCACCACCATCGCTAATGTCCCCACCACCGGCATCACAATCACTCGCCACCACTACAACTGCCACCACCACCACCATCGTTAATTCCACCACCATTACCATCACCCACCACCATTTCCACCATCGTTGCCACTGCCGCCACCACTACCATAATTACCATCACCGTCACCATCACTACTATCACCTAACACCACTACCACCATCGCTACTACCACAACCGCCACCACCACTGCTACCACCGTAATAGCTTAGATTTTATTATTTTTATAACTCATATAATATTTCTTTACATATAACTGAGAAAATAAAGTAAGCTTAAGCAAAACAGACAAAAAAGGTAATTCTGTCATTTTATATAGATTCTAAATCCATTTCCTATGAACCAAATAGAATTTGGAATTAATTTTTATTCCATTTCCTATCAACTAAACATGGTATGGGATTGGATTCAAATTCCTGACTATATCATTTTCCAATTTCTTCAAAAACATTTTGCAAACCAGACATCACCTTAGAGATAACCCTTTGCTCGACAAATCATGGGCTCAAAGAACATATCAAATTCGGTCAAAATTTTAATAACCATAAAAGCAACATTGGGTTTTATTCATTTGTCTTTAATGGTGTACTTTTTTTATAATCATACATATCTATGTCCATAAATAAAATAGAAGTTTTATATAGACGTAGCGGGTAACTAGGCAACAAGTTGCACTGCTAACCCTTTTGGATGATGAAACTAATTTTGTTAATAACTACACTCATGGATCTTGGATTCATAACATTTACTTGAAGACAACTCACTAAGAACTTATCCAATTTGTTTCTACCATCATTTTGTGAATCATATTTGGAAGGCACAATGTATTAATCCTCCAATATCGACGAATAAGATCCAATGAAAGTGTCATCCATTAGAAAGGTTTTATCTTGTGAGCATAAGGAATATCCATGATTGGCATAAAACAACTTGTGCAAGGAGTCATTGAAATTGGAAAAAAAAAATCAAAAATCAATGCCCTACAACAATATAAACCTACTTTTTTTAAATATTACCATTTTGTATTTTATTTTTTTGTATTGTATATGTATCTCCTTTAATGAAAAAATAAGATAGATGGTACAAAAGCTATTTAGAACCAGGCAGATTACACTTGTGAAGAACTTGAATTCTCTCACTTGCTAGTTTCACTTTAATCTTGTTGAATTCATTCTAGATTGCAAAACATATTGATGTGTTTAAATATAGTCTTGAGTTTATAAAATGAAATACAAGAGGACCATTACACTACTAGGTAAGTGCACCCAACCGTATAGTACTATAGTTGAGGTAAAATTGGGTTATTGAACTCAAAGGGAACGATATTGAATCAGTAATAGATGATTTAATTATTAGTTGAACTAAGTAGTAAATTGAATTCAGGAAATTTTATTATGAGACGCAAACGAAGAATAGAAACAAGCAACAAAACTAACTAGAAAACGAAAAATTGAGAACATGAATAATAAAGAACTAGTTTCACTTAGACTTGAGTCCCCGTACAATTATGGTTGATTAATATGAAGCAGAATGAATATTAGTCATGGTTCAATGATTCCTAAGTTGATTACATCCCTTAGTTCTTTCACTAATCCTAATGATAGAGGGATTATAATAACAATGGTCATGTAAACTAGTCATCCCTAAATTAGCCTAGGATTTGGTCCATCACTAACCAAAATTATCAATGGTCATAAAAAACTATGATACAAGCATAAACAAGTTGGCCCACTAAACGTTGTAAACTAAGAAATAAGCTACAAGTAAACTTCAACACATTTGGAATGAAAGTAGGTTGTGACAAGTAGTCACTTATTACATTCATCATTACATATATATATATATATATATATATATATATATATATATATATATATATATATATATATATATATATATTCTTAGTTTAGTACACTAATATTTGATCAACCAAACGGATGCGTGTAATAAAAGTAGGTAGCATCACCGTTGCTTACCATGCAGTTTAAACATTTAAAAGCTTCATGCAATTCCTAATAATGTTAGTAATAGTGGTCATAATATACTTAGTATATTTCTTCTTGTTTAAGCCTAGGTGTAGACAGTGAAAACCTAATTCATTTGAACCACGACTTTGATACCACCTTGTACCACCTCATTTTTATTGTCTTTAAAATACTATGGCATTTTATTAAAATATGATCCCACAAAAGAAATATTATTCTGTTTCAAAATACAACATACACATGGAGTTACAAATTACTATTAAAACAAAACCATTAACATAGAGTGGTAATTTACACAAGAACTATATATCTTTTATCTTTAAAAATTCACTTCTAACGCTAGAACTCTCTAACCTTTAATTCTAGAACTTGAGATAAATGGCCTAAATAAATATGTAAGACAATAATTTGTATCAGGACAATAATTTGTATTTGGACCTACATGGTTTTAGACACAATATTTTATCAAAAACTTTGATAAAAATATTTTATTTCAAATCGTTCATATAATTTATGTGAATTTAATGCATGATCATATATGAAAATAAAACCTTATGGGCCTTCCCCTATCATGCCATCATGTTAACATATAGTCCTTTAGTTATATACTGATTTAAACCTTAGGGTTAATTATAGAAATGGAGAGTTGTCAATCTTACTAAAATAGGAATAACAAATAAAAATATTAAGGTGTCCCTAGACGTGTACTTCAAAAAGGGACGAACAATCCCAATAAAGTCTTTCTTTATCATGTTCTTAGGATATCATGATTGTATGGAAATTACATTATACTATGCAGTCACACATTCAGTGTAACGTCCTAATTTTCAAACCAAAATTTTCATTTAAAAACCAAGTTAAACATTAAAAATCCATTTTTAAGAACATAATATAATGTCCAATTTTTTCAAAAGCATAAGGTTTAATCAGAGTTAAACTACAAAGACCAATGGAAGTCGAATTACCATAAAACTCCTATGTGAATGTATAGTCTCCTCGTGCCCTTCCTACAAATAACCTAAAAAGCATCTAACTTAACAACGTACACATAATGCTTGGTAACTTCCCTAGTATAGCACATATTGCACCATACATATAATACATATAAGCAAAGTTCTTAGCTCTAAAGCCGATTCACCATCATCACTATCAATCAAAATGTATCAACATACATATCAACCATACATACGCACCATACCGTCATACCACTTCCGGTTCTCATCCATCATATAACCATCAGCTCCAAGATCCCATACTACAACCACCTCTCAATTTTACCATAACCATATAGAAGCTACTATTAATATTAAATGATCGCCTTATGAATGTATAGTCATACGTAGTCAGTAAATAAGATAAACAATCGAACAAGTGATCTTACCAAAAGAAATATATCAAACAAGAACCATGAACTAAGGCCATATTAAGAGTTCTCAATATATATGTAATTTAAACTACGGTACAACCACTAGGGCATTCACTCAATGACTCACCAATATTAACAATACCCCAACTATTCAGGGCACCTAACAAACCATTCATGGCACGCTCTTTCAAAAAAAACCATTCATGGCACTTAATAGTACCATACAATCAATCAAGCACATACTTAGCAAGGACTATCGTAGTCTATTAGCATAATTGTACCCTAATAGTACCTATATATTATCATTCAAACCATATACAATGTCACACGTAGTTGTAAAAATTGGGAATTTCTTGTCAGAAATTGTTACTAAAGATTAGCATCAACTAATGATAATGATAGAACTTTTCATATCGAAGAAAAATATAATCAACTAAATGATAATAATAGGGTCAAAATGAGTGTTGAAAAAGTTTAAAAAAGTTTACGATTATTGTATTTGGTAAGTACACAACAAAGTGATCCTAAAGATATAATCATTGTGAAAATCTAACACCAATTGGAAGACTTATGATTTTCTAAGAAATAAAAACCAACCATATTAATAAGGCTAATAAACCCTCTCCCTCTGCACTAAAAATCAATAGACACAAAACAAATAGCTAGGGTTCGTTGATAGGTGGAATCTAATGCAAAGAAACAAAAGAAACAGGAGGTAAACCCTTCTCCCATGATCTGTTGCTGAAAAGGGAACATGGAGACCAAATTCCAAAGTTAGCAGAAACAGACCCCAAGGTTTGGTCTTTAGACACTTTTACCAAAAGTTGATTTTCTTCAAAAAAAAATGGGTTTCAAGAATATATATATATATATATATATATATATATATATATATATATATATATATATATATATATATATATATATAAATGACAAAACTTCAAAAATGATCCCTATAGTTTTCGAAAATATCAAGTTTAGTTCCTAAGTTCAGAAAACCTCACAGATGGTCTTTATGGTTTCAACATTTTAGCTAACTCCGTTAGCTTTTAGCTTTTGATCGTTAAGTGAAGGATATTTCTGTCACTTCACTGCCACATGAACCATTTATGAAGTTTTGCCTTAATTTAAAAAAATAAATAAATAAAAAAATATAATTATTTAATATTAAAGGTCTATATATATATATATATATATATATATATATATATATATATATATATATATATATATATATATATATATATATATATTTTTTCATTGTCTTCTCCCTCTCAATGATATGCAGAAAGAAAAAAAAGAAACCCCAACCACATACACCCATTTGATTATTCTGGCTTCATTTTGAATGGAAAACTCGAACTGTGAATAAATGAATATATAAACCATTCTATGTATTCATTCCATCATCACATTCCTGCAATCCAGGAGCAAAGTTGCAAGCCAAGAGTAAACCAAGATTTAGGGTGAGATACGGAATGGAACAAGGGGGTCAAAATGAGTCATCGTTTAATCGACAGCAAAAACACACAGGAGAACAAAAAATAAAGAAGATATCAAATGAACTTCATCTTCCCCTCCGATTTGAGTACTGTTAATCGAGTATTGTTAAAAAAATAAAGAAGAAATCAAAATCGAGTACTATTAATCGTGTTCTCCAACAACGATTTGAGTTGCTAAGTCAAAAAAACTACAATAACTTAAAACAAAACCTTGATTTTGTTTTTAAATTCTTGAAATCAAGCCTAAATCCAAGACAAAACACGACTGTGACAGGCTGTGGTTTTCTATAATCGTCTTCTTCACTCTTGCAACACATCAATAGAAGCCGCCCATGGCTTAGTTAAGCTCGAAAACAACGATTCCCTAACGAAATATCCATTACTTCGATAATCAGCCTCCCTCTATCCCGATGAGGTCTATCTTGGAACGATTTTGACTCACTCGTCGTTGTCAATGGAGGTGGAAATCTTCGTGAAAGCACCATCTTGGACTCCACCTAATCTCTCCAACTCCTTTTGACTAATAAATGCGATGATGGGAAGGCAAAAATGAGGTCATCCCCACTCATGTTGCTGCCAGTTTCGCTACCTAAACTCCTAGTTCAAAGATCGAGGCTTTTCTGGCTAACTTTCAGAGATTTTTGGTCATGAAGATAAGATTTTCTGGTTTTTGTGAGGAAGTTTCATCAATAGGCTTGTGGGAACACCTCTTGCATATTAAGTTTTATTTATTTTTTTTTGTTAAAAGTAATAAAAAAACCTCATAAATGGTCCTGTATAATGAAATTGACAAAAATACTCCTTACTTAATGGTGAAATGCTAATGAAGTGAACTGGAAGGACCAAATGATAAAAATTTTGAAACCATAGAGACCATCTGTAAGATGTTTTTGAACTTAAGGAATAAACTTAATATTTTTAAAAACCACAAGGGACCATTTTTGAAGTTTTGTCTATATAAATTCTCAAAAGCTTGAGTAATACTAAAGTTACTTTATTTTAGACATTTTTCACTAAACACTTTCATTCTTACACTTTTGGACCCTTGTTACAAAGGTTTCTTTGTGGTCTTCAAAATTTAGCAATAATAGTTTCCATAGTTTGACAAGTTTAGTTCCTTAAGTCTCAAAAGTTTAAAGAATAATAAAATTTCTTTGTTTTAGACATTTGTCACTAAACTTTCCGATTCTTATACTATTAGTCTCTTATTACAAAATTTTGTAGTCTTCAAAAGTTAGCCACAATATTTTCCATAGTTTAACAAGTTTAGTCCCTTCTACCTTCTATTGAAAAAAAAATAAAATAAAAATAAAACAGGCCGTCGCCCCGGGTTTTCTTTCTAGTTAGTATAATATCCCATGGATTTATATTTTCTCTATTATAATAATAATAATAATAATAATTATTATTATTATTATTATTATTATTATTATTGTAACCCTTTATATTATTGTTATTATTGTAAACCTTTACGTCTATCTAATGTCTTTTATTAATTCACTCCCTTCCCAAACTTATAAATTAGCCTTTAATTATATTTATATGTATTATTTGTTAACCCTATTTCGCAATAATTAATTCGAAACGAGGCGTTATATTCGGTGAATGCATGATCACCACTTTTCTTTTGACATTTCAATCATATAAGTGTTATGATCGGTATGAAATACGATTTTAAAATTTGCAAAGTAAAATATTAACAGGTTTTATTACAATTTATTAAGCCAAAATCATGTTAAAGTAATTAAGTAACAAATACGCAAAGAACTCTTTTATCTTGTATAAAATTTTCAAATCTTTTAATTTACTCTTTTAAAAGAGCCCACAGAAAAAAAAAAAAAATCATAAAAATAAGTCAAGTAACCCATTAAGAAAATTCATATGTACTCATCTCATCAGTGAGTGTTAACAAACTACTGCATTTTTCCTCCTTGAAGCCATAATCCAAATTTACTTTCAACTACGTATCCCTTTTCTTAACTTATAAACTTTGATTCTAATTACATGCTTTTAACATGTTATTAATTACGAATAATTTATATGATTTCCCTAGTTCATCTCATTGGTACTTATTCTCAAATTCAAGTATCTAAATAGTTAATGCTAAAAACCTAAGGTTTGAATCCAAAGTTTCTCAATTCATCATATCATGGACTACATGTTGAGAAAAGAACTTATTAGAAAGATATTATGGTGCGGAATTTAAGTTAATCTCACGGATCTTCATAAACCTCAACAATAAAAGACAGTGGAATTGTAAGGAAACATAACAACATACATCATTAAATATAAACAAGTTTAAAGAAATACTTATTGAATCATAACTTCGTTTGCAATCAAACACAAGTTATTAAACGGTGAACAACAAAGTATGAACAATGAAGAATGTAAGATAAAAGATAAGGAGACTTGTATTTCACTTGATAAGATTACAAAGAAGACGAAAATCAGACATACGTTGTAAGGATTACAAGAATATCTATTTATAGAAGGAAATAGTACTAGTCTATAAATAAGATAATGCAAAAGTAATCCTGATTTAGACGGCCATGCTTCCCATGCTTCAGACTGGCAAAACCAACTTAACACATAATGTCAAAAATGGTGATCATTATTTTTCTTACAATGCATTATTCACAGTAGAAAAAAGCTTTAACTCATCGTGTCTCCTTATCTCTGATATTCAAGTCTTCAGTCAAGACGATACATCTCTTCGGTAATACTTCTCATCCAAACTCTTTTCTATCCGTTCACACAAGTCTTCGCGTCACAAATACACTTCATAGCTGTCGAGGGTCACTTTTGTGTACCAACAATTTCCCACTAAGTGACTTCACAATTATCCTCTTCATCGATTAAGCTTGAGAAACTTGATGATGACCCACCAAAACTTCCTAACTTCAAAAATCCATTTGATTCTCCTTGTTATTTCAAGCTTTACTTCGTTACTGGTGAACTTGGACTTTTGAACATATAAGATAGTTCCTTCAAGTTGTTTATGCGAGCATCGATGAAATGCAGTGGCCGGTATGATGAATTTTTCACTATCTCTTGAGAATTTGAATATAATGCCAAGGTCAGGGACGATTGTGGCTCTGAGGCTTAGATCTTGAATCCATTTGTTAATAATTGGAGGATGTTCACAAGGAGGAAACTCATCTTTTCAGCAACAACAAGATGTATCTTGGCATCAATCCTTGCAAAGTCAGTTACTATAGCCTTAAGAAAGTCACATGCTCTAGCATATGCGGGTTTCATTTTGTGGTATTTTTTTTATCTTGTTCTGGAACACTCTTACAATTAGAAAGATATCTTCAGTATTCATAAAGGAAAATTCTGCTTGAGTGCGATGGCATTCTTTGTTAAAGCGAGAGAGAGAGAGAGAGAGAGTATGTGTGTGTGTTTGTGTGTGTATTGAAATTAGGTTGCACCTTTGTATGAGAAAGGCTTATATGTATTGACTACCTCAGGAACATCGTTGAACCAGATTTCCTCAATTTTCTTTCCATACTTGTTGTGAAACAAGTTCGACTCTAAAACCACATAGGAGGCTTGCAGTCATCTGGGATGTGAAGACAAATGGTTCCAAGAGTGGGAACTATTTTGCATTGGCAGATAGAGGAATATCCCGGTATCTATCGGTAGAAGGAACTTCATAGATCAAATGAGGGATGTAGTGTGTATCCAAAAGTCATAATATAGGATTTACCCAGGAATGGATTAGTGATTAATCCATTTGGATGTCAAATCCTTTGGTTCAGCAGATGTAATTGACCATCTTGGCTGCCTCCGGTATTAATTTTTCTGCCTTCCTTTTTCTGCTTAGTAATGGGGGACTCTTTCGATTTATCCAAAGACATGGAGGGCTCCATGGTGGCTTTTTGAAAGGCAGTATCATCTTTTGAGCATAATAAGGAGTTGGAATTTTGTCTTTTGGAGAAGGAGGATGGATTGGAATTTTTCCTTTTGGAGGGGACCTTAGTGGAGACTGATGAGGAGTTTGATTTTTTGAAGGAGATGGAGACTTAGAGGTTTTGTAGGCGGAGTTGACTTCCACTATTAGTTTCTTTCCCGTTTTTGAAGAAGAAGGCTTCGCTTTCTCCTCAAACAATGCTTTAATTTCTTCAAACAGTTTGAAGATTTGGTCGAACCTAGTTAGCATCTGGGTGCTTAAGTCGTTGGTTATCATGAGGTTTGGGTTTTTGATGTAATCAAGGATATCCTTAGTAACGACTTGGATGTTATTCATTGTTTCCGTTGCCTAGCCTGTTCTCCTTAAGCCTTTGATTGTTGATCGGAGTTTGGAATACCCAACTTTATAAGTGTTGTGGATTTTATTAATCAGAAATTATGTATTCTCTTCTTGCTTTATGGTCACCTTGACCAGTTGATCTTTCAATTATGTCAGTAGCTCCTTGGCCTTTTTGATGAATTTCTTATGATCTGCTTGCCTTTGGACATCTAATTGACGAATTCCCATCTCAATGCGAAGTAGGATGCGTTCATCTGTGAACTTTTCTCTTGTTTAAATCGCCATAATTCGTTCCTCCATGGTTTGCATTGTGGTCAGAACAGGGGTCTATGGTGGATGAGAACTTGTGACTATAGCAAAGATTTGATCAATTGTTCCCCTGAGTTCAAGGAATTCTTTTCTTGTCACAGATAGCGTCTTCTTCTTTTTGGGCTTAGGCTTGGAAGTGGAGTGTAACACCGTAAATTTCAAAAAAAAATTCGCATTTTATAAAAACATAATCCATTCATTATTCATGAAAACATCATTGTTTAAAACTCAATTCATAACATATGTCAATCCCAAGATCTCATAACATAAAAATCCCGTGTGTGTACTGATCATGCCGGCGCCTTCCCGCGTACATCACTGGTACCTGAAACACACCACACAACAACTGTCAGCATAAATGCTTAGTGAGTTCCCCAAAATACTACTTACACACATATGCCTTTCCAGGCCATGACCTTCCGGTCCATGTGTCTCAGGGGACTTCCGTCCCAACCCGGTAAACTTTCCAGTCTTACCCGCGTCGACCTTCCGGTCCACATCACAATGCCTTCCGGCCCATAACATAAATGACTTCCGGCCCATAACGTAATGCCTTCCGGCCCATAACATAATGCCTTCCGGCCCACATCAAGCATAGCATACATAGCACATATAAACGGCTAACTTAATCACATACAATGCATACAACTCATAACATATCCGACCTTCCGGTCACACATAGGTACCTTTCCAGGTACAGTATAGTGAGAAGACTCACCTCGTGGAAAGTCTAGAATCTCACGTGCTCGCTATCTCCGAATCCCAAACGAAGACTCAACCTCGCCTAATCATAACGAATATTATTTTAATTAATATAGACTTCCACTACTAGACTTTACCCCTTATTAACATTCCTTAGAGGGGTAAAAGACCATTTTACCCTCCCTTGACTCAAAGTCCACAAGTTGACCAAAACCCTAAAAGTCAACATCTTCAGTACGTGGGGCGTACAGACTGATGTACGCGGGGCGCACATCGCCAACTCAATAATCGGGGTCTCCACCCAGTATGCTGCGCGTGCAGCGTACTGGGAGTTACGCCCATCGTAATAGTCAGATATAGACACACTTCATTTCTGGTCTTAATCGGTTAAGCCACTACTTCAACTTCTAGATACGGCCTTATTTAAGCATCCTTACTCATAAAGTCGGAACCTTTAAGCCTTGGCATGGCTGTAAAGGCTCTTACACTCCTTAACACCTTTCCATTTCAACTCAAGGATCTAGATCTCATGCATGGCTAATCATGCACGTGCAAGATTACATTTTTATTGATCTACAACTCAAATGGACGAGAAATATGATGGATCTAAGCTAATGGAGACCACTTGCTCATAAAGTCTCCACCTTTGGGACCAAAACCCTAGAAAATGGTCCATAAAGCATACCACAAGATCTACAAGTCAAGATCCAAACTTTTTACCTTAGAAAGAAGCTCCAACCTTTGCTAAGCCTGGATCTACACTTGAACACCAGCTCCTAGTCTCCACAATGGACTCTTCTTCTCCTTTGCTACCTTGAAATGACACCACCAAGCTTAGAACACTCACAAAAGGGCTAGGAACGAAGGAACACTCTCTTAGGGTTTCCTTCTGAAGGATGGTGGCTGAGGAACCAAGCCATCTCATTCCTTTTATAGCCAACAACTCAAATTAGGGTTTTGGGTCTGGACCGGTTATGCCCAGCATACCCGGGTGGCAACGCGTTCAATTTGAGAGCGCGAGTACGCGCAGCGTACTCTTTGTACGCCCAGCGTACTCGCCCCAATACAAAAGGGCCAACATGACATATATGAAAAGATGGAGGGCTAAATGGTTATACCTGAATTCCAGGCTTTTACAATTCTCCCCCACTAGAACCAGACTTCGTCCCCGAAGTCTTATACCGAAAACAATCCCGGATACTGCTCCCGCATCTCCGACTCGGGCTCCCATGTCAGCTCGGACCCCTTCCGATGCTGCCACTGCACTTGCACCAAGGGCACTTCCTCATTCCTCAGAACCTTAACCTTTCGATCCCTAGTTGCCACCGGTCTCTCAATATAGTTCAGGCCTGCATCCACCTGAATATTCTCTAATGGTACCACTGCCGACTCATCGGCAATACACTTCCTCAACTGCGACACATGGAAGGTGTCGTGAATCTGACCCAGCTCCGCAGGTAGATCTAAACGGTAGGCTACCCTGCCTATCCTCGCAATTACCCTGAAAGGTCCAATATATCGAGGCCCCAATTTGCCCCTCTTCCTGAATCGAATCACTCCTTTCCAAGGAGAGACCTTTAAGAGTACAAGGTCACCAACCTGAAACTCGAGCTCGGACCGACGCCTGTCCGCATAACTCTTCTGGCGACTCTGAGCGGTCAACAATCTCTGCCTGACCTGCTATATCTGTTATGTCGTCTGAAGCACAATCTTCGTACTTCCCATTACCCGATGCCCCACCTCTCCCCAGTAGATGGGGGTCCGACACCTCCTCCCATACAACAGCTCAAAGGGTGGCATACCAATGCTCGAATGATGGCAATTGTTGTACGAAAACTCTGCCAAGGGTAAATAGGTGTCCCAACTCCCTCCAAAATCCAAAACACACGCTCGGAGCATATCCTCGAGCGTCTGAATCGTCCGCTCACTCTGCCCGTCCGTCTGTGGGTGGTATGCAGTACTGAAATGCAGCCTTGTACCCAACTCCTCGTGAAACTTCTTCCAAAATATGGAAGTAAATCGCATGTCTCGATCTGAAACAATCGACATCATGCTGCGATACCACCTCCCTCACATACAACTCTGCCAACCTTTCAGCAGAAGAGCTCTCACTGATAGCAAGAAAATGAGCGCTCTTTGTCAACCTATCCACAATCACCCAAATTGCATCGACGCCCCTCGCGGTCCTTGGCAATTTGGTGATAAAATCCATGGTAATCTGTTCCCATTTCCACTCGGGAACCTCTAATGGCTGCAGCTTACCATGTGGACACTGGTGTTCAGCCTTAACCCTGCGACAGGTCAAGCATCTCTCTACAAACCATGCGACATCCCTCTTCATACAGGGCCACCAATAATCCTTTTTCAGGTCCAAATACATCTTAGTGGCTCCGAGGTGGATCGAGAATTTCGATCGATGAGCCTCTTCCATCAAGATGGTACGTGCCCCGCCCACGGACGGTACCCATATCCGACCCTGAAAAGTCATAAGCCCTCGACTATCGGTAACGAATCTCGATACCGGCCCGACAACTCATTCCCTCTTCTGGCTCTCAGGCTGCACAGCCTCAGCCTGGGCCCCACGAATAGCATCCAAAACCGGGGTCATCGCCGTCAATCTCAAACATACATCTCGCAATGGGGCGCTCTCTGCCCTACGGCTCAGTGCATCGGCTACAACATTAGCCTTGCCCGGGTGGTACAGGATCTCATAGTCATAATCCTTGACCACGCCTAACCATCTCCGCTGTCGCATGTTTAGGTTGGGCTGATCCATCAAATACTTCAAGCTCTTGTGGTTCGTGTATATCGTACACCGAACCCCGTACAGATAGTGTCGCCAGATCTTGAGAGGGAACACTACCGCTCCCAGCTCCAAATCATGAGTGGGATATCTCAACTCATGAGGCTTAAGCTGCCTCGATGCATACGCTATCACCTGTCCCCTCTGCATAAGCGCCACTCCCAATCTGGATATCGATGCATCACAATAAACCACAAAATCCTCCATCCCTTCCAGAAGGGCTAACATTGGGGCTTTGCATAACTTCCTGCGAAGTGTCTCAAACGAGGTCTGCTGCTCCGGGCCCCAAGAAAACGCAACACCCTTCCGGGTCAACTTGGCGAGTGGCACGACGATCTTGGAGAAATCCTTAATAAATCTCCGATAATAGCCGGCCAATCCCAGAAAACTCCTGATCTCAGTGGGTGATCTCGGCACCTCCCACCTCATGACTGCCTCAATCTTGGCCGGGTCGACCAATATCCCATTCTGGTTGACAAGATGTCCCAAGAACTGAACCTCTCGTAACCAGAACTCGCACTTGGAGAATTTGGCATACAGCCTCTCCGATCTCAGAACTCCAAGGATCTCCCTCAAATGCTCCTCATGTTGTTCTCTGGACCTCGAATATACCAAAATATCATCAATGAATATGATCACTGACCGATCCAACATTGGCCTGCACACCATGTTCATGAGATCGATGAACGTAGCTGGTGCATTGGTGAGCCCAAAAGGCATCACCACAAACTCGTAATGCCCATAACGAGTTCTGAATGCTGTCTTATAGATATCCTCATCTCCAACCCTCATCTGATGATAACCCGACCTCAATTCTATCTTGGAGAACCAAGATGCCCCCTATAACTGATCGAACAGATCATCGATCCTCGGCAACGGATACCAGTTCTTGACCGTCAACTTGTTCAACTCCCGATAATCGATACACATCCGGTGTGAACCATCCTTCTTCTTGACAAAAAGGATCGGCGCGAATAAACCCCTTTCCCAGCAGCTCCTGAAGTTGCGAAGATAACTCCTGCATCTCTGGTAGCGCGAGGCGATAAGGTGCCTTGGCGATAGGTGCTGCTCCCGAAACCAAATCGATACGGAACTCCACTTGCCTCTCCGGAGGCACACCCAGTAGTTCCTCGGGAAAAACATCCGGAAACTCGCACACTATCAGAACTTCCTCAATCGAACTTGGTCTTTCCGTGGCCACACGCGTGTCCAACACATAGGCCACGAACGCACTGCAGCCCTGCTGCAAACTCTGCCTCACCCTGGCAGCCGAACAAAACGCTGACTCGCACCGGGTCCCCTCGCCATACACCGTAAGCGCTCCCCCACTAGGGTCTCGAATTGTCACCAACTGACGCTCGCAATCTATAACAGCTCCAAATCGGCTCAACCAATCCATGCCCACTATCACACACACGTCCCCCATCGCAATCGGGACCAGATCTACCGGGAACTCCACCCCGAAGATCTCAAGGATACATCCTCGAATCACTTCCGTAGCATACGCTGCTCGCTCATCAGCTATGGAAACTCGCAGAGGTCGACTCAACGCCTCTCGACGGATACTAATGTGCTGACTAAAGGCCAAGGATACAAACGACCGACTCGCACCCGAGTCAAATAATACCAGAGCAGGTACATAAATCACAAGAAAATTACCAGCCACCACATCGGGCGCCGCGCGGACCTCCTTCGTAGTCAACTGAAAAGCTTTCCCACGAGCCTTCGGAGCCTCGGCCTTCGCCGGTCGAGCCTCAGTAATCCTAGCAGCCGGCGCAGATCCCTGCGCTGATCCCTGGTGTAGCTGAGGGCACTTGGCCTTCCGATGTCCGGTCTGGTTGCAATGGAAGCAAACCATAAATCTCTTGGGGTAATCCCTGGCGATATGCCCCTCCTTGCTACATTTGTAGCAAGCACCCGATCGACAGGCCCCCTCATGACCCTTGCCGCACTTCCCGCAAGTGCGGCCCTTCTGGCCTCCAGTCCTCGAATCATCGGACTTGGTCCGCTTGGCTGTCGGCTGAGACTGAGCCGGCCGCCGATCCATCCTCTGAGACTCGACCTCCTCCCTGGCTTGAGTCTCCAACTCAATCTCCTTCTTCCTGGCATTTGCCTGGAGCTCAGCAAATGTATGGTATGTCGAGTTCGACACGAACTCCCGTATGTCCCTCCTCATAATACCCAGATACCGGCTCATCCGAGCCTGCTCAGTAGCCACCTGCTCAAGGCAGAACATCGCCCTCTCATGAAACTTCCGGGTGACCATAGAAACCGAATCATTACCCTGCTTGAGGGTCAAGAACTCCTGAACCAGCCGTTCCATCTCCACTGGGGGAACATACTTGTCTATGAACATGGTGGTGAACCTCTCCCAGGTCACCGCTGAAATCTCTGCAAGAGTGAAGTTCTCCGTCACGAACTTCCACCAATCCTTCGCTCCCAAGCGGAGCTGGTTCGAAGCGAACCGTACCCTCAGATGCTCCGTACATGAACAAGTATAGAAGCATCCCTCAATGTCAGTAATCCATATCATCGCAGCGATCAGATCCTGCGTCCCATCAAACTCGGGTGGCTTCGTGTTGCTGAACTCTCGGAACAGCAACGAGTCACCTCCTTGAGCCCTGGCAGCAGCCACAGCTGCCGTAGCTGCAGCGGCTGCGGCCTCAGTCACTGCGGCGTACCGCTCATCAAAAGTCTCCAACAACGTGGTCTTGATAGACCCAAACATCTTTGGAATCTCGGCCCTGATCGTCGCAGCCACCTCATCGTGGATCATCTGAAGAAGCTCCTCGTCACTCACACCGCCCGCCTCAGGCCTGTGGCGTGTCCCAACCATGATGCCTCTGAAATACAACAAAATTATCAGAGACTCGATTGAGCATACCCATACTCGTTGACGCAACCTACTCGTCCTCCGTTGTCCAAAAGATTCTTACTTGGGGTGTCCACTGATCCGGTGTCTTTAGTAGTACGGGCCCAATACTACCGATCACACCGCATCAACATTCACTCCAAGTCCTCCTCCTTTGATCCTGGATTACGAGTACTCTACTCTCATGAGCTCCTGACTGCTATCTACTCACTCTCAAAGCATCTCAGCAACAGAAATCTCCTAGGCTAAGGCATCACAAATCAGGCCACTATAGTCCTAATATGTATACCTAGCCTCCTCTAGCATGCATAATGTAACATAACGCATCTCATAACATATAACGTAAGAGTACTTTTGGGGATTCATCGTTCGGGCACTGGCTGATCGTACACACAGCTCTGCTCTGTCTGTCTCAAAACTCTTTTTGCTCTTTTCGAAAATTTTACTTATCAAAAATTTTCCTCAAATCCTCAGTTTCAGTTCAAATACACCCGAAAACGCATCCGAATCCCTCAAATCAAGGCTCTGATACCAACTTGTAACACCGTAAATTTCAAAACAATTTTTTGCATTTTATAAAACCATAATCCATTCATTATTCATGAAAACATCATTGTTTAAAACTCAATTCATAACATATGTCAATCCCAAGATCTCATAACATAAAAATCTCGTGTGTGTACTGATCATGCCGGCGCCTTCCCGCGTACATCACTGGTACCTGAAACACACCACACAACAACTGTAAGCATAAATGCTTAGTGAGTTCCCCAAAATACTACTTACACACATACGCCTTTCCAGGCCATGACCTTCCGGTCCATGTGTCTCAAGGGACTTCCGTCCCAACCCGGTATACTTTCCAGTCTTACTCGCGTCGACCTTCCGGTCCACATCACAATGCCTTCCGGCCCATAACATAAATGCCTTCCGGCCCATAACGTAATGCCTTCCGGCCCATAACATAATGCCTTCCGGCCCACATCAAGCATAGCATACATAGCACATATAAACGACTAACTTAATCACATACAATGCATACAACTCATAACATATCCGACCTTCCGGTCACACATAGGTACCTTTCCAGGTACAGTATAGTGAGAAGACTCACCTCGTGGAAAGTCTAGAATCTCACGTGCTCGCTATCTCCGAATCCCAAACGAATACTCAAACTCGCCTAATCATAACAAATATTATTTTAATTAATATAGACTTCCACCACTAGACTTTAACCCTTATTAACATTCCTTAGAGGGGTAAAAGACCATTTTACCCTCCCTTGACTCAAAGTCCACAAGTTGATCAAAACCCTAAAAGTCAACAAAAGTCAACATCTTCAGTACGCGGGGCGTACAGACTGATGTACGCGGGGCGTACATCGCCAACTCAATAATCGGGGTCTCCACCCAGTACGCTGCGCGTACTGGGAGTTACGCCCAGCGTAATAGTTAGATCTAGACACACTTCATTTCTGGTCTTAATCGATTAAGCCACTACTTCAACTTCTAGATCCGGCCTTATTTAAGCATCCTTACTCATAAAGTCGGAACCTTTAAGCCTTGGCATGGCTGTAAAGGCTCTTACACTCCTTAACACCTTTCCATTTCAACTCAAGGATCTAGATCTCATGCATGGCTAATCATTCACGTCCAAGATTACATTTTTATGGATCTACAACTCAAATGGACCAGAAATATGATGGATCTAAGCTAATGGAGACCACTTGCTCATAAAGTCTCCACCTTTGGGACCAAAACCCTAGAAAATGGTCCATAAAGCATACCACAAGATCTACAAGTCAAGATCCGGACTTTTTACCTTAGAAAGAAGCTCCAACCTTTGCTAAGCCTGGATCTACACTTGAACACCAGCTCCTAGCCTCCACAATGGACTCTTCTTCTCCTTTGCTACCTTGAAATGACACCACCAAGCTT
Organism: Lactuca serriola; assembly: GCF_051521515.1. NCBI lineage: Eukaryota > Viridiplantae > Streptophyta > Magnoliopsida > Asterales > Asteraceae > Lactuca > Lactuca serriola. Next base: position 128,035,417 of record NC_136413.1, on the reverse strand, counting down.
AGAACACTCACAAAAGGGCTAGGAACGAAGGAACACTCTCTTAGAGTTTCTTTCTGAAGGATGGTGGTTGAGGAACCAAGCCATCTCATTCCTTTTATAGCCAACAACTCAAATTAGGGTTTTGGGTCTGGACCGGTTACACCCAGCGTAGCCATAGGTACGCCCAGCGTACCCGGGTGGCAACGCGTTCAATTTAAGCGTGCGAGTATGCGCAACGTACTCTTTGTACGCCCAGCGTACTCGCCCCAACACAAAAGGGCCAACATGACATATATGAAAAGATGGAGGGCTAAATGGTTATACCTGAATTCCGGGCTGTTACATGGAGTGATGAGATCCACTTGATTTTTCCTCTTTAATAAACATGGAGAAGTCATCATCATTCCCTTGATTTTGCACCTCATCTTCTTCATCATCAAAATTGAATCCCAAGATTGGTGCTTCACTTAGCTACACTACAGTGTCATCGTTGTTGGAATCTCCTACTTCGGATGGCATAATTATAGGTCATGAACCTCCTGCTTTGTTTCTAGTAACTTCACGAGCCTTACTGACTTTTTCATCCATATCCTCTACCCATTTTTGAGTTCTCTCCATATTATCAGCTTTCTTTGTGCTGTGAATAAAGTTTCCCCAGTAGACTGCAACTTAACAATTTGCATCATCCTTTTTTTTTTTGTTGTTGAGTTTTCTTGTTTTTAGAGGGCTCACTTGAAGGCTTAAAACTTCTTCTTTTTTGAATCCGTGGTTGAATAAGATCTGGACAAACTATCATCTAAAACATAACCATTAAAACTAGTAACCATTAGGGTGTCCCTCGGGTTACGTATCCTCGCACAATGGTGCTCCCCTTGCCTAATTCGCTTGTAAGTAAACTTGGTGATATAGGTTTTTCTGAACTTCCTCGGTCTCCTTGGTCTCGAACCATGTTTGGCCTCAGATCCTTTCTCGCTAGGATCTCTGAAAAGAACCCTGCAGTGCATTTAGTGTTTGATGTGCATGTGTGTAATAGAAAGAAGAATGGAGTTCAGATCCTTAGGTGTAAAAACATGCAAGTGCTTGATACCATAGACCTTGGGATATTTCTTGACACCGGAATCCACTTGGAATCCCGATTGGGAATTGTCTCCATGTTCCTGATTTGAAACCGTGACACTCTTTTTATTAGAGTGGCTAGATCAGTTAGTTCGGGAGATTCAATATTGAATCAAATGGCTACCGGAGACTTTTGAGAGGCTCTGGTATCTGCCTTAGATCGCTTTTTGGCTAAGAGATATAGGAAGTTTCAACTTTCTTTTCCTAAATAAATCTTCATTGTTTACTTTCTCAGGCTCTTTGGTATTGACATTTACTAGTTCTTCAGTGATGTTGGGAGTTTGATGTTGTGTAAGGTCTGCAGTCTGTTCAGGGTCTGTAGTATTAGCTTGTTCTCCGGTATTGGGTTTTGGATCTTCAGTGTGCATGGCCTCTGTGGTACTAACTCAAGGTTTATTTAGGACTTTGGCACTTTTTGTGATAGCCTTGATTCGATTCTTTATCTTAGACTTGATCTTTCCTCTAGAGAGCTACGATTTAGGAGCACGACCAGTGGGTTGTGGTGTGGGACTAGGCAGGGTATAACAATATGGTGTTGTATCATTCGTAGCCTCCATGTGGTACGATACTGCAGGATCGATAATTCCAAGTTCATTTAGTATGTGTAATGGGAGTTTTCTAATGGGACCGAACACAGATTGATCTTGTGGAAGAGAATACCTCTTAAATTCTATGTAGATGAAGTACTTGATTTCCTTGACCATGTTAACTTTGTTTTGTGAGTGTAGATCATTGATGCAAAGGGACCAAAACCTTGTATATGTTACTTCGGTGAGTCCTTGCCTTACTGAGTCTCTTCCGACATAGGTGATCATATCATCCCAAAGGATGAATCAACTAGTTGGCCAGTGAAAATACTCCATACAATGTCCAAAAGTTGCTTAACCATAGCGTCTGTACCACCGGTTTGACCTAAAAGGCATCGAATAATGTAGTGGCAAAGGAACTGCCAAACAACCAATAATTTGCTTTCCTTGAACACAGTTTTTGTAGGGATTCTGAGATGGATTGCATCGAGGAACTTTTTGTTGGCGACAACTACAGTTAAATCGTCAACAAGTTTGAGATGAATCTGCTATGGATCTAGAGTTGGATGATATGTAGAAAACACACACTTGCAGAGCACTGAGAGTGGAACAATGTCTACAACAGAGTAGCAGGCATTAAAAGACAGATGCTTTGGCATGTATCTGATGATGAGCTTGATGGTAGGATCACAATGATCGTGATCTTGAAATATGGTAAGATAGTCACTCGCAACGACTGCTCAGTGTTCTTTATTGATCATAATAACTAGTTTCATAATAATGTGGTAACCATCAATAGCAATTTAATAAGAAATCAATCATAGGGAAAAGGGGGATTCATATCTAACAAAATTACTCTTTAATATTGAATTTGAATAGTTTTCTTTGCTTATTTTAATTTTGATATTTGGTAGGTGCGTGATTTAAATTCTTCTGATCTTGCAAAATCAGTAAAACCCCCATTTAAAGTTTGTTTCTTAGCTTAATGTCAAGCAATTGTCTTATTAATTAAATTGTGTTCCCTGTGTTTGACACCCAACTTACGTAAACTATTGTATAATTTGAATAGGTACACCGCCTATAGGTGCATAAATTATTTAAGTTAGTTGGGTTTATAAATTTAAAAGTTGATAGGTATATTTTTGCATATCATCCTTTTCTCTCCTACACTACCAACCATTACAGATCACATAAATCTAGGTTATTAAAAATCTTCCTAGCCCTTTTCTCTCCTATAGCACCAACCATTACAGATCACATAAATCTATGGCTCACATAGAACCTCTTCTGATGATCCCATAAGCCTTGGGCTCTTATACCAAATGTTGGTCCCGCCCCCTCTTCAACTTGTGAACAAATAAGAAAAAGAAACAAACTTTGTTGCTCTACACGAGAGAAGAGAAATAAGAAAACAGATGGGAAAATTTTGTTTATATTCCACACTTTAAAATAAACTGCAATCTATGTTATTTATAGCTAGAGAAACAAACGAGAAAGGCTAAAAGCTAAAGGTGCATGCGCTCCTAAGAAAGAAAGCGACGACTAATCCACATTATACTCCTAAGACTTAGTCAACAAATGAAAAATTCATCAACTAAATTACTATGACTAAAACCTACTCGGTCACCATTTTGACTAAAGTTAGAATTAAACCTAATCAAGTTGCACGTTGTAGGTTTCGAGTAACCTCCATGGGACATTATCAAGGGTCAGTATTTAATTGCCAAATATCTTGTGTGAATTCTATTAATTTTGAATCTGGGTTTCAGTTTCTAGTTCAAACACATATGCAATGTAAAATATAGTTGTCTATTGACAACACCTATACATATAGAGAAACACCTCCACCAAATATCTTGGACTCGATTTTTATTTCTAGTATTACTTCCTTCTTTTTCTGCCCTATTCATCATCATTTTTCTTTGACTCGCACATGTAAATAGAGAGAAAAAGAGCCACGGAATACACACATCACATGCACGTCAAGGGGACTACCTTTGTTCTTTGTTTTATTTGTGCATCGAGCACTCGGGTGTTCGGTAATATAGAGCAAGAGAAGAAAGACCCGCAAATAAGATTTCTAGGGAGCTACGATTTGAAGGGAGTTAGATGGGTGATGTATGTATGTATGAAGAGAGAGAGAGAGAGAGAGAGAGAGAGAGAGAGAGAGGCATATCATCAAGATCATCATATGGCGCATATGCCTCAATCATCATATCATACTATACTAATAAAGGAAGCATTTTTCATTTCACCACATCAATTTGAAACTACCAACTTTTAAAATTTCCATAATATACTTTTTAACTTGAATATGTTATTAATTATAAATATTATCATAAATGAAAGACTTCTTGAATTATCGATAACTTCAATATAGAGTTAAATACATAACCTAAATTAATATATCAAACAAACTTAAAAATATAGTGTAAAATTTAAAAACTAAAATAAATTATCAAATAAAGTTTTAAAAAAAACTCAATGTATATTTTTTACAAGGAGATAAAAGTAAAGTATTAAATAGAATAAATGTAAAAGAACATAAATCTAAAAGATCTCCAATAATTATTTTTTATATTAATTGAAATTCAGTTAAGTTGTTTTTAAATTAATCTATAATAATAATAGTTAAAATAACATAAAGTTATAAATTAAATTATGTCACATCATAAACAATGATTGATAATTTAAATAATCAACAAGATGAAATTAAAACGTTGTCAATTTTTTTGAAGTTAACAAATCATAACATTAGTTAATTAAACTAAATGAGAAATATAACTAATTTTATACACACGTAAAGCATGAGTAGATACAATTAAATGACTCTATTTTTGTAAGTGTTATATTATTTATTGTTCAAATTAATTATGATGTTATATTAACTAAATGTCTAAATATAATAATAATTATTTTTTAGTTAATATAAATGACATAAATATTTTCAATGACATATAATTACTAAAAGGTTAACTAAATAATTTTATTCCGCGTAACGTGCGTATATTCGCCTAGTAAGTTATAACATTAGTCATAAACAATAAACCCCCTAAACAGATATAAGTACAAAAATTTAATTAAATATCCAGCTTATTGAACCCAAAAGACACCAAAATGTAAAACTGACCATTTCTTGGAAATTCAAGGGTTTTATGACATTAGCCCTTAAATTTCTTTGTCACTAAACATGTCACTAATTGGATAGAATTCTGTCGAATTTCATTGACAAATGAATCTATATATTAGTGACGAATGAGTCGTCACATATATAACGTCTATATACTAGTCACTATCTAGTAAGCACTTATATATTTTGGTCTTTAATTAGTTTAGTGAAGGATCTGTAATGTCCAAAAGTGACGACCAAAATATGGTCACTAAAACATTTAGTGACTACTTAGTTAATGTTAGTGACCACAACATTTTTGTCACTAATTAGCATTTTTCTTGTAGTGTATTCTTAAAGCTCATTTAAATAGTGTTAGTGTAAGGACTTTGTTTTCCTCTTGAAAGTTTCCCTGTAAAGAAAAGATTAGTAGCAAAACGTGGTGGCTAAGGATCGAGTTGGACTCGCTTCCTTTAAACAGATTCGCCGTCTGTTCCCAAGGTACAACAACCTTAACAGTGGTGTACTGCCGATTATATCACTAGCTTGAAAAAATCGTCGGAAGCAAGAGTACAAAGAAGAAGGAGAAAGAAGAGTATTTTCATTCGTGTGTTGAATAAGATGGTAAAGTTCTCCTTTTATACTTGAATCGTATAATGGAAATAAATCAATGATTGATTGAGCGTTTAATGCCAATAAATATCATTAATTATATAATTAATGCATCCGTTACATAATTAAAAAATAGGGACCAAAACTGTCACGTTTAGCAAAAACGAGGGTTGCTCGAGCCCATGTTTGGTCTACGAAATCCAATATTTGCATTCCCCTCTGCGCGTGGGTAGGAATTGTAGTGAAACCATAGACACAAACTTGTAAGCCTTACATACATTCAAGCTTATAAGTCTTGTTGAGTTTGGTCTTTCTACGAATGTGAGACTCATTCCCACATTCATCCTTTTTTGCTAAATTTATTCTCAAATACCCTCCTTTGAGTATCGATATCTCATTCACATATACTCCATTTTGGACATAATATATCGTTTCGAAGTCCTCGTGGAGGAGAACACAAACCCACTTAAAGTTAGTTATATATACAACATATGTATATAATTATATATGTCCAAAGTTAGTAAGAATATAATTTATACTAAATTTTCCAACAAATAGTAGAAATTGGTTGCCACCATGAAAACTCAAGACCTAAAAGCCACTTCTAGAAAAATGATTCCATAGCTTCACATTTGGTTATGAATCAATCTGATTTCTTTTAACAATAGTAGATACACACACAATATTACACTTACTGCCCTTTTCTTGTAGCTCATAGTTAAGTTTTAGGTATGCATTCCTTATAATAGGGTGGAGAATAATTTTACACGATAAAACCATAACAAATTCATCATATTTACATATAATTCTTTTAAAATCATAATTACGAGAACTTAGATGGGTCTAACCTCAATGCCTTGCACAATGAGCCCCTTAAGAAAAGCATCATTAGAAAACGTCAATCTACAATTCCATTTGGATTCCCATAGTTGTACTTCCATCCAGCCATCCATCCTTTGTTGTGGAAGACCTTTCTTTTTGGGACTATTCAATGTGTTGTGGCTATTGTGATAAGCCTTACTTTTAATAATTGGGATTTGAGGACAAAGTAAATAGATATACCATGAACAATACCAATCATTCACGACTATTGGAGACTCAAAAGCAGAATGGTTCTCTTGTACTTTGTAAACAAGGTAACCTGCAAATGTTCTCCAAGAGGTCTTCATTCTGGATGTACAGTTTAGCAAAAAGCTGCTAGGAGGATCATAAGCCACTTCTCCAAATCTACATAAAGATGGTGCGAGTTACTAATTTTTTTCATTAACACATTGTGTTTAATAGAAATGTTAGAATATGACAACATATTCGTGAAAAGGATTTAAATAGTTACAATGGTTACATGTACTATAAGAGTATCCACAATACATAGATTAATGGAATGGTTGAATGATGTAAAATGTCTAGTTGGCATTCAATGGGTTAAACTCAATCACAGAGAGATGCCACATTGGTGTTCGATGGATATGAACTTCGATGGCCAATGGAAAAAATGAAACTTTTTTAATATAAAAAGATTACCAAATAAGTGATTTGTTTACAAAAATATATTCCATTGAACTTTTGTAGAGTCATTGTGGAAATTAAATTGTATGAAAGGTAAATGATGATGTAGTATTTTTACTAAATTCTATAGAGTTCAATACACTGTGGATGTCTAAGTCGTCTCTTTATTTACACATTGATTTTTTTTTTATGAGTGGTGAAATTTTCTTAAAATATAGAAACTTAATGAATGCTTGCGACTTTCACAATATGTATGCCACTTGAATTTGCAAATGGGAAACCCAATTTCTGCCATGCACAGAGTTCCTAAAATCCTAGGTGGTTTGTAAACCAACCAGTGAAGGGTAAATTAGTAGTTTTCTAATCAGTTGTTAACAATCTTACAGGTCTCTGTTACCCAAAAATCTTTACCACATAGGCATGGCTACAAGAAAATAGGTTGGGAGATAGAGGAAAGAACCTTGATTCGGGTGAGGACTGCCATCTCCACTCTCCTTCTTGCAAACACGATCTTGGTGAGAGCATATGAAGTTTCTTCCCATTTTTTGTCATAGAAAACCACTGTCAACGATAAATGTGTAAGTAACTGTTTTGGAGTTCTGGAGTTCTCCCCTTTTATACAGGTAGAACCATGTAGACATGAGAAATATTTGATTAAGAATGTCTAAAAATGACGGGAATGAATCATTCATATAGGATATACCTCTTCACCATCATCAATTGGGAATCCTTTGCAAAAAATAGAGTAGAGTTCCTTCATTGTTGTCCATCGCATAATGTATTTGGAACTGTTGATTATTTCTTTATAATCACTAGGCAATTTTCGTTCCCAATATCTGTCTTCATAATCACTAGGAAACTTTTGTTTCCAATAATTTATGTCTGTAAGTGACATGGTTTGCATATCGACCTCCTCATCCTCTAGCACTTGATACTCCACCTACAAATTTACACTTTAGACTTCTATCGATTATGGAAGAAAACTCGTAATCTCTAGATGTGTCCTATTGAAAAATTTTCCCCACAAATTAAGTAGGTGAACCATAGGGGTTCTCTTAGATTAAGATATTCTTTTTTGCAACTCATCTATTTACTAAGAATGATTGAAACAATAAAAACCACATAAACAAAATGGTATAAAGGAAAAAACAGGAATTTGTCAGCTTACTCTCTCCACAGGCAGAAACTCAATGCCTTCTACTGCCAATGGAGCTCCACATTCAAACGTTATGTCAAAATCAATTCTTCTCTTGTCGATAGTAAAGTGATACAATTCAGCCATCAACCATCCATCTTTTCTTTCATCTACTAAGTACACAGTCGAAGATTTTGTCTCCCCAGCCAATATGTAATTGATGCCGAAATAGTTGTGAATTGGGTAGTCAAAATCGAACACAAGATTTACTGTATATGTGATATGTGGTGACAAAAATTGTGTTCTGACTTGTAGTTTGGATTTATAACAATATGGTATAGAGTAGTCCATATTAAATCTGCAGGAAGATGCAGCAAAAAATATGTTATTATATATACTTATCAAATTGTCTACAAAACTAGAAAAAAAATGGAGGACTAGCTAGCTAGTAATTAACCTTGATTTTCTTCGACAATAATTTTTGGGAGATGGAGGTTTAATAGGGATTAAACATCCTGCTGCCGATATCATTTCACAATGTTGTCCATTCTTATTCAACCAAAAACGCTGTCCATTAAAGATTTCGATCAAGTTAGTTAGACTGATGTAGTGAATGAGTGCATGCTAAGAAGAGAGATTTTCTTTGTTTTCGAAGTTATAGTGCACTTGTGTCAACATCTAAAAGTAAAGGCAAATCAAATACATGAGCGTTGGTTGTTAATAGAGATATCGATAGATGGATTTTAACGTGGATACTACCCTTAATTAAGGTATAAATAACAATTTATAAATCACATTTCCGCACAACCACGAAATAATTATATATAATAAAAATCTAAAGTTGTTGCTAGACATAGACATAGATATAATTACCGTTTTGCCCCCATTAACTAAAATTCCTTTGGAGAGAATCATCTTTAGTTTCTCTTCAGATGTGTAGACCACAGGAGTTGTCGCACTCTTAATCAACTCTTTATAGTCGATCTCTTGATACTCTATCGAAGGTTCTTCAGAAATCTCCTGCAACCTAAGCGCAATTTCAAGTTGTTCAACAACATGAGACATCTTTGGCCGTTGCTCACGATATTCCTGCAAACATTGATAGGCAATTCCTGAAAATGTTTCGAGTGACCTTGGATCCATGTCTTTCTTCATATCCTGAAAGATAATATCATCTAATTTCTTTTGCATGTAGCTTTGTTTCCACCTTTTCACAAAGCTCACAAAACTACCATTGTTATAATTAAAGGATAGTCTCCCAGACAGGACTTCAAATAAGACTACTCCAAAAGAGTATACGTCCGACTCTTTCGTTAGAGAATATGTATGCATATACAGAGGATCTATATACCCAGGGGTTCCTACAACATTGGTGGCAAGAAAGGTGTGCTTTTGATTAGCGGGTCCAATTTTCGAGAGTCCCATGTCAGATATTTTAGCGTTCCAGTTCTCATCAAGGAGAATGTTGGAACTTTTTATATCTCGATGGATAACTCTTTGATGTGTCTCTTTGGGTTCATGGAGGTAGCACAATCCTCTTGCAGCTCCAAGGCATATCTTGAGACGTTGCCTCCATGTGAGAGTAGTGCTACTTAAATGGCGATCAAGGCTTCCATTGGATGCGTGTTCATACACAAGGATTTTCTCACCATCCTCGTTGCAAAATCCCAAGAGAGAGATGAGGTTTTCGTGTGTATAACGGGAAAGCATCAGAATCTCTTTCAAGAACTCTGGATCTCCTTGCCCAAGTCTACGATCTAGACGCTTAAAAGCCACTACCTGTCGCCCCTTAGAGTGAGAGTATAATCCTTTGAACACCTCCCCAAATCCACCTTTACCGATAATGTTGCTATTATGAAAGTTGTTGGTAGCTGACTTTATCTGTTCTAGTTGGATTTTAAGATGCTGAAACTCCTCCAGGAAGGACTCCATATTTACAAACAATAACTGTACTTGATTATAAAGAAAAACAGAAAATAAAACTATAAGGCCAATAAGTTCTGTAAACGAAAAGTTGATCGAATGGTGTTTAGAGTTTAGGTTGAGAGAAAGAGAATTGAGATAGTGTTTGATATCACGACTTCTAACATTGCCTTGTATAACAAAATCGGAATTTCACCCATTTAAATTAATGTCCCAATAATTGAGAAATTGCTAGCTGGCCGCCATAACCCATTAGCTTTTAGGGGTATAATTTATAAAAGTTCTTTTGTCTTTTTTTGTCAATTATTTTCCTTATATCTGATAAATAACGATAACATATTTCTCAAATATCCTTCTATTTCCACTTAAAGAAAGTGTTTATACCTTTTTAGCTTATGAGTTTATTGGAAAGAAAAAAAAAAATATCATCCGATTAGGCTTGCGGGAGTTGTGTCAAGCCCCTCCCCGGGTGCCCTAAGGCTTGTCAAAAACCACCCACAGACATGCTCCAAGGGGGCTCGCTCAAGGCTAGGGTGGCAATTTATGACACGACATGGTAAAAATCAAATTGGAGTGATAGAAATTTGAATTCGTGTTTGTGTTCGTGACAAGTCTAAAAAACATGATGTCATGTCATATTTTTGTTACATAAAACTTTGTCGTGACAAACAACACAACACGATCGGCTGATTTGCCACCCCTGCTAACGACACTCGCCGGTTAAGAGAGAGAGAGAGAGAGAGAGAGAGAGAGAGAGAGAGAGAGAGAGAGAGAGAGAGAGAGCTTTTTTTTTTTACCATTTGACCATTTTCCAACACATTCAAACTACCATTTTTTGTTAAAAAATAAAAAATAAAAGAATAAGTAGCTTTGTTTTTTTTTATAAAATTCAAATATTCAATCTTTCTTGCGACCACAATAAATATCATGGTTCTAAAAAGCGCGTCATGGCGCACCTCAAGGTTTGCCATGGTGCAAGTCGTGACCCAGCCTTTACGAAAACATCCAAGACGGGTTTGTTAAGCGTGACGCCCAAATAACGTGCCAAGGCGCGTCTTATCACGTTATGATGACTTTTTTTTAAGGTGCGGTTTTTTTTGTTTTTTTTTCTAATCGATCCTAAAATAATTGAGTTTTTGTTAACTTCTTGATACAAAATATTATTAGAACATTCTAAGAACTTGATATATTTGATAAAATTCAATAATTATATCATATATATATATATATATATATATATATATATATATATATTTATATAAAATAGTTGCGCCTTGAAAAATGTCATGGCTCGCCATGACTTAACTTTGACATTGACGCTAAACCCATGCCTCATGTTATTTAGAATATTGATAAATACACACTTAAACCTCAGTATTTCATTACAAACAATATCATTATTTCTCTCAAAACATTTCTCAATTTTTCAAACATCACATGTCTTCACCTAATCAAATATAAACCTCAAAAAAGAAATAAGAAAAAATCTTCTTACTCCAACAACACCTTTTCAACAAGTCTTTTATCATCGATTTGTTATCGACTTTCATTCGACCAACCAATCTATTCATCGATTTGTTATCGACTTTCATTCGACCAACCAATCTATTCACCTCAAGTTATCATTTTTCGACCATAGCTTTATATTTTTATTCACTTCCTCATCAATATCCTTCTCAATCCCAATTCATGAAAATGCTCCAACCTCAAACAAAATTCCAATCCTAAACCATACCATATTTCTAGTCTGTACTCGATCCAAATCTCGAATCGGAGCCTTTTGAGTAATTCATTTTAGACAAAAGTGCAAAAAGTTTCATATAGTATGCATTTTTCTTAGGTTTAGTCCAAACTTTGACTTTTTTGGTTTCATGGTCCTTTTGGCCATGTTTCTATGTGGAAACGGTCCCTTCAAAAATTGAAATGCCTAAATTGCCCTCTTGATATATTTTTGTTTTGTTTTTTTCTATATAATTTAATGTCTTATTAATAATAATAATAATAAAATACGGTCCACACGTCATTCTCTCTCTCTCTCTCTCTCTCTCTCTATATATATATATATATATATATATATATATATATATATATATATATATATATATATATATATATATATAAACAAACAAGATATATCTTTTCTTAGGATTTTTGTCAAACACCTTGTGTGCAAGATTCGAAACTCCAGTTCAACATGTAATTTATTTGTAGTAGTTTCCAATTTCTAATATACAACCCAAACTAATGACAAATTTTCCTTTGTAACCTAGACTCTTAAAGATTCCTAGAAAATTGGACACTAAGATCGTTGTTATCTATAAATAGCGGTAGTTGTTGTTGGCCTTAATTTTAATTCAAGAATATCTTGTAAATTCGTGCTTGAATCATCACCCAATACATGCCTTTACTTCTTCATCCATCATCTATGACATCCCCAAATTCACGGCCAAAAAATACCGGTTTCATTTATGCTTTTAAAATAGAGTAAATTACACGAATGGTCACTATGGTTTAGGGTAATTTGCATGTTTGGTCCCTAACTTATTTTTTTAACTCGGAAGGTCCCTACAGTTTGTTTTTGTTACACGTTTGGTCCATGTCTTACCTAAAAAAAAAACAAATACTATTTTGCCATTGATTTTTTAATTTATTTAAATAAACACACCCCGAACTCCATTCCCCTCACCTTACCTTACCTATCCCACCATTTTTCCCTATTTAAATAATAGTTTTTTTTAGATAAGATAGAGACCAAGTGCATAACAAAAACAAAAAGTAGGGACCAAACGCGTAACAAAAACAAACAGTAGGGACTTTCCGAGATAAAAAAAATTAGTTTGGGACCAAACGCATAATTTACCCCAAACATAAGGATCATTCATGTAATTTACTCTTTAAAATAATTTCAGAGTAAATCCATTGATTTAAAAGAGTTGCGGAATTTGTCCCCAAAACAATACATGATAAAATAATGTTTATCAAAGCATTTCTTAAAGAAATGTATTTTCATTATATATCAAAACTCGGGATGTCATGTTCCGATATAGACACAAAATCATAAACAATAAAACATAGACCTTACACAGTTATATACAACTACTGGTCTATAAACAAAAACATCTTCACAATTTCTCCAACTTATGCTCTCGTGCCACTACCTGTAATACAAAGAAACTGAGTGGGTCAGGCTTGGGAGCCTGGTGAGCATATAGGGTTTTCAACCCACAATAAATAGTTATATTTAATTTCACCAACCAACAATAACCCGATTACCCATTCCCGTTATCCTCACTTTACGTCCCTATGACAACAACTATTACAAGGGACCTAATCTAGGATTTTCATCAGGACGGACACTACTGTAAAGGGGTTTCCTCAACAATGAATGTCTTAAGGCAACCATGAGGGGGATAGAATACAACAAATGAACACCCAAGTTCACTACACCTACAGGTTATGAGCCTGCCAGCGTTCCACTGAACTGTCTAGAAAAGTCTGTGGTTGTCATCCATATTCTGTTGGATGACTAGATCACAATCACATCGAGGCCTCTCATCATTTTTATTTCATCACACATCACTATCTACGCATATTCTACCCAACATATTTGTAGATAACATATACTTGTTTATATACAGCTTAAAACCTATATAACATATTCATTCAATACTCATACCACATAACAAATAATATATAGTCACACATCACGTATTTCATAGAATATAATTCATATATTTGTATTATCAGAAAGCAACTACACACTTACTCATATCATATATTTAATACATTCATCAATACTTGTATTAACATCGTGTATGTGAAAGGGACTATGCACTGACTTGATAAGATGATTATCGGAAAACACTATGGCTCTAAAAGCAGCAACTCTTCGATGAATCCGGGATATCTTCACACACCAGGCTTCTCGCGGGCAAAGCTTCGGCTCGGAAACTCTTTTCTTCTCGACATCTCCAGAGCTTGGGGACTTTCTTCGAGTGTCGGGATGATATCGGGGCTTTGGGGTATAACTTGCACGTATATCGAGAGAATAAGGGAGAGAGAGAGAGAGAAGAATTTGAGCAACTAAACTCGGCTGACCTTGTGTTCCATTTATAAGGGATGAACCCTGGATTTATGTTGGGCGTAAGTCTTTGTAAGATGGGCGTACGCGTTCGTCGACATGTACGTTGGGCGTACACCCAGTACGTTGGGTGTACTAAATGGATTGGATCGATGCGTCACAACTTCAGACCTGAGACACTCGAGTGATGGAGTAGGGTGACGTGGCCCAACTCAGCCCATGAAGCATGAGTACGCTGGGCGTACTCCTGTACATTGGGCGTATTCCACATTTCCAAACTTCTAAAATTCATATCTTTCACATACGAGCTCCGTTTTGACGTTCTTTATATCCACGCGTAGGTGAGACTATGCTCTACAACTCTTGTTTAGACTCCGTTGGCTAATTTGGATTTAACTTTTATTATATTATTTTTAGTAGGCCGGAAAAGGAAAACTCTGTTAGAAATTCAGAACTTCTTCATCCAATGTCCGTTTTCGTCTATCTTTTCACCGTTGGACTGCTATCGACGAGATATTTGATTCTCATTTAGATTGTTTAGTCCTAATATCACTCGATCTCTTATTCGAACATTTGGCTGCATACTGCTAAATCGAAACTTCGAAAAATCATAACTTGTAACGACCGAAAAATTCCAACCAATTTAAACTTTTCAAAAACAACCCAATTTCATTAAATTATTACAAAAAGGTTTTCAATACAATTAAATTAAAGTATTTCCAGAATCACATCACAACATAAACATGAGGAGCGGTACGATCACGCCTTCGCCTTGCCACGGTCTCCTGAAGAACCTGAAAAATATTAAACCACAACTGTAAGCCCGAAAGCTTAGTGAGATATCCCCAAAATACCAACCACATATACCATACACGCATAACATGCCATAACATATCCGATCACAGAACATCCATGCACTTCGGGTCTACTGTGTGACTGGTTCACCGCACCGGCCAACAGTCCACCTGGTCCACCCTCCGAGTCTAGCCATATACATCGAGTCTGCAGTGTGATTGGTCCGCCTGCACCGGGCCTTCAATCCACCTGGTCCACTCTCCGAGTCTAGCCATATACATCGAGTCTGCAGTGTGATTGGTCCGCCCGCACCGGGCCTTCAATCCACCTGGTCCACTCTCTGAGTCTACAGTATGACTGGTCCACCCGCACCAGGCCTTCAGTCGGCCTGGTCCACTCTCCGAGCCTCGGCACGTCTGGTCCGCCCTCTTGGGGCCTACAGCCTATCCGGACCGCTCGCTGGGCCTTCGGGATAACCGGTCTGCCCTGGGTATCTTGGCCTACAGCACAAAGCAGGACCCGCCTCAACTCAACTCCAGTCCAAACAGCCATGTGCACATAAACATACAATCATATAACAATTCACAGTCAACAAACCGATCAAACAGATCACATAACATATCATCATCCTAACCAGGATACCGACCTAACCAGTCACTAGCATAGCATCACCCTACATCTCAGGATACCGACCTCAACCAGGTCTCTAACATATACCATCCTAGCTACTAGGATGCAACATATCAAAGCAATATCATAACAACAAACACCCGGATCTCAATCAGATAAAGGGCCGGCCTTGGTGCCTTAGACCCTATTGATATAGTGAGGATAACTCACCTCGCAACTGCCGACTGAACAGATAAACCCAAGCTACTCCAACCACTGATACGATCTCCAACACTGGCCAACACCAAGACACTGAACTCAAAACAATATTCAACAATTACCAAAATGCCCCTGGAAAATAACTGGTCAACCCTTGGCCAAAGCCAACCCCTGACTGACTCTACTCGTCGAGTCATCCCAATGACTCGCCGAGTCCACATACACATAATCTCCCCCATCCGCGACTTAACTCGCCGAGTCACCCCAAGACTCGCCGAGTCCAGCAACTCTGAGTCCTTTCTCACTCGACTCACCGAGTCATCCCTAGACTCACCGAGTCACAGCTCAACCAAAAGAAACTTGGACCTCACGACCAGACTCGCCGAGTCCAAGAACAGACTTGTCGAGTCTAAGGCTATCTTCAACCTACTCGCCGAGTTGTTCTTCCAACTCACCGAGTTCCAGACCATCTTCAAGCAACTCGCCGAGTACACCTTTGTGACTCGCCGAGTGCCTCTAGATCTCATCCCAAACAGAACCTTCCAGGCCATGCAATTGATCCAAAACGTAGATCTAGTCTCCTACAACCCATCCATCACGTAAAGTGGCAAACTTTACGTGAATCCAAAGAGATCTAGGCATTTTACACTTTAGGGCTAGGGTTTGGGACATGATGGCTTCACTAATCACTCAAGAACAAGGACTTTAACGCACTTTAGACCTCCTCCACTCCAGATCTGAGGTAGCAACCTCAGATGTACTCTTCAACTCAAGATACCACAAGCTAAACCTCCCACACATTCCAAGAATAATGAATCTAGAAGAGTAACAGCCCAAGAACGAGATAATACCTCAAAAGGAAGCCCCAACATCAATGAAATCCGAATCTAAGCAAAGCCCCTTGCTCCAAGCCTCCTAACTCTCCAAAATCTTCCTCTAATTCTCTTCTCCAAGGCTCAATTGCACTCAAAACCTTCACAATCGCGTTTCTAGGGTTTTCTGGACTTCAAGGGAAGGTAAGGAGGCTGGGGAGAGGATATAATGTCCTTTATATAGGGCTCATCCTCCGAAATTAGGGTTTTCACCACTCAGCGCCAACTCGCTGAGTCCAACCGCCGACTCGCCGAGTCGGCCTCTTAACATGCGACCAAAATCGTGACCCTACTCGCTGAGTCCACTCGTGGACTCGCCGAGTCCACTCGTGGACTCGCCGAGTTGCCCTTTCCAATTTACTCTTTTAGCCCTTCAACTTTACTCTTGATATTCCGGGATGTTACATAACTTCCTCATATGAAATCAGATTTAGATGTTCTTTTCATGCATGCTCTCGGTTTAACGAACTCTAAGACTTTTGTTTAGACCGCTAAGATAAAAATTGTTGTATCATAAATTCATTATTTACGTCACTCAGTGTCGTACTGGTTCTGTTGCGAAACTTCGACAAGTCATAACTTCTTCGTTATAACTCGGATTTCGGCATTCTTTATATATTCGGAATCCTTGTTAAGATCACTACCTCTTTATGTATCGATATCGGTTTTATCTAACATTTTATTTTCACGCTTATTTTTATTCTTAATTCATTTAAGTCACACAATTAAGCATAAAACACATACTACTCAAATAATACATTCTTATTATTTCAAAATGAGTTACAAATGTTAACCTAGACTATTACATCAACATTAATGCCTAGCCGAGAAACACGGGCGTTACATCATCTTAAACAGTTATCATGCCGGTTTGTTTCTGATCATCTCACTTCATACCTTGAATTAAAATTAGGTTCTTAACGTGTGTAAACGCTGCTAGTCAAAAGAAAATGTTATGGGTGGATGTCGATAGAGACGTAAAGTAGAGAATGGTTAGAGGCTGATTATAGAAGCACTATGAAAATTGATAGAACAAAAAAAGACTTTCACGTGTATAAATTATCTTCAGAGTATAACAAAAGTGTAGATAATTATATTTTTGGACACTTTGAGAAAAACAAAAGAACTTTCAGGAAAATAGGGGAATGAAGAATGAATTGGATTCATGTAGTGATTAAAGAACAAAGAACCATTTAGAATCAGCTTTTGGGAACAAAAAAACCTAGATAAACTCAAAGAAAAAACATATTACTTTGCAATAGAGCTAGGAATCAGACTTGTTTCACAAAGCAAAAGCTTTAACCTACATGTGGGTGTCTTTGAATTTAGTAGTGATTTAGCTAAACAAAAACCACACCAGGTTGCATTACAACAATGTTTAAGAGAAAGATACATAAGTTTTTCATAATTTTCGACTTGATACCAGAGATAATGTGATGAAGTTCGAATGGATTTGAGAGAGAGAGAGAGAGAGAGAGAGAGAGAGAGAGAGAGAGATGAAGTTTGAATGGCTTTCAATGTGTGTGTGAGAGAGAGAGAGAGAGAGAAAGAGGTCCAAATTTATATTTAATAATTATTATTATTTTAAAATGTGAAAGAAAAGTGAAAATTAAATTCTTTAAGGATATAATAGTCTTTTTCGTTTGGACAGGGATGAAAACTGTAAGTAAACTAACTTAAAATGACCACCAACCCAAAAAAATCAAAGTTTAGACTACACCTCATAAAAAATACATAGGAACATTTTTGCAAATTTGTCTACGATTTTATTAAAAAGAAATTGATGGCTTACTTTTTGGTAAACAACCATGCATTAAAACTTATGTTCCTAGACTTTTATTATGAAAAAGTAATTCAGCCATTTTTGCAACCGAAAAAAAAAAAAAAAAAAACCCTTCGATTAAACCATTCAACTTTGTGTTATACGGTAATTTATATGTTTTTATATATAATTTGTCATTTTAATATAGTTTAACATGTAATTTATCAATTTTATATTATGTGGCATTTGTACTTATATACTACATAAGTTGGATATGCATTTAATGAAGTAATACATACAAAATATTCAAAATAATACGAATCAAATCACAATAAAATTTTATCCAACAAAAATATTAAAATCATAATGATGTTAAACAAAAATATGATAAATAAGTATTCATCCTACTCTAATTGCATATCATCACTTGAAAAAGTTAGATATGCATTTAAAGTAAATTGTTTTCATGGATTATATAACTAATATTTTAAGACACTTCATTCTTCATTTGGAGGACACGGGTACAATTTGAAGGATGGTGTCTTTTTGATGATTTTATAGGTAGTAAAAATTTATTCGATCTTTTCACTTTTGACCTTTAGAGATAATCGTTTGGTTGAGCTTAAAGAACGTATCAGATTCGGTTAAAAGTTTAGTAACCATAAAAGTAACATTAGGTTTTATTCATTTGCCCTTAATGGAATACTTCTTTTACATGTCAATGATTTTCTATTTCCATAAATAAAATAGACTTTTTAGATAGACGTAGCAGGTAACCAGGCAACAAGTTGTACTGCTAACGCTTTTTAGATGATAAAACTAATTTTTTAATAACTACACCCATGGATCTTGGGTCATAACATTAGTTGAAGACAACTCACTAAGAACTCATCCAATTTGTTTGCACCATCATTTTGTGAATCATCTTCTGAAGGCACAATGTATAAATCCTCCGATATGGATAAATAAGTTCTAATGAAAGTGTCATCCACTACAAATGTTTCAGCTTGTTAGAACAAGGAATACCTATGATTGGCATAAAATAACCGGTGAAAGGAGTCACTAAAATTGGAAATAAATCAAAAATCGATGTCCTACAGAATATAAACATATATTTTTTTAAAATATTAAAGTTTTTTTTATTTTTTTTATTTTTTTTTTATTTTTTTTCATATTGCACTTCTATCTCCTTTAATGAAAAAATAAGATACATGGTACAAAAGCTCTTTAAAACTAGGCACATTACTCATATTTAAATTCTCTCACTTGCAAGTTTCACTTTAATCTTGTTGAATTCATGCCTTATTGCAAAACATATTGATGTGTTTAAATATAGTCTTAAATTTTTAAAAAGGAATACAAGTGGGCTATTACACTACTAGGCAAGTGCACCCAATCGTATAGTAGTATAGTTGAGGTAAAACCGGATTATCGAACTCTATGGGAACGATATTGAATCAATATTAGATGATTTAATTATTAGTTGAACTAAGTAGTAAATTGAATTGAGGAAATTTTATTATGAGACTGATATTGCCATATTTATACACATTTTAGACAATATTTTAATACATTTTGCTTAATATTTTGGTTATTTCCATAGATAAGTGGTACTTATAAGATTAAAAGTGTATTTTGCAGCTAAAATGAGCATTCTTGAAGAACAATTACTAAAAGCGACAAGTGATAGATTTTGGACGCTTGGAGATTTAAAGAAAAGAAAACCCACGAAAAAAAGCTGAAGACATGTCGTTGACTTCATTTACACGACGTGGCGTGGACAATTCTAGAAAATGAGTACACGGAAAGTCGAATACCTTGATGGATAAGGATTCATCCAAATTCACGACGTGGAGTCCTAGTCCATGATGTGCAGTTCAGAATCTCAAAAAGTATATATATCCTTGGTGATTTACAACTTGGAGAGGTTGGTTGGACATAATATAGTTTCCAGGGTCGTTTTTCAGAGGAAAAAGAAGGCAGACAGCAAGGAAGAAGAAGAAGAAGAAGATTTACTCTATTCTTAGTTTCGTACAATACTATGTCTTTAATCATGAAGTGTACTTATTTGATTGCTTCTATGAGTAGCTAAATCTAGCTGGTTCTGTTAGCTAGATGAAGCTGGAACTCATGGTCTGGTTATGCTAGTATGGATTTTCTAGTTGGTTAATGGCTTGTGTTTGATTGTTTATACCTAGCATGCTTAATTTGATATTAGATTGCTTTAATTAATATTTTGTGTAGTTTAGTGACCATTAATCTACATGAATTTGATTACCTAGTAATTTAGTGACCATTAGAGTATTAGAGTTAAGATCGAACTAATCTTAGATATGTAATTTAAAGTAGTGAATTTGGATGTGTTGGAGAACACATATTGTGACCATAATTGTGTTTGTTAACTAAATCTTACATAACTCCAATCCAATCTAATAATTGATTTTGTGTTAAATTATGTATGACCATGTATAGCTCTACATGAATTAATTCAATATTAGTAAATTTAGAATTCAATTGCTAATAATACATTAATTTGTAACCAAAGAGAATTTTCATAATTAATAGCTAAACCATAGAGGGAAAGTCGATTCGAACTAACAGAAGTGTTTTTAATATTTGGTTGAATAGTTGTTGAGAATTGAAGTTTTTCTAAACTTACAAAATTAGATAAAAACCCTTTTACTTTTGCTTAGAATTTTAGGTTAATTTAATAGTGAGTAGGTTAAATAAATAATCTCGTTCCTTGAGATCGATACCCGACTTCTGTGCTATACTTTTTGTGAAAGGGTACACTGCCCTAGGCTGAATAGCTAGTAGAATAGTAAGTAAAACGCAAACGGAGAATCGAATCAAGCGAAAAAACTAACGAGAAAACAAAAAATTGAGTACATGAATAATAAAGAAATACTTTCATTTAGACTTAAGTCCCCTTACAATTATGGTTGATTAATATTAAGTAGAAGGAATATTAGTTATGGTTCAATGATTCCTAAGTTGATTACATCCCTTAGTTCGTTCATTAATCCTAATGATACAGCCATCCCTAAATCATGCTATAATTTCATAATATGTAGAACTTAATCTCAATGGAGGTAATAATTAACTCATGCACAAAATGGTCATTTAATGAAAATTCTCTTTACTAAACCAACCCAAAGATTTGGTCCATCACTAATCAAAATTATCAATGGTCACGAACAACTATGATTCAAGCATAAACAATATGTCCCTCTAAAAGTTGCAAACTTAGCAATAAGCTACAAGTTAACTTTAACACATATGGATCTTTGATTAAGAAAACATAATAAATTAAACACTTAAGCAAGGAGATTCTCGAGTGTGTTCACTCAAATCTATGGGGTCCGTCTCATGTGAAGTGTCATGGTGGATGTCAATACTTTGTGATTTATATCGATGATTACTCAAGGAAGACCTAGGTGTATTTTCTAAAGACAAAGGATGAATATGAAGTGTTTGGGCGGTTCAAGGAGTGAAAGCCGATGGTTGAGAATTAGACTAGGAACCATGTCAGGTCACTCAGAATAAAAAATGGGTTGGAGTTCTGCTCTGTTTCGTTTGACAACTTCTACAAAATAGAAGGTACAGTGAGGCATCACACTGTACGACTAACACCACAATGGAGTGGAGTGGCAGAACGGATGAACCGAACACTAGTGGAGCATGCTCAGTGCATACGATTATCTGCTGATTTATCGGAGCAATTCTGCGCGTAAGCTGTCAACACTTCTTGTCATTTGGCAAATAGATCTCAATCAAATGCAATTGAGTTTAAGACTCCTCAAGAGGTGTGGTCTAGGAAACCCTCTAACAACACTGGTTTAAGAATGTTTAGATGCTCTGCTTATGCTCATGGGAATGATGGTAAACCGAAGCGTAGGGAAATGAAGTGCATATTTCTAGGATATGCATCTGGAGGGAAAGGACATCATCTGAGGTGTATAGAAGAACAAACTCCAAAAGTCTTTATTAGCAGAGATGTGACCTTTGAATCTGTTATGTGTAACTAGAGAAGAGGTGGTACAAGTGTTGCGGGGAATGATCAGGATGCTATCCAGAAGGTGCAATTTGAAACAAAAACCCCACACAATTATGTGACAAATGAGGAACAACAGTGTGGCATGGAACAAAATAGATATGAGGAATCCCTTATTCAACCTAGGGAAGAAGTGTCTGGTGATGTTGGTGCTAGGAAAAACAACGTGAAGAAGCTTCTAGAGAATGAGTTTGTGATAAACGATTTAGGAGTTGAAAATAAGATAACAAGGATGGAGATTCAGACTTATAGAAGAGCAGGATGGTTATACATTTCTCATTACTTTGAGAAAGTCTTACAGTCGTTCGATTGTGATCAGTCTAGACTTGTTGGTTCTTCTTTGGTGGTTTGAGGTAATATGGGAAAAGCTTATTGGGATGTGGTCAAGTGGATCTTGTGACACTGGAAGGGAACGCTTGATGTTTTTTTTGGTGTATGATGCAAATGCACAACATATGGACTTGGTTGGATTGATATACTTGGGCCATGAAAGTGGTCTGGAGATAAGAAGATCATTAGAGGTTGGTCTTGTTCAAAATCTTCTTTTAAAGGTGGAGAAACCTATCATGCTCTATGATAGGTTATGCTTTCAAAATTTTGGTGCCAAGGAGAATCTGGAAGATATGGTCACAAGGTCATTGCCCAAAGAGAAGTTAAAGCTCTTCTTGGACATGTTGATGCTTGAAGGAGGTAAGCCCATTCAGAGCTTAATAGCAGGAAGGGAGAGGAAGTTTTTGTTTCAGGTGGAGTTCAAAGGATGCTCAAGTCAAGGTGGAGATTGTTAAATGTGACTCGAGCATTTGGATCATGTTCATGGATCATTTGGAGTACTTGGAACTCAATGGAGCACTTGGGTTTCATGGAGCATATGACAAAGGAATGTATCATTTGACCAAGGAACGAATCAAGTGCCAAACAAACGGATCGTACAGAAGGGGGTTTGGAGTATCTTGAAGAGGTTTGGAGCACTTGGGAGTGATATAGAGCAACAAGGGGACCTTGTTGCGCCATATGCTAAAGGGATGGGCCAAAAAATATGTTGTTGCACCAAGGGAATTCCCTCTTGTGCCATTATGCAACCTCTTGCGCTATGAGGGGTTCCTCTTGTGCCATGACGATTCCTCTTGCGGCATGGGGTACTCCTATTGATCCATGGAGTATGCTCTTAAGCCATGCACGGGCTTGTTGTGCCATGTATGTTCCTGTTGTCCCAAGGTGGTGTTGTTGCTCCAATCTTGATGTTCTTGTGCCACACTTGAACCCTGTTGTGCCATCCATACACTTGTTGCACCATCTTGGTGCCAGTTGGTCCATCTTGGTCCTTAATGAGCCAAGTATGCTATAAAGTCCTCTATGATGCTCAACATCGTCAAGGATGCTCAAAATATGGTATTACTAAAGGATTACACCCTGTTGTGCCACCATGATGGATGTTGGGCCATTAGTGTTCATGATGCGCCACTTGTACACCATGATGATTCACTATGGCACAAGGTGAACCATCATGTTTGTTGCTGATACAAGACATGGAAGAATGTTCTAGAAGATGTTGCATAGTGAAATATGATTGGCTGTCACCATTCATGGACCTATGGGTCAATGGACTTGGCCCATTAGGGTTTTAGGTCTGATCCCTCAAGTATAGATAGGGATGTATGCAGGGTCATCTGAAGAGTCTAGTGTCTTGTATCTTGTATCCTTAGTGAGTAGGACGAATCTCTTGTGAATTGTACTTATAACCTCTATTTTAGAACTCTAAAATAAAGAATATTACCCTCCTGCATGTGGACGTAGTTCACCTTAACCGAACCACGTAAATACTATGTCTTTGTGTACTTATAGTATTGTTTTTTATTCGCATTACTTCCAAGAAAAGGGTCATCAGAACTTGGCAAGTGGCATCAAGCTTGTTTTGATTCTTGACAAGTATCGCCTGTTATCCCTAGAGCTACGGTTGGTGTTCTGTTGATTAAAGATGGAATCTCACAAGTTCGATTTGGAGAAGTTCAATGGTTCGAATGATTTCATTTTGTGAAAAGTGAAGATAAAGGATCTTCTGGTTTAACAAGGATGTGTAGTGGCACTGGAAGAAGAAGCGAAACTACCGAAGGACATGGCCGCTGAAAGGAAGGTGGATATTCTTGAAAATGTGCATAGCGCTATTCTTTTGAGTTTGATAGATGAAGTACTGTGAGACGTTGTGGATTAAACGAGTGTTGATGAGCTTTGGGAGAAATTTTATGAAAAGTATTTGAACAATTCTTTGATAAACATCTTATACCAGAAGAAACATTTTATACCTTTAGGATGTTGGGAAGTACGCACATGAAGGAGCTTCTGGACAACTACAATAGGATCATCTTGGACTTACAAGGTGTGAATGTAAAGATTGAATGTGACTCAAGCATTTGGATCATGTTCATGGATTGTTTGGAGCACTTGGAACTCAATCGAGCACTTGGGGGTTCATGGAGCATATGGCAAAGGAATGGATCATCTAACAAGGAATTGGTCAAGTGCCAAAGGAACGGATCGTATAGAATGGGGTTTGGAGCATCTTGAAGTGGTTTGGAGCACTTGGGAGTGATATGGAGCAATAAGGGGACCTTTTTGCTATTGGGAAATATATGCATCAAATACTCTCAATAACTAGGCAGCGGAAGAGTCGAAACAACAAAACGATTTACCTAAGTGTACATGCACCCTATGGATCTATGGCTTCATACTATTACTTCTACCCTATGAAATCCAAAAATACAAGGAAGAACACTAACCTCTTTAGTAGCTAATGATCTTCGAGCTTGACTCCTTGTGCGTGCCACCTTGTTTGGGTGATGAGGATCCAAACTAGAATCCCCCTCTTGGTTCACACCCAATGAACTCAAAAGAGTAGAAAAAAATATTAAACTAGGAGGGATGAACTAAAAGAAAGTTCTTCCACAATTAGGGAGAAAGAAGGTGACGAATACTCAAGCCAAAATGAGCAAGGAGGAATGAATCCCTATGCCCCTATTTATAGCCTTGGATACCTCCTAGGGTTTTATCCTTCCACCCATGTGGGATGGGATAGGCTATGAACGAAATTCCCTTTATCCAAAGGGAATTTTCATCCAACCCCCTTCATTCTAGGGTTCTGGAATGTTCCCTGATTAACCAATTATTGATTAACTCACATTCAACCCTTCTATTAATTAAACTGTTAATTAATTCCCAAATTGTTTTCTAATTAGTTTGTAATTAATTATTAAACCATAATAAGTAATAAACTAATTACTCCTATTATTTGTTCTACTCAATTTTGAGTCTTGGACCCTACTATTATTAGAAGTATCACCAACTAGTTAATGACCTTGGACACACTTCCAACAGTTTTTCCGTATGTTGAAGGGATGGGAAAAGAAGGATGTTTTTGCGCCAAGGGCGTTCCTTCGTGTGCCATTATGCACCCTCTTGCACCATGAGGGGTTCCTCTTGTGCCATGATGATCCCTCTTGAGGCATGGGGTACTCATGTTGATCCATGGAGTATGCTCTCGCGCCATGCATGGACTTGTTGTGCCATGTATTCTCAGGTTGTGCCAAGGTGGTGTTTTTGCTCCAATCTTTATTTTCTTGTGCCACACTTGAAACCTTTTGCGACTTCTTGGTGCAAGTTGAACTATCTTGGTCCTTGATGAGCCAAGTATGCTATGAAGTCCTATATGATTCTCAAGATCATTCAAGGATGCTCAGAAGATGGTATTGCTCAAGGATTACACCATGTTGTTCCACCATTCTGGATGTTTGTGTTGGATATAGTGTCTAAGTCCATAGCATTATTTGGTATGTACTTGACCCGACCCGGCATGGTCCATTTGGGTTGCATGACATTGCAATAGTTGGATAGACAAAATGAGAGAAAGTACACTTGTGATTATTAATATATTATTAGTTCTAATATATTAATAATAGTATTATTTTATTAGTATTGATCAAGTATTAATCTAGTATTAATTTGGTGATCAAAGTGAGACTAATTAAATATATAGGGTTGATTATGACAATCATCAATTCTTTTATGGTGGATTAATGATCCATGGTTTATGGGTTTGGTTATAACCATATGGAGCTCCATGGATAGTCCATGGGAGTTACAAACCCATGGGTCATGAGAAATGAAGAGTCATGACAATTAGGGTTTACATTTGTAACTCCTAATTATGACACACTATAAAAGAAACCCTATAGCATGCAAAATCGGCACTAGACTATTACTAGTGAGGGCATAACCGATTTTGAGTGCTAGAAGTATTCTCTCAAGTTATTCCAAGTTTTGTAGTGTTGTGTGAAGCATTTGAGGCACAACATTTGGGGTGCTAGGCTAACAAAGTCTTGAAGGAATCCAAGCAACAACAAGGTATGTATTTCTTCTAGTTTTTATGTTTTATGTAATCCCCATGCCATGCTAGTTAGGAAATAACCTTGATGCAAAACTGTTAGGAAGTGTTAGAATGCTCAAATCTCATCAGTGGTATCAGAGCCTAGGATTGTATTCTATATACTTGATGCAAAACTGTTTGAAAATCGAAAAATCTGCTCACTGACGACTGGACTCGCCGAGTTCATGGGGAGGACTCATCGAGTCCATGAACAATTTCACCCTACTCGTCGAGTAGGATAATGCACTCGACGAGTAGGAGCGTGCTGGGCAGCTTTTCGTATTTTGTTGCTGGAAATGGATTAAAATCATTATCCCAATCTGTTTTGGACTTGTAAAATCTGTTTTTCAAAATGATAATGATTATGTTAACCCATTTTTGCATGACTTTCATGAATTTTCAAGTATTGTATATGTTTATATGATTTCTTGAAATTGCTTGACATGAATTTGTGTCCTTATGAGTTTTTAGAAGATCATAGGAATTATGTGTAACCTCCATGTATGTTTAATTCATGATCTTAATGGCAATGATGGTGTCCATAACTTGTCCTCAAGTTATGTATAACCAAAAGTCACTTCTTTAAATTGTGATTAAAGAACTAAAGAGGTTTCATAAAATGAAGAGTCTTCATTTTTATGAACCATTAAAACTCATAAGTTACAAATTCAAGAGACTTGGAATAGTTTCAATTCATGTCCTTAAGTTTTGGAATTTGAAAAGTCTTACACTCTAATACTTTAATTCCAAATTAATTTTTTTAAAGTTAAAAAAAAAAATTCAAACTTTATGGACTTCATTAAATTAATTAAAGTGTTTAATTAAAAGAGTTACTAATTCCATAAAGAGATGGTTTAAGTTTAATTAAATTAAGAGTATAGTTTAATTAATAGATTAAACCACCAAGTATTTTAAATATTTAAAATACACCCTTATACTATTATTATAATTTTAATTATATAGATATGTATAAGAATATGTCATTCTTACCGTTAGTAGGCTACATTCACGAAGCCGGTCTATAAGGGGGGTATAAGGTTGTTGCCTATAAAATGGTGACTTAATGGGTGTCCACTCTCACCCACCGCTTCCTTGATCGGTGGAGGGTCGTTAGCCGAACGGGTAGGATATGACTTTAAATACTCATTAAAAGTATAATGAATTATAAAGTAACTATACATTATAAATTCCCAATCTTAGTTACTTTAGGAAAATGTGAAATTGGTGCTAGCACATAAAATTACACTTTGTACCTTACTAAGTCGTTAGTGGAGCGTGTGTGGTTAACCGGCACACTAACATGGACTAGTAAGAGTGGCAAAGGGTAACTTGACTTTATTATAGATCGGTGGAGCGTGTGTGGTTAACCGGCACATTGATTAGGTAATACTGTTGAGGGTACCAAGTCAATTTGTATGGTTATTCACACCTTTTTTGTGATCCTCGGCATCCCAGTCACAAACTTAAGATGGCAAAATCGAGATTCAAACATGCCATTGAAAGTTCAATGTATCTTAAAAGATCTAGGAGTTTCAAATCCAATTAAAACTTAATTATATTTTTTTTTCATGGTGGAAATTGGTAAATCGTCATTTAATTACCTTTAACTATTTTATAATTTGGATTACGGCATCCTTCTTTCAGTTATAAATAGGTTATTGGGTCCTAGCCTTAATATTTCATATTGGGTGTTATATTAAGGACTTTAAATCAACTGACTTGAATTTCTCCCATTATAGATGTCTAGTTTAGACAGCTATGGTCTTCCCAAATCTTTAGGAAGAAGCTTCCTAATGAAGATGATATCCCAAATGGCAACCAAGGTGAAAGATCAATCCCTTTGTTGTGCATTAGTGGGACTAGAAGTCATACTTCACTTTTGTCCACCTCCTCCAATAAATCTCCCTATCCCACAAGTTTCAAGACCTGATAAGTTCTAAGTCACTCAATCCCTATTGGAAAACCAAGTCTATATATGCTTAGGTCTTGGAGATTAAGTCACATATTGACAAACCGGGAGAGTCGGGTGTCGAAGTCTCAAGGTAGCTGGCTGTTGGCTTGGTCACTCCCTGATGACAGATCACGACATAACCCTTAATGATCTTACCTATTTGCTTGATGATGCTGAATCAAAAATGATTTGGAGCATTGGTAAAGCAAAATTTGATTGGAAGATCAACTTCCCAAACTTCCATGGACATTGACAATGGTAACATTAGAAGTCCAGAAAATCTTTCTCTTCCCAATTGAAAGGGATTGGCCATAGTCAACTCGGTTGACCAAATGGTAAAGAGAAAGGCTAGGTCTGTGATAGTCCCGTGTACCGTTTCCAAAGAGTCGATATGTTTCTATTGCCCAAGGAAGGGCATTGGTTGCGAAGCTGCCAAATTTACCTAAAAGTCCATAAGGATAGTAAAGTCAAATGTTTGACTCTACTTCAGGTAAAGTCCATTGTCTAACTCTATTAAGTTTCTATTCTGAGATTCTTATTGCATGATGTGATTGGGTCACAGGTTGATGTTTTAAGAATCAAAGAAATGTGAAGAAACTTAAAGGAAGTATATGCTGATTCTGATCATGAAGAGGGATTTTGATCGCATGGTTCGGTGATCAAAATTTTGAGCTATTATTTAAGAGTTGAGACATATTGCTTAGGAATAGATAACAACAAGGTTTTCATATGGGTTGTAAGGATACGTTTTCCGCAAAGTTTTAAAATAAAAGAAAAATGGTTTTGATTTTATTTATTTTAAGTATCCTTACAATGGCATTTGTGAAAAAGGTTGTTGCTTATATGTTTCCATTGATAAACAATATTGGTAAATGGATTTGATTCTTTCATTAGTGGTAGTGTCATAATTTACCAAATAAGGAGAGATTCTCATCACCCAAGTTTCAGTTGGATAGAAACTTGGAATCATGCAACTTGTATTATATGATGAATGAGAAGTTTTCATCTTTGGGAAATTAAGATTAATTCCTTGTTCACATTCGCATGTGAGTCAAGCGAAGGACTAAGATATTGGGTACACTTGTTTGTGTGCTGGTCAGGTCCACCGTAAAGGTTGATAATATTATTCATTATGATTTACTAAAGTTTAGTAAATATGGTTTTACTTACAAGTTTAAGTATAATTCTGGATCATTGAAGAGTTTCAATGACAGACAGAATGAGTAAGAAGAATCAAATAAGGCAGAAAGATAAAAGCTTCTCCAATCCGAAGAGATGGGAGAGTACTTGAGTATTTTGTTTTATGATTATCTTAGTGATTATGAAACCACATCACAATTGATCCTCTAAGGACACCTTCGTTCATTTGTTTGGCTAAGGAGAGAAATCGTGAGTTGTTGAAATGGTTAAATGAAAAGATAAATCATACATCAAAATCAAATCTTAGAGTCATACTCCAAGATTGAGCCATTGAGTGACATAATCGTTAGAAAGTTTACAACACTTATCAAATGTAGAGTAAGATGTGTCCTACTCTTGTACATTTCAGGTTGGTTAGCTGTGATGTTTTGGATAAAACAAAGACCAAATAAGTCCAATTATGGGAAGTGTTTAACTTGATAAGAATCTGCACTAATTATTGAATATTTGTTTTGTCAAGGAATGGTTCTTGACAAAGAGAATGATATATGTCAAGAGGTCAGTGAGAGTCTTAAAAAGATCTTAAGATAGGTTCAAGAACTAATCAAGAGATTTCTTAATCACTAGCCCACGATTTGAGGTTTGTAACCTATCGTGTTGACATATTCTGTGCTCATCCCAGTTAAGGTTAGCTTTGCATTGGAGTTCTAAGAGTTCTCGACTGTTTACATCACAACCTGGAAGCAATGGTAAGCCCTTGTGCTGCCGGGTGGCAAGAAATTAAGATTGCACAAGTTCAGTCCATATGAATTTGGAAGTGTCACTAACCTAGTCCTGTGATTATGGTTTTGACAAAATTCACATGGAAAAGAACACATACACCATAAAATCTAAGTGTCATAAGGTTTCTCTTCGATTTATGAAAATGATGGTAAGGAAACGCTTCCACTAAGAAGGTTTTAAGTAGATAGCGGTTGTGATATTTGCATTCTCATA
Organism: Lactuca serriola; assembly: GCF_051521515.1. Classification (NCBI taxonomy): domain Eukaryota; kingdom Viridiplantae; phylum Streptophyta; class Magnoliopsida; order Asterales; family Asteraceae; genus Lactuca; species Lactuca serriola. The sequence goes on along the minus strand of NC_136413.1, from coordinate 128,004,614 downwards.
TAGTTAGTGGAGCGTGTGTGGTTAACCGGCACACTAACTAGTGAGAATTGCAAAAAGGTCTAGACAAACATGTGAGCTATCTAAGGAAAGGTGTATGTTTTTGATAAATTCTTATCAAAGCAATCTAGTATCAGAAATATGAACTTTGGTAAGAAAATCAATAAAGTATTGATTTCTAGAAGTCCAGTTGATTTCTGAGTACATGTCAAAGCTAGTGGGAGCATAAAGTGTTATGTTGGTAATCATTATGCTAGTGGGAGCATGATGATTATGTTAATTATTGCAAGTTAGCAATGTTAATTATAGAAAACAAAAGTTTCAATTTGCTTTGAAAAGTTGTTTTGCTATAATTAAGGGAGAGGATTTTATACTTCACTCCAATTCTACAAGCTTAGATTGATATTTAATCTACTTTAGTCAAGAATATATATGAATGTTATGCTGGAATGGTTCAACATAAGAAAATTCTATATATGTTAGCTTAGTTTGAGAATTTAATCTACTTTAGTCAAGAATATATATGAATGTTATGTTGGAATGGTTCAACATAAGGAAATTCTATATATGTTGCGTTCTCATAATTCGATTATGAGTACGGCATCCCTCTTCATAGTTCGAATTATGAAAACATGGCAAATAAAAATTTTATAGCATAAATCATGCCCCATATGCTTTGGGTATAGGTTTGATTACATGTGCTATAATATTCATTCATTCTATATTTTCCAAATGCCTAGGGCATTAAGAAGGGAAAAAGGAATAGAACTGTAAATGAATAAAATGATTAAGCAAATTGTCGAGGACAATCTGAGGTTTACCAAAGATTGGTTGCTCATGGACAATTAGAAGTATAGAGTAAGGACCATATTGACATATTTTGAAAAGAGGTAACTCTTGTTCAGAAGTGATGGTCAAAATGGTAATATGGAATTGTCTCCATAGGTGGAAGTTATTCTTTGAATCTGTGTAAGATTAAAGAACTTAATGCTAAGAAGGATGTTCAAAGGAATCTACCTTGAATTTGAGACTTCATTTCCATGGAATTGTTTTCCATTGGAATGTTTTGTAATGTCTGTTGCCAAGTCTTTGTGACTTCTGTGCATAGTCATTACAAGGGGATCATTGCATATAAGTTTACAATCTAACAGATTACAATAAATGGCAAGAGTTTGGTATTCTTGCATTTACAACAAGGATTGGAATTGTGAAATGAGCATCATTGGAATATTGTCACTTGATCTATTTCAAAAAGAGAGGACCATATGTAAACATAGTATGCATACTTGGAGTATGGCATAATTGTTGTTTGGAAAACCATAGTGTAAGCATGGGACAACTAATGTTTTAATTCAAGCATAAAGTTGATTAATCGAAACATAAATAATGAGTAATCAATATGGTGCTTAAATAAAAGGTGTTTTATTTACACTCAAAGTGTTGGGGCCATATAAGATTAGTATTATTCTTGTGTTTCACTTTGCATGTTTTGACTTCCAGAATAATTATGTTATGGTATATATCATATTATTCAAACCATCCACAGTCAGTCATATGTTGGAAGTAGATATGAATAAGACTGTCATGAATTTGACTTGTATGATTTGTCTAAAGTGCTTTAGACAATTCAATGGTTGCTACAACATTCATGAGTACTCATAAGGGCTAAGTATTGGATTCAACCTACGCTCACTTGCATCACTTCATGGAATTTATCTCGAGTGATCGTGAGACGGTAATATCATATAAATCTTCAAACCTAGAGATATGAGTTGTTGACTATGAGTTGGTTATTCATTGATTGTATGAAAACGCATTGGTAACTCGATGTTATAAAACGTGCCTTTGTGAATAATTCAACAAGTAGTTAGTACAAGCATATCAATCGAAGTTTATCTGTTCCTTCTAGAAATAGAAGCGATATCTGGGCCCCTCTATGATTTGGTTTTGACCTATGTACTGGGCCCGATCAGAACCTAATTGATGTGTTCAATTTAGTTCAATGTCGAAACAAATAAGAGATTGAGAAACAAATGTTGGACAATAAGTAAGACCATGTTCCATGTGTTTGTCCGGCTGGTATCATGAGAACAGAGGATTATATGATCACTTATCTTAAATGGCGTATCATCATCATCTCAGTTCTGAGAGACTTTGAAAGAGCTATGATTGCTAGTCGGATTTTGAAGTCATATTTGCGAATATAGTTATTAGACTTATCCAAGTGGGAGACTGTTGGATATAGTGTCTAAGTCCATAACTTTATTTTGTATGTACTTGACTCGACCCGACATGGTCCATTTGGGTTGCATGGCATTGCAATACTTGGATAGACAAAATGAGAGAAAGTACACTTGTGATTATTAATATATTATAAGTTCTAATATATTAATAATAGTATTATTTAATTAGTATTGATCAAGTATTAATCTAGTATTAATTTGGTGATCAAAGTGAGACTAATTAAATATATAGGGTTGATTATGACAATCATCAATTCTTTTATGGTGGATTAATGATCCATGGTTTATGGGTTTGGTTATAACCATATGAAGCTCCATGGATAGTCTATGGGAGTTACAAACCCATGGGTCATGAGAAATCCTATAGGGTTTACATTTGTAACTCCTAATTATGACACACTATAAAAGAAATCCTATAGCATGCAAAATGTGCACTAGAGTGTTCCTAGAGAGGGCATAACCGATATTTGAGGCACAACATTTGGGGTGGTAGGCTCACAAAGTCTTGAAGGAATCCAAGCAACAACAAGGTATGTATTTCTTCTAGTTTTTATGTTTTATGTAATCCCCATGCCATGCTAGTTAGGAAATAACCTTGAAAAAGAAATTTGCATGTATATAGAGAAAACATAGATTCAAGGTTATTAGGGTTGCATGTACACTTAGGAAGTGTTAAAATGCTCAAAACCCATCAGTTTGGCCATTAGTGTTAATCATGCGCCACTTGTATATCATGATGCTCCACTATGGCATATGGTGCACCATCATATGTGTTGCTGATACTTATTGGTTGTATGACATGGAAGAATGTTCTAGAAGATGTTGCATGGAATAATATGATTGGTTTTCACCATTCGTGGGCCTATGGGATAATGGGCTATTAGGTTTGGCCTGTTAGGGTTTTAGTTCTGATCCCTGAAGTATAAATAGGGATGCATGTAGAGTCATTTGAAGTGTCTTATGTCTTGTATCTTGTATCGTTTGTGAGTAGGATGAATCTTTGGTGAATTGTAGTTGTAACCTTTGTTTGAGAACTCTTAAATAAAGAATACTCCCTTCCTGCCTGTGGACATCAGTCACCTTGACTAAACAACATAAATATTTTGTCTTTGTGTGCTTGTAGTTTCTCTTTTTTTCCACATTACTTCCAAGAAAGGGTCATCATAACATGGCAAGTGGCATCAGATTTGTTTTGAGAATGGAAAAGTACCGCCTGTTTTCCCTAACAAACATATCAAACAATAGCATGCATAAATGAGTCTTTAGCCTAACTAGACAGCCTCGCACGGCCTACAACATACTCGGACTATTCTCCGAGCCTTCCACATGACTAGACCACTTGGGAGGGCCTACAGCCTATCCAGACCACTCTTCGGGCCTTCATCATAACTGGACTACCTTGCAGGGCCTACAGTCTATCTGGACCACCCCCGATATCTTAGCCCTCAGCACAAAGTAGGACCGCCTTAACCCATCCAACCATAACATGACGACATATACATAACAGATAAACATATAACCAGTCCACAGACAGCAGGCAGAACTATAGATCACCACCGCATGATAACATCATATATAATATGATAAGGATCTAACAGATCTCTACAATATCATAACATACTATCATATAACAAGATATTCAATCCAATGTGTTGAGAGAAAAACTTGGAGACACACTTGAGCAAACGTTAGAACAAGTATATTGCAGAATAGTTAATCTCAAAGGATCTAAAAGCTCAACAATAATATAGTTAGATAGTTAGATTGTTAGTTGCGGAAAGTAAAGAAATATAAATGAAAACAATTGTTATATCAAGAATACACTTAAACTGATTAATAACAAGGAATGCATTCACTCCGAGTTAGTAAGGAAGATCAAGTTTATTGATTAAGTCTAGAAGACTTGCTCCGAAGAGAGGTTATGTTTCAGTTGCAGTGAAGAGTAGTAAGATAGAGAAGAGAATAAGATAACTTGGAGAAATATATTCAGAATAATTCACAAGTCATTGAGAGATTTAATTGAAGAAGAAATCTTGTGTATTAAGAAGTTAAGAGTTGTATATATTACATTAGAAAGAGTCTCTATTTATAGAGTCTTAGGAAATAAACAACTACTCTATAAGCAGCCGTGCAAGGCATGCTGGATAATAGAGTACATTACATAAAGATAAGTAAAGGAAATAACAAAGACTGCGGATGCTGAAGACGTGTTCACTACGGATGCTGAGATGATTGCTAATGGAGAATAGTTGCGGTTGATAGATGATTGCGGTACCTTAGTTCAAGAGGGTCACTTTTATGTTTCAACAATTTCCCCTAAGTGACCTCTTTAACTTCGGTTCAAGTGTCAAGTTTGAGAAACTTGATCAAAATCCACCAGAATTTTCTGACATTTTCAAGCCAAGTGATTCTTCTAGAAATTTCAAACTTGACTTCAGCAGTATTGTGCTTTGATCTTTCTACTGCGGTCTTGCAGCTGTCAAGTTGTTTCTTGGGCAGGCGGTGCATAGCATTCATCGGAATGAAGTATTTGACGTTGTCCGCCTTCCATTTGAAAATGATTCCAAGTTCAAGAAAGTTTGTTGCGCCTAATGATCTTTCTTCAAAGCCTTCGGTGGGCATTGGCACATGTTCAAGTGGGGGGAGATCAAACTTCCTGATGATGGTGGGGTGGATATCTGCATCGATCTTGGCGAAATCACAAAGTGTGTCCCTTAGAAAGGATTTGGCTTTGTCGAGCGCCATTTCCATCTTCGGATGCTTCTCTGCCTTGTTTTGGAATACTCTGGCAATGAGGAATATTTCTTCCGGATTCATGCTTGGAAAATCTGTCTGAGTTCGTATGTAGTCATGCTCTCTTCTGGTAAGAGTGTACTGAACAAAGTCAGCTTTCATGAATTTCCGCATCTTGTAATTTTTAACTGCGGATAGTCTATCGTTAGACCATATGTTTTCCACAGAGGAGCCATGCTTCGCATAAAAGCGATTGAGTCTTTCAAATTCCATAGGCAGTCTTTTGTGATCAGGGAGACTACAGTCAAAGGATTCAAAAACTACAAAATACTTGGCATTGGGAGAGATTGGAATATCCCAATAACCATCGGAGGGAGGTTCAACATACGTGATATGTGGAGTGTAGTCTTCATCTAGCAGCCTGCAGAGTGGATTGACCCATGAGTTAATTAGCGACTCATCAATCATTGTATCAAATCTGCATTCTCTCCATATAAGTTCAGCAAGCTTGGTGGCTTTCCAATCGTGTTTCCTTTGAGCTGTGGCAGTAGAGTCTATGGAACTTGCTGATGACATATTTTCCTCAAGATTTTTGAGGTAAGGAGGAGTCTCAGGCCTATTGAGGATGTTGTTTTTAGGTGAACAGTGAGGAGATGGAATATTTTGGGATGGTGGAGGTGAGGGCTGTGGTGTGGGAATTTTCTTTGTGGAGATGGGAGGACTCTGATGGATGGAGGTATCCGAGTGGTGGACTTCTTCATCACTTCCCCCTTTTGAGGGATGCAATGGAGGTGCTTCCTCAAGCCATTATTTAAGGCCATCCGCTTTGGCATAGACTTCTACAAAGTGAGCTTTCATTGTTTCGGCCAGCTGTGAGTTGTTTGGAGTGGAGGAGTTGAAGAGCAGCTTGTGTATATCCTTGGTAAGCTGGAGAATCTCAGCGCCATGGAAGTTGGAAGATAGGGATTTCTACATTCTGTTGATTGTTGCATGAAGAACAGAGATAGTGGACTCATAGGCAGTATGAGTCTCATCTATCACCTTTTGAGAGATGGCTGTTTGTAGATCTTGTTTGATTGCGGTCACCTCAGTAATGAGGCGTTCCGCTGCAGCCATAAATTCTTGATGATCGGCCCTGCGGTTGTTATCAACAGATTGGATCCCCATTTCGACTTTGAGAGAGATGCGCTCAGCAGCCATACACTCTCTCGTCTCAAGTCTTTCAACTCGCTCAATTAAGGACGGCGGTCCTGAAATATCTTCAGATGGAGGTTGGGTGGGTTTAACCGAAGCCAAAATTTGATGAACTTTGGCTTGGAGATTGAGGAATTCCTTCCTAGTGACCGCATTCTTCTTCTTCTTCTTTTTCTTTTCCTTGGGCTTAGAAGTAGAATGTTGAGAACCGCTGGACTCTTCTTCTTCTTCAAACATCATAAGGTTGTCATCTGAAGGATTTGGTTTGTTGACCTCTTGGATGTCTTCATCATCAAAACCGAAGCTTGGGGCTGAGCTGAGTTCAATGGCTAGCTCTTCGTCTTGAGATGGGTTGACTGCGGGAGATGGAACAGGAGTTGGAGTAGGAGGAACCTTTGAGGTAGTTGCGGCTGCGGTTGAAGCTTGAGCTTTCAACATGGTGTTTGCCATTTGATCCATCCAGGTTTGAACCTTTTGGATTGTGGCAGCAGTATGGGCATTGCTGATGGCATTTTCCCAGTACTTGGCCACAGACAGTATTTCTTGTTCCTTCTGTTGTTGTTGTTTGACCTGTTGCTCCTTGTGGTCTTGGAATGCTCTTTTAAAAGCAACATATTTCTTGATTTCGGCATCAGTAGTGGGCTGATACCGACTCCAAGAGTCACTTGAATCTTCACCGTCAATTTGTTGTGTTCGCACCAAGGTGTCCCTTGGGTTCATGGATCCTTGCACATTAGTGCTCACCGTGCCTAAACCACCTAAAAGAAATGGAAGCAGAGTAGGATTTCCTGGGCTTCCTTGGTCTCCTTGACCCGTGGTCAAGTCTGGCCTCGGCCCAGTTCTGGCATGGGCGAAAGAGATGCCCTGCGGATGGAGTGGCGTTTGAAGTGTTTGGGATACATGAAAAAGGATGGAGTCTAAGTCCTCAGAAGAAAAAGTATGTAGCCGGGAAGCCCTGGAGACCTTAGGGCGATGTCCAGATTTATCTACTTGAGATATAACTGGGGGCTGTCTCCACGTTCAGATGATGAAGAGGATGAAACAATCTCACATGATGAGGTTGAGTGGTATTCGAGTGTGGTATTGAATGGATGTGCGGCCATCCCAAGGACTACCAGAGCCTGTTGAGAGGCTATAGTATCAGTCCGGTCACGCATTTGGCCAGTGGTTTCGGTTGTTTTTCTTTTCTTGAGGATAGATATTGGTTGTCTATCTTCCTTAGAGTCACTGCTCAATACAGTGGTGGGTTTGGTTTTTCGTTTCTTTGAGGGTGCGGTTTGTTTTGGGGCTTTCTTCTTAGGTGTGCTAGTTTTCTTTTTAGATGCCACCGTTTTTCTCTGTTGAGAAAGGTTAGATAGTATAGTGGCAGAGGGGGCTGCGGTACCCTCAGGAAGAATGGTTGTAGAAGGAAGAAGTGGGGTAGAAGGGTATAGCATAATACCCTCCATGGCCTCTATATGACCTGAGACATCAGCAGTCTCAAGACCAATCAAGGTAAGAATGTGAATGGGGAGCCTGCGGATAGGTCCAAATAGAGTTTGATCAGAAGACGGATTGTACCTTTTGAGATCCTTAGTGACAAAGAAGTTGATGTCACTGCCCATGTTGATTCCAGCATCCGCATGTAGATCAGAAATGCACAAAGGCTAGAATCGAGCAAAGGTGAGCTCGGTTGGGTTCTCCCTGGGGTGCTCTTTGGGGATGTATTGGAGGAAATCATCCCAAAGAATCTGGCCATAATTGACATCGTGGCCCGTGTAGATGCTCCACACTAGTTCAAGGAGCTTCAAACCCATGTTGTCGATGCCTCTGGTCCTTCCAGACAGACAGTGGATGACGAAGTGGCATACGAACTGCCAAACCACAGGCAGTTGATTATTCTTAAACTCACCAATCCCTCGGATCGGTTTCTGATAACACATTTGGTAGAGTGCAGTGGTGATGTCAAATAAGGATGGTGTGAAGATCTTGATGGAGGGATGAATCAGAAGGTTTATGGCAGTCAAGAACTTCTCTTTGGTCAAGATGACCAAAGAATCATTGATGAGGTTAAGATGCACTTCTTGTGGGTTTTCCAGTGGTCTGTATGCAAAAAGAGCACAATTGAAGAGTGTAGAAACAGGAAAAACGTCAGTGAATGCGTCAAATGGGCCAAACAAGATGTGGTTTTTGAGATACTTGATCATCAATTTGGTTGGGGCATTGTACGACTGATGATCTTCAAACACTGCTCTGAAGTTGCTTGAAGCTATCGTTGGAGATGTGGAACCAGTTGGATTCATGGAGCCTGAAGCCTTGGATTGCTTCTTTGATGCACCTGATTTCGCCATTGAGAGATGAGAAATTGGAGTTCTTAAGAGCTTATGGGAGTTTTGGAGACTTGTGAGAATAAACGATTAAATAGAGAGCGTAAACGATTTTAGAGAAGAAGATGGGTTTATAAAGGAGGTAAAAGGATTTTAACCCTAGGTAAAAGATAGAAGGGGGTAAGAAGTTGAATGGCGCTTTTGGGGGGAATCAATGATTCTGGGATTGAATCTCAGCCATACGAAGATGAAACGGGTTTTGGAGAGATTTTGAGAGATCTTAAAAAAGGGGTTTGCATTTAATGGCGGATTAGACGCATGGTAATTTGTCAGGTAAACGTGGGGTGATGAGAGAGAAAGTTGTAACTAATGGGACGTGGTTGGGAGAGGAAAGGACAAGTTGAGGATGGATTTATTTGGGAATCGTTCTTTTTGTCATCATCCCTAAAATAGGTCTGATACGGGGTTTATTCAGAAAGGGAATGTGACAGTTTCTAAAGGGAATGTTTGTATTTTATTTAATGAAGGATCATTAAATAGCACACAAAGATACGAGAGTTAATGAATCTGTTGGAATTTATTTAAGACGATTGCGGATGAAATCTTTATTGCGGTTGAGAAAGTTCATCGCGGATGAGCAAAGAAAGATTTCAAAGAGAATCTGTGAAAAAACACTTGTACAAAGGTTAGAAATAAAAGATCATTAAAACCCATGAGAGATACGTATGACATATGGTTGCGGTACCTAGATTGCGGTACCAAAACCATCTATCATATGTAATTCTCAGTTAGAACCGTAGTGGAGACCAATGATGGTCTGCGGTAGCTAACACTTCATAAAGAATTGCCGGTCCGGATTCATCATTCCCAACATTTGTAAGAATGCATTGAGTTTTGTGGAGTCAAGAGCTTTTGTAAAAACATCAGTAATCTCTTCATGAGTAGGAACAAAGATGAGTTCAATATTACCTTTCAGAATATGATCTTTGATGAAATGATACCGTAACTCAATATGTTTTGTCTTGGAGTGCTGAATAGGATTATGAGAAATCCCTATAGCACTTTCAGAGTCACAGTAAATTGGTATCCACAACATTCTGTACCTGTAATCTAGCAATTGTGTCTTCATCCAAAGAACTTGGGAACAGCAGCTGGCTACGGCCACATATTCTGCTTCTGCAGTAGATAGGGATACACACATTTGTTTTCTTGAAGACCAGCTTACAAGTATTCCTTCTAGGAATTGGCATCCACCTGATGTACTTTCTCTATCGCGCTTGCAACCTGCATGATCCACATCGGTAAAGGCTTGAAGACTAAAGTCGTTGCCTGCGGGATACCATAAACCTATTGATTTGCTTCCTTTAAGATACCGAAGAATTTGTTTGGATGCGGTCATGTGAGACACTTTTGGATCAGCCTGGTATCTTGCACATACACCAGTTGCGAAGACAATGTCAGGTCTGCTTGCGGTGAGGTACATCAGTGAACCAATGATACCTCTATAAGTCTTGTGATCCACATTTTCTCCAGAGGGATCAGCAGAGATCTTATAACCAAAGGCCATAGGGACCTTAGTAGAAGAGCAGTTGTCCATATAATATTTCTTCAGAAGTTTGGTGGTGTATTTTTCTTGATGAATGAAAATTCCTTGCTGAATTTGTTTGACTTGAAGACCTAGAAAGAAAGTAATCTCTCTATTCATGCTCATTTTTAATTTGTTGGTCATGATCTTAGCAAATTCATCTACCATGCCTTGATCAGTAGACCCGAAAATCATATCGTCCACATATATTTGTACCATCATAAGGTGGTCACCATTTGCTTTTCTGAATAATGTGGGATCAATCACTCCTCTTCTGTACCCGGATGAGACAAGAAATTCAGAGAGTGTCTCATACCAAGCTCTTGGGGCTTGTTTCAGGCCATATACTGCTTTTTAAAGTTTGTAGCAGTGGTCTGGTAATTCAATATTTTCAAATCCTAGAGGTTGCTGAAGATAAACCTCTTCTTTTAGTTCACCATTGAGAAAAGCACTCTTAACGTCCATTTGGTGTACCTTGACATTTTTGTGGGCTACGTATGCTAGAAAGATCTAGATGGCTTCCATGCATGCTACCGGAGAATACGTTTCATTGTAGTCAATGCCTTCTAGTTGACTGTAGCGCTTGGCAACAAGTCTTGCCTTGTTTCTGATGACTGAGCTAGATTCGTCTAGCTTATTCTTGAAAACCCATCTTGTACCAACAATAGTATGACCTTGTGGAAGAGGAACAAGTTGCGATACTTTGTTTCTTTCAAATTCTTCAAATTCTTCTTGCATTGTGGCTATCCAGTCTGGTTCAAGCAAATCTTCTTTGATCGTTCTAGGTTCAACCGAAGACATAAATGCTGCATAATGGCAGTGATCAGATAAGTCCTTGGAAGACCGAGTCTGGATACCTGCGGATGGGTTGTCGATAATTTGACCTGGTGGGTGGTCTTTTGTCCATACATGAAGACGTGGCATCAGATGATCAGCAGCTGCGGTAGAAGGGATATCTTGGATGTCAGAGGAATCTGCGGTTGGGGATGGCAGTTCCCCCTGGACTTGGGAACATCCCGCTGAATCATCTAGATCTATTGGAGCGAAATTTACTTGAGGAATCGGCAGAGGTTGAGGTTCCCACTGGATTGCGGATGGGAGTTCCTCTGGAACCTGAGAAGGTTCCCCCTGGAATGCAGATGGGAGAAGGACAATTCTAGGATCGGTTCTTGTGTCAATATTCTCTATTAATTCATCATCTAAGTCCTCTGAAGGTTCGTTTGATGGTGAAGCTTCACTTCAGGCAGGAATGTAAGCAGCATTAGGTACTGGAGCCTCAATGGTTGCAACAAGATCCGGAGTAGAGCTTTCCCCCTCAACCAGAGAAATGGAAGTATTGAGCGATACTACTTCAGATAGAGATGATCTAGATACGTCGGCATGTTGTTGTTGAGCTGCGGGAGACACTAGAACTTCTGATACTTTCGTCGTTTCAATGGGATCAAAAAGGTCATCATAGTTGATTTCAACTAGATTCAGAGGTCCAGAAGCGGCTGGAATGTCACTTTCCATGATTGCAGTGGTTTCGGTGGACGGAGGTGCAATGCGGATGTGAGTCATCAAATTTCACATCAAAACTTTCAATGATCAACCTTGTTCTTCTGATGAGCACTCGATATGCAACCTTGTTAGTGGAATAACCAAGGAAAATACATTCGTCAGATTTTGGTGCAAACTTGTTGAGTTGGCCTCGATTGTTGATCACGAAGCATCTACATCCAAAGATATGAAAGAAATGAACATTGGGTTTGCGGTTGTTGAGACCTTCATATGGTGTTTTATTGAGACACTTGCACACGATACTTCGGTTTTGAACAAAGCATGTGATTGCTACTGCTTCAGCCCAGAAGTAGAGAGGAAGTTGGGCGAAGTTAAGCATGGATCTGGCTGCTTCAACGAGTGTGCGGTTCCTTCTTTCTAATACACCATTTTGTTATGGTGTATAGGGCGCTGAAAAGTTGTGAGAGATCCCTTTGGAAACTAGGAAACTATTGAGAAGATTATTAGTGAACTCAGTTCCATTATCACTGCGGATGCGTCTGACTGGAAGCTTGATCTGAAGTTCGATTTCATTGATGAAGTTAATGAAGATTTGTGGTGTCTTTGATTTGAGTCTGAGAAAAAAGACCCATGTGAAGCGTATATATTCATCAACAATTACCAGTATATACTTTTTGTGGTGAAGACTGGCTACGGTTGAGGGACCACAGAGATCAATGTGTAATAGCTCCAGTGGTTCAGAGATAGAAGAATCCATTATCAGAGGATGGCTTGCTTTTGATTTTTTACCGCATTCACACGCTGGAAAAAGGGTATCGTTGCTGAATTTGAGAATGGGGAGACCACGGACTAGTTCTCCTGTGACGAGGTTGTTGATGTACCGAAAATTGAGATGAGCTAGCTTGCAATGCCATAGCCAGCAGACTTTGGATACAACTTTAGACAGAAAACACGGCTGCGGTTTACCAATAATGAGAGAAACATCCAGAGGATACATCGTGCCTTCGGAGAGAGATTTGATTAAGCAAGTGCTTCGATCACTCGTCATTATGTAACAGAATTGATCGTCAAATTCAACATGATGTCCTTCTTTACATAGTTGGCCAACACTGATAAGATTGTGTTTAAGGCTTTCTACATAAGCAACCTTCTGAATGGAAAAGTTCCCCGTAGTGAGAACACCGTAACCTCGGATGACACCGTTTGCATTGTTGCCAAACGTGACATCTCCACCATTGCATATAGGCCTGAAATCCCGAAGGTACTCTAACCTTTCGGTCATGTGCAAGGAGCAGGCAATGTCAATTAATCATTCTTCTTCTTGTTCCTCCTTGCACAAAGCCTGAGATTTATACTGTTAGTTTAGGCATCCAAACAAGTTTGGAGCCAAGGACGATTGATGTATTCTTAAATGATGCATAGTCCGAGGTTGCATGGACAGGTCTTTTGTCAACTTTTAAGCCTAGTCCTAGGTGTTTGTTCAGATTTGGTTTATTACGAGGTTTCTGAAAAGTACGAGGTTTCTGACTTTGATTTGACTTGACATGAGATAAAAACTTTTGACAGCTGCACTGACATTTACAAAAAGAGGGTTTGTCATTGAATCTGACATTGTGCTTGGTCAGTGGTTTATAGGGTGAATTGGAATTGGTATTGGTCCGAGGTGGGTAACTTCTGAAAGCTTTGACATTTGATTTCTGAAAAGTTTGTTTTGAACGAGGTTTAGCATGTGTAAATCTTTGAGTCCCTTTAGGTGGATTTGGTAAGATTCCTTTCCACTTGTTTTGATGTCATTTTAAAAGTGTTGGAGTGAGTAAAATTCCTTTCCAATTAGGGTCATTTGAGGAACAGATCTGAAAAACGTAGTTTCTTACAAGTTTGACACCTTTTTGGGTTGTGTTAGAAGTAGCAGGAATGACTTTTGAAACTGAACTTCCCTTTTTGCTTGTTTTCATGAAAGAAGAGTTTTTTGAAATGTAATTTGTGAAAACAAATTTTTCTGGACTCTTGGATTTTGGAATTCTCATATATTTCTTATTTTTTGAAAACTTTGTCTGCTTGTGTTGCGAGATCTAATTTCTTCTTTGAAAGCTCTTTTTGCCAAAGATTTGGGTGAACCACAATCATTGTTATTCAACTGCGGTTTCCTAGTACCTTTTAAACGATTTTGAAAATGTGGTCTAGAATCATCAGAACATGAGGATTCTAGAATTTGAGAGCATTGACCTACTTCAAAATTTTCTATGGGTAACTCATGAAAAATCGGCTGAAGAGTTGTAGTTCCTTGAACTGATGGTTTTGGCAAAGATGATTTGACTACCGCAGAGTAGGTTTTAGATGAGAATGCGGTGGGACACTTCTGGTACATTTGACTACAGTGTGGAAAACTGTGGTCTTAGGACAAAGATGGAAAGTCCTTTGAGATTTCGGGGCCTTCAACAACAATTTCTTCATCAACTACGGATGAAGTTTGAGAATTTGAATGAGTGGTGCCACTGATGGGAGTTTGATCACATGTGTGACTAGAATCCTCGGGCACAATTTCCTCAATGACACAATTATTGCTCAAATTATGTAATCTTCCGAAGTGAGTTTTGATATCTTCGGGAAAAGTCTTGTCATTGACAGGGAAATGAAATTCTCTATCAGGAGGGACATACATTCTGTCTTTGTTGAACCGGGGTGAGGAATCCATTGCGGTAGGATACCCATTTGACCAACCCCAATTATATGTATTGTCCATAGTTCCATTGTTTACCAAATTTTCAATAGCCTCACTTTCATTAAACAATTTTTCAATTAAGAGATTTAAGCGTACAATTTCTCTCTGAGCTAAATCTCTCTGGTTCAAAGCTATCTCTAATTGGGTTTCACTTAACATTCTAGCATCTTTCTCTAACTCTAGATCCTTCTCTAACATTGCCATCTTAAGTCTCTTGTTATCCAGTCTTCCTCTCACATTGAACATCTCTTGGGACGCAATGTTCTTCTCATCTAGGGCTTTGTTATAGTCTGTAAGGACGGCAACACAAGTGTCATTAAGATCATCTATGTAGGGTTGACAGTCATGCATGCTATAATTTAAAGTTTGGATCATGAGTTTTACCTATTCAATGATGCTTAGAGTCCCATCCTTTGCCATGTAGCAGTAGTTTTTGTTCAACATTGCTGAACCATCATCATCTGCAGTGGCCAACATGCAGATTATCCCTTTTCCTTTAACACTGCTGATGGTCTCTTCTTCATCTCCTAATGACCAAACTTGATGGTCTCTTTTAACTTGAGCCACATATGCCCTTGCCTTTTCTTTTTCTTCCAACTCTTGAGCCATTCTAAGATAGAATGCTCTATCCTTGACTACATTGGCCTTACAGTCTTTTGCGAAGTGATTTTCTTTATTGCATTTGTGACAAATCACAACATCAGTCTTGTCTTCTGATTGAGTACCGAAGTCATTGTTCTGAGGAGACTGCGATACCTCCTTTGGTTGATTGTTCTGAGAGCCTTTAGGATATCGAGGGTGGTTGTTCTGAGGACCGAAGTTACGGTTGAATGGAGGTTTGTTGAATCGTTGATTCTGGCGGAAAGAAGAAGGTGGTATGCAGTTGAACTATTGGCTAACCAAAGCAATAGCCTTCTAAAATTCTTCTTCATCATCATACTCGGAATCCGCTTCGTATGACTGTGGTGGGGTATCATACGATGAAGAGTAGAATGACTGCTGTGGAGCTTGTGCTATGAGAGCAAGTGGTCCACCGAAGTTAGCACAGTCTTTGAGTACATTGGATTCTTGTGCTTGGAACTCTCCATAGAGTTTGTAGAGTGATAAAGAGTGAATCTTCTTGTCACCTTGTACTATCATCTTAGCCGTAGTCCAATGTCGTCCTAAGCCATTAAGGAACTGGAGATTGGTTTCATGGTTGCTGCGGATGGTACCAGCATTTGATAACTTTGTGACTATCAGGTTGAATCACTTGAAGGAGTCTTCCAAACTTTCACCTGCATGAGCTTTGAAGTTGTTGAAGTCGTTGAGTGCTGTAGTGAGCTTCTTATCTTGTGCTTGTTCTGAGCCTTCATACAGGTTTTTGAGTACATCCCATATCTCTTTTACTGACTTGCAGTTTATGATAATATCAAAGTTATCAGGAGCAACACCACAAGAAATTTCATAAAAAGCAACAACATCATTTTGCATTTTATCGAGATCATCCTTGGTGGGACGACTCATGGTTGGTTGACCTCCTCCTAGCCTGGTTCCCGCACCGTCAGTTTGGACTGGTGTGAGGACTAGAATGTGTGGTCCTTCTTCCACGGATCGCCATACATCTCTACCCAGTCTTCTTAAGTACCTCTCCATTCTTTGTGACCAGTGATGATATTCATTTGCTACTAGTATTGGAGCTCGGTTAGAACCACCAACACTATTGGAGACATTCAGAGATAACGATTGTGCCATTTGTTTTTTTTGTTTTTTTTTTGTTTTTTTTTTTTTTTTTTTGAGAAATGAGCTTTAGTGGTATAGAAGGCTTAATGAGAAAATCAGATTTCCGATATTCAAAAAGCAACCACTTTGGCTCTGATACCAATTGTTGAGAGAAAAACTTAGAGACACACTTGAACAAACGTTAGAACAAGTATATTGCAGAATAGTTAATCTCAAAGGATCTAAAAGCTCAACAATAATATAGTTAGATAATTAGATTGTTAGTTGCAGAAAGTAAAGAAATATAAATGACAACATTTGTTATATCAAGAATACACTAAAACTGATTCATAACAAGGAATGCATTCACTCCGAGTTAGTAAGGAAGATCAAGTTTAGTGATTAAGTCTAGAGGACTTGCTCCGAAGAGGGGTTATGTTTCAGTAGCAGTGAAGAGTAGTAAGATAGAGAAGAGAAGAAGATAACTTGGAGAAATATATTCAGAATAATTCACAAGTCATTGAGAGAAATAATTGAAGAAGAAATCTTGTGTATTAAGAAGTTAAGAGTTGTATATATTACATTAGAAAGAGTCTCTATTTATAGAGTCTCAGGAAATAAACAACTACTCTATAAGCAGCCGTGCAAGGCATGCTGGATAATAGAGTACATCACATAAAGATAAATAAAGGAAATAACAAAGACTGCGGATGCTGAAGACGTGTTGACTCCAGATGCTGAGATGATTGCTGATGGAGAACAGTTGCGGTTGATAGATGATTGCGGTACCTTAGTTCAAGAGGGTCACTTTTATGTTTCAACACAATGGGTCGGCCTTGGTGCTTTGACCCACAAATACAGTGAGCAAGACTCACCTCTCAATCTGAACAATAGTTGATGAGGTCCCGAGTCCGAATCTCTTCTCTAACCATCACCTATCCATCCAAATGACCAAGTCTAAAACACAATCCAAAATACCCAAAATACCCTAGGTCAAACTTGGTCAATTTTGGTCAAAGTCAGCAAGTCAACGGAGTTAAAACAGTCGAGTCAACTTAGCATAGTTGACTCATGCCTCATACGTGGGAAATACTCCATAGGTACGTATGGCGTATAAGCGTCCGAGGGATCGGTCACAAATCTACGTATGTGCAGGGTACCCTACGGCACACCCAACGTATGTAGCAGCTCTCCTTTTAGATTATTCAACACTTATTTCTTTGAATTAATGCTTCCAAATTCAAATATAAGGCTAAAATATCCTCAAGAGTAATAAAGTTTCCAACTTTATGGCATTGCATGTCCATTAAGTTCTGAAAACATAAAAACTTAACATCTTAATGCATTAAGACATTCTATAGCATTCATGGAGCAAAACTAACCATCAAGACCACATTTTTATGACTTAAGACCCCTCCTAAGGTCTGAAAGGACGACTTATTGGGTCAAGAACATGCCATGCTCAAGAATCACAATATTTGGGATAAAAAGTGTCTTAAAGGAAGAAATGTCTAGATCTTCAAGATGGAGTGATCAAGATGCAAACTTTATACCTCATGGAGATTGCTAACAAGAAGGAAATCCCAGATCCAACATACTTCCAAACTCCAAGCTCCTCTCACCAGCTTCTTCTTCATCAAGACACTTCCAAAACACTCCAATGGACTCAAAAAGTACTCTTCTCACTTAGGATTTTCTTAGGGTCGTTTTTCACATAGGGAGGATGATGAAGAACTGAGACATGAAGCTATAATGAGGTTTAAATATAGGCCAAACCCTAATAATTAGGGTTTGCATAATCCTCACGTATGCCCCGCATATGAGGTGTACTCCCAGCATGCTAGGGCTCTCCCTAGTACGCCTAGCATACACAACGAACGCTCAGCGTAATACACTTGGGCAAAATTCCTATATTTCCACTTTGGGCCATTTTGCAAACCTTTTCAATCCCAAGGGATAAGATGCAATATTATTCAACCATAGGTTTGAAATTGAAATTATCGTTTGAAATTGAAATTACCTTGACATTGGGATGTTACACAATCCCAATAAAGTCTTTCTTTATTGTGTTCTTAGGATATCATGATTGTAAGGACACTACATTATTCTATGCAATCACATTCAGTGTACCGTCACAATTTTCAAACCATAATTTTCATTTATAAACCATGTTGAACATTCAAAATCCATTTCTAAGAACATAATATAATGTCCATTTATTTCAAAAGTGTATGGTTTAATAAGAGTTAAATTACAAAGACCAATAGAAGTCGAATTACAATAAAATTCTTATGCGACTATATAGTCATGTTGCGCCCTTCCCATGAATAACCTAAAAAGATTAATTTAACTTAACTATATATGCATAATTCTTAGTGAGTTCCCTAGTATACCATATATTCCACCATACGTACAATAAATACATGTAGAATTTAGATTTTTCACAAAGATGTGAATCGAGCCTACCTATCTCAAGACATGGCTTTTTATTACATCACGACTATATGCCTGACAATTGAAAATGGTGACGCGCAAATTCCCACTGTGTGTCATGAAGAAGACTTTTTTGTGAGTTCTAAATGTTACAAAGACCACGTTGTGGCCCTTTATTTGCAATGATGTGGAAAACTATTTGCTCGCGATTGAAGCTTAAGATACCACGTCGTGGCTAACAACTTGCGATGATGTGGCAACTCCCCAACCAAATTTGGAGCTATGAAGTTTAGTTGTCCGCCTCTTATTTAGAGTCCACCAATTTTAGCAAGGATATTTAGATTTCGGAGTGTTGCAGCTGACAAAGTCAAGCTTAGTATTGATGAGCAACCCACGACAGTCTGTTGAGGTGCAAAGTTATTCGTGATTGACTTTGTAAATGTTTGACTTTTGTAAAACCCACTTGCATGTGGAGTATTAGCCTTGTGACACATGAGAGATAGAGAGTGGGAGAGAGAGAGACATGCAAACACCTCTATATAAGGTGGGTTCATACCACTTGTAGAGGTGTGCTTGAGAGATGTAAAAGTGAGTGTGTAAGTGTGTGTTATTTATGTAGTCTAGATCTAGATCCTTTTTGTGTAACACCATATACAATCAATAAATCTCTTGAACACCCAAATCACCATGTTCATTGTGCAATATTTAATTTCACATGCCAAACCATGTTCTTATGTCACTACAATTGGTATCAGAGCTTGGTTTTCAAGATTAAAGTGATATTTGAAGAACGATTCTTGGTTTGGCAAAATCTGTCACAATTGGAGCAATTTTGGTGAGTCTCTCTCTATGATCTCTTTTAATTTCATTGAATTCATGCGTTGCGTTTTTGATTTGTGATCATTTGACTCATTGGATCAAATTTTTCTTGAAAAACCCATTTGTTGTGATCCAATATTTATTTGTAGATCAAGGTCCGATCCAATTTCATATTTGTTCGCTTGGTTTGATTCTTAAATGGGATTGTTCATTAGAATCGAAATTTATGCTCATTATTCACAGTGATTCAATTACTTTCGATTTAAGCCCAAATGATCATATTCCATTACTGTTCATCTTATTTCAAGCCCAATTGATATTCATTTAAATCCGATTTTTTCAATGAAGTAAGCCCATAAGTCTTTAAAATCCGTATGAATCAACAATAGTTGTTCGTAAGATAATATGTACATTCACATATCTTACTTGTACTATCGGCTTCTGTATCTTGTTTATCGATTGTTCTTGAGTTCTTAAATCTCGTTTTCTCATTTTGTTTTCAATCGATATTGATGCTAATCTGTAAATGTGATTCGATTTCATGTGATTTGGAACATGATGAAATAGATTTCATACAAGTTCAAGTGAAGAAATTATACAATTGAGTTTTTGATCTTGATAATCTGAGTCAAGAACGCTTGAAATCGATGAAGAATATTGTTAGAACAGATGTTTGAACACTTTTTAATCTGAAATTGGATATTAGATTCATCGATTTCGTGTTTCATTGATCTTTGACTTTGAAAAGTCAAATTGTGAAAAAGCTAAAATCAAGATTTAAGTGATGAATGGATGTATTGGTAGAATGAATGTTGTTAATTTCGAAAATTGGTTAATTTCGAAAATTGTTGTGTGTGTCAAGGTTGTGTGTGTCGAAATCATGTTCAATTTGAGAGTTAATTTCGAAAATTGGTTGACTCTATGTTCTTGATGTTGAACACAATAGATGAATGTTGTTCGATACTTGGGTTTTGGATTTGGATTTGAAAATAGAATCGTTACAGCTGAGATCGATGTCCAGGAGTCTAAGTCGATTTTGGATGTTGTGGTTTGAATGATTAAAGCGAAGTCTGGGAAATTGGATGCTTGATCTAAGTGAATGTACGAAGGGTCAAGGTTTGGATGCTTTGAGAACGAACGATAGAGTATCTGATTTTGAAGATTGTTGATGTGTTTGGGGTGAATGAAATGAGAATGACTAAAATTTTGTGGTTGATGGTCAAACAACATTAGCAATTGGATGATTGCCTTTTAAAGGTCAAAGTGTTTCGTTCGCATCCATGTTTCAGTATGCGAAAGTTGTTCATTCGCATCTGTTTTTGCAAGTGATTTGGGAAGTCGACACTTAATAGTCAAAGATTTTGAAGTCGATGTGCGAAGATTAGTATGCGAAGAATTGTATATCGACGTGCGAAAAAGTTGATCTGGAAATGCGAATCGATAGTCAATGTATGTTGCTGTCGATCGATGCGAAGTCAAGAAAAATGGAATTGATTAATTTCCAAAGTGGTGATTGGGTCTTGCAACCGACTCAGAATCGAAACGAAGGCATATGAATTAATTTGGGTCATTCGCATCTACAATCACATTTAGGGGTTAGAGATCAACAAGAATGCAATTTGGTTAACTGGTTTGAAGGCCAAGAATGTTCCCATACAAAATTGATTTCGGATTTGTGGTCACATTTACGTTTTGGGGTTAGAGATGCGAAGGCTTCGCTTCTATGATGTTGATTGGGTTTAAAATTTAAATGGTTAGTTTGCATCAAAGATAGCAATTTCATTTGCAAAGCTCATGTTCGCATCTGTGAATGTTTGTTCATCGTTCGCAATCTGGTAACAAGTGTAGAAGAAGACAAATGTTTGATTCACTTCCCTAAACTTTCATTGAAATGTAAGTTTATACCCAGCTTCGCAAATGGGTAATAAAAGCTGAGAAATTGCAGGATTTTCATTTCTGGTCCCTGCAGTTTGTGCGAATTTACACATTCTACCTAGTTTTGCAAATGGGGGTGTGTTTCGCATATTTGGCTGTTTTTGACGCACCGGGTCACTGCAGAATTTTGAAATTGACAATTTCTACCCATTTTTGAGAAATTTTGTCAAAGGAAATCCGTGAACGAAGATAAAAATTGAATATTTTTTGGATTTTCCGGATTGAAGCACAAAGTTTATGCCACATGTTAAGGAGGAGTTTTGACATAAAAAATTCCAAATAGAGCACGTTCTTTTTCCTTGGAGTTTTATAATCGAATTTTGATTATAAAAGGGGGAGAAGTTTTATATGGAAATTCAAACTTGAATTTTTCATATTACGCGGATTTGAATACCGAAGTGATCTTGAAGTTTTGAAGCTTACGAGATGATGCAATTGGAAGTTCGGAAATGATTTATTTTCGAAATGGGTTTGGAATTATTGATGATTTTTGGGGTGTGTTTTATGCTCAACTTTAGGGTGATTATTTGGAGTTTGGGATACTCTTAATCATTCGTTGATGCTCGGTTTGTATGGTCTCACATCCTAGAGCCCAAATTGAAGAATCATGGAAGAATTGAAGATTGAAGTTCGTTTCAACATGTTTCACCTTTGAGGCTCGAACCGCGTAGTTGCTCGAATTTGGAAGATTTGAAGTGGGTCATTCATTCCTAACTTTGAGGGGGAGAATGTTAGGGTGCAAAGTTATTCATGATTGACTTTGTAAATGTTTGACTATTGTAAAACCCACTTGCATGTGGAGTATTAGCCTTGTGACACATGAGAGATAGAGAGTGAGAGATGTAAACACCTCTATATAAGGTGGGTTCATACCACTTGTAGAGGTGTGCTTGAGAGATGTAAAAGTGAGTGTGTAAGTGTGTGTTATTTATGTAATCTAGATCTAGATCCTTTTTGTGTAACACCAT
The DNA here is from genome assembly GCF_051521515.1 of Lactuca serriola. Classification (NCBI taxonomy): domain Eukaryota; kingdom Viridiplantae; phylum Streptophyta; class Magnoliopsida; order Asterales; family Asteraceae; genus Lactuca; species Lactuca serriola. The sequence goes on along the minus strand of NC_136413.1, from coordinate 127,982,478 downwards.
ATAAAATCAATACATCTCTTGAACACCTAAATCACCATGTTCATTGTGTAATCTTTAATTCCGCATGCCAAACCATGTTCTTATGTCACTACACAGTCATCTAATCTCACGTCTACATAAATAAGGAAAGTTTGTTCCATTTCTCCATCTTTTATTTTATAAGCTTTTTATTGTTTTTATACAATGACGTATTGTATAATTTAAGTGTGGGGTAAGGGATCGAAATTACGGAAAAATGTTTTCTAGAAATATATATATATATATATATATATATATATATATATATACGTGTGTGTGTGTGTGTGTTAAACTTAAAAAACAGAAAGAGAAAGATTTCAAATAATAATCTAAAATTGAATCTAGTTAATAAAAATATTGTTGTATTGTTGTGTTGTGATTTAGGTTGCTAGCATTGTGTGGGAAGATCAAATGCGAGTTTAAATGTTTACTTGAGCCAATATGTGTTATAGTGTATTTATGGCCTCCCTGTCTTAGTGAAATCATGGAACAAAAACACGACCTTACTTAGTTTGAGGGACATAATATGTTTAGCATCGTGTACCATAAATGTATCTAGGAGAGCTTATCTAGTCATTTAACAAACACTTATACCTCTAACTAATAAGGGTTGAAGTTAAGTTTTCTTGCTTAAGCATATGTTTTTATAAGATTTTTTGTTTTGAGTGGAAAAAAATGAGAAAAATAAAAAAAAAGGAAGAAAAAAATAGAAAATAAATTAAAAAAGTTTCAAATTTTGAAAGAATAAGAGTCTACAAAGCCTTGAAGATCAATAAATATGAAGAAAAATTCAAAAAATGAAGGCTCAAGAATAAGGCAATGTGCCAAGTTATTATTTATTGTAATTTTTCTTTCTAGGTTATTTTTCCATATGTATGTTTGGGGGATTAACCAAAAATTACCTTGAGGTTAAGAAAGATTTTTGGGGATATATTCAGAGGGATGCATAAAATGAATGTTGTTCAAAAGAAGTGGGGAAGTGTTTATGAAGATCGTGAATATTTAGGATTGGGGAAGTTCTTAGGAAAATGTATGGAGATTGTGTGTGTATTTAGGATTGGGGAAGTTCTTAGGAAAATGTAGATGCAAATACATGCATTGCGGCCTTCATGTAATGGAGAAGCTCAAATTGGATTGACTTGTGGGATATTGGTAGCTAGGTTGATAATAATAAAATCAGTTTTGCTTGAGGGCAAGCAAAAGATAAGTGTGACGTATTTTGATATCGCATTCTTTTATTATATACTTTAAATCATTATCTTAATATATTTGATTAAAATATAATATTTATAAATATATGATACATAATATCCTTGAAAATTTTGTAATTATAGTTAAAATGGGAGTTAGGATGCACAAGGAGGAGAACGGAGCTGAAAAAGACACAAAAAGGATGTTGTTGGCACCTTAAAACCTCGTCCTTGTTTTGGCCATATCTCAGGACTCGTAACTCCAATTGACGAGATTCAAAATGATCTGAAAACTAGACATAATTTTGGACAACTTTGAGTTTTGAGAAAATGTTGATTCCCAATGACCAAGACGTGGTGATCACTACCATGACTTCGTCAATGGAATCTTCGTGATTCTTGATGCTGACTTGGAGAATACGGGATATACTCGAGTACCACGTCGCAGCGGAGGTCGACCACGACCTGGTGACCAAATTTTGGTAATTATATATATTTCGTTCATTAGGTAGATTCCAGAAGGTGGAGGCCTTAGGTCTACGATTTTTACTTCGTTTTTGACGTCCTAAAACCCTTTTTGGGTCGATTTTGAAGCTAGAGAGTCGATTGGAGCTAGGACTTGAAGATTCAAGCCCTATTGTATCCAGATTTCACTTTGGGTTTGCTTGATGACCGTCTCTTGCGTTCTTTTGGTGATTCTTTCCTGCTTTAGGTTACTGCATATGGTGTAAAAACCTTTACTTTCACTAGATCTTAATGAACCCTTATTTATACACTTTGATTTCGTTGGTAGGATCAATTGAATTTGGCTTTTACTTGTGTTCAATTGATTGCTCTACTTTTCATGTTAAAGTTATGATTTTTATTGTTTACTGTTGACTATTATTAGGACTAATGATTCTACTATCTTGATGTACTTGAATCATATAAATCTATGATTATTAGGTTTGTATAACTAGGACTTTGATCATAAGCCTATGACTAGATAATATTAATCGGTGACATTGATTGTGTTAGAGAGGATTAGATATCCATACTATGATTAGATTGATTGTCATTTTCATTGACAATAAATCCCTAGATCATATCGTTCATAGTTTGAATATATATAATTAATTGAGTGTTCACTATATAGATGATCATTGTGTTAGTTGTTCATTAATTATTAGTACTATGAAATCTAATCAAGACAACTATTCATATTACAATTCAGTAATCAGTTGATTAATCCATTGCACTTCTAATAATCAAATATAAAAACATGGGGGATTCGCATTCTAGTGGAAGAACTTCTTATTTATTGTTTCCATTTAGTTCTTTAGTTTCATTTGATTAATAGAGCGTTAAAACAATTTTAGTTGTTTTGAACAAAAACTCCATCTTTGCTTTTCATAGTTATTAATTTAATTAGCACTTGAATCATTTGAGCTAAACCATCATCTTCCCAATGTTTGACACCCTCTCTTACAATAAACTATATTACTTCACGACTAGGTACATTGCCTATTTGTGTTTATGTAGCACTCATGTTTCTATCCTAGGTATTTATATTGAGGTGATAGTTTACGTTAACCTTTGTAACTCATTTTGAACAAATGAAAAGGAATTATGTGAATTATGTGTTTTATGCTTAATTATTAGGGCTTAATTAATTAAAAATAAAAATAAGCGTCAAAATTAAAGTGTGAGATAAGGCGGACATCATTACATAAAGTTGTAGTGGTCGAAACAAGGATTTCGAGGATATAAAGAATACCAAAATCCGAGTTATAACGAAGAAGTTATGACTTGTCGAAGTTTCGCGACAAAACCAGCACGGTGCTGAATGTCGTAAAAAGTGAGTTTTTGATAAACTACTTTTTAGCCTTATTAATCTAAGCAAAAGTCGTAGTATTCGTCAAACCGAGAAGTTCGATATAAAGAACGCCCAAATCTGACTTCGTATGAAGAAGTTATGATTTTTCGAAGTTTCTACTTAGTAGTAGACAGCTAAAAACTCGAATTTTAGATCGAGCAATTTTTAGCCGACTCAACCTAAACGAGAATTGAAGGTCTCGTCATTAGTAGCACAACGGTAAAAAGTCTGACAAAAACGGACGTCGGATGATGAAGTTATGAATTTTTAACGGATTTCCTGTCCCGGTCTGTTAAAAATAATAATAAAAAAAATTAAAGTCAAAATTAGCCAACGAAGTCTAAACGGAAGTTGTAGAGCGTAATTTTAGCGACAGGTGCATATAAAGAACGTCAAAAACGGAGCTCGTATGCAAAAGATATGGATTTTAGATGTTTTGGCACGAAAATCGAGAAAATTCGCATAGTCACATTTTGCCACGTCACCTTCGCTGAAAGAGTGCCACGTGTCCTGCTGAGTGACCGAGATGTTGAGTCATGCAAAGCCACGCGTCGGATCCTGATTCGACCGAGGAGGAGGCCCAATCCGAAGCAGCCAGCTCTCCGGCCGAAGCTTCGCCCTGCTGCCGTGTGTTCCGAACCTCGCACCGCCTAGCCTTCGAGCCTCGCACATGGGTCACGAGTCCGCAGTCCAATCAGCAGCTGCCACCGAGTCCCTCGCACATGCTGCCACCTGTGCACCCTCGCCTGCGGACCCCACCACTGAAGCGGACCTCGGACGCTATAAATAGAAGGGGACCTGCAAGCCTTCTCGGGTAGAATTGGATATTTTCCACTTTTCACCCCTTTCTTCATCTTTTCTTCACCTTAACCTTCCCCGAAGCCCCGATATCGATTTTAAACCCCAGAATACTCCACGAAGTGCCCGTGAAGCCCGAAAAAATTTATCTTTTCGGTTTCGAAGCCCGACCTTTGCAAAGCCCGGTTTCTCAATAAAACTCTCGGTTTTATTAGAAACGATCGTTTTAGGAAACGAATTGCTGCCCGATTATCATCAAATCATGTGAGTGTATAGTCACTTTCATTTTACACACACACACACACACACACATATATATATATATATATATATATATGAAGTATTTACCTTATAATACGTGCTATGTGTAAATATATTAAATGTTTATTTGAGGTGACTGTTGTGTTGATGTTTTATACAAGTTTTAAACTGTATAAGTATTTTTATCTACAAATATGTTGGGTAGAACATGGGTAGATAGTGATGTGTGATAAAATAAAATTGATGAGAGGCCTCGATGTGTTTTGAGATCCAGTCATCTAGCGGAGTTTGGATGACGACCACGGACTTTCTAGACAGTCAAGTGGGAAACATTAGCAGGTCTGCAACCTGTAGGTGTTAATGAACTTGGGTGTTCATTCGCTGTACTCCATCCCCCTCATGGTTGCCTTTAGGACATGTATGGCTGAGGAAACCCCTTAGCAGTAGTGTCCATCCCGATGATATTATTTAGGCTAGGTCCCGTGTGAAAAGTGTTTAGGGATGTAAAGTGAGGATAACGGAAACGGGTAATCAGGGTTATTGTTGATTGGTGAACTTAATAAGTTTATTATTATCATGGGTTGAAAACCCTATATGCTCACCAGGCTCCCAAGCCTGAACCACTTAGCTTGTTATGTTACAGGTAGTGGACCCCGAGCATAGTCGGAGGACGACGAGAGATTTTTGGATTATAGGCCAGTAGCTGTAAATAACTGTCGACAGTCGTATAATTTCTTGTTTATGCTTTTGATCTGTATCGGAACATGACATCTTGAGGTTTTGATATATATATATATATATATATATATATATATATATATATATATATATATATATATATATATATATATATATGGAAAATATATACCTTCTTAATGAAGGGTTTTGATAAACTTTTATCATATGTTGTTTGGGGACCAATTCCGCAACATCGTTTAAAAAGATTTCTTTGATTTTATTTTAAAAAGCATAAATTAAATCGGTCTTTTCTGGCTGAGAAATTAGGGGATGTCATAGTTTAAGACTAGTTGAGATTAAATAGGACTTTATTAATAAAAAAACTAGTGCAAATAAATACACAATCACGTTGTGTACCTTTTGGTACGCCCAACGTACACGTTTCGATCCTTGATATCTAATAAGTACTTAATATTGTAAGATCTTTCGTCCAAAATCCAGATCTAGCCCACAAATGACGTCCTTAATCAAAAAGTTTCCAACTATATGATCTTGCATGGCTATTAAATGCTTAATAACAAAAACCTAACTTAATACAAGGTCTAAACCACTAAAGGGAATGCATGGAGGGATAAGAACAACCAAGACTCCATTTTTAAGACTCTAGACCTCCCAAAAGGTCCAGAAGGACAACTCACTTAGTCTAGAGTTTCTAACACTCAAATGGACTAAAATGGACACAAAATCCATGGCTAACAAGATCTAAGAAAATTTCATCAAAATAAGAGCTTTTTACCTCTAAGTGGTACCAAATGATGACGTGTTTCTAGATCCTAAGTGCTTCACTCTTCTAAGATGGTCTCTTATTCCTTCTTCCTCCTTCAAGATCACCAAAATACACACTCAAGGCTCAAAGATGCTCTATAAATGGATTAGGGTTTGCAAGGGTCAAATATGAGGCTGGAGTCTAATGAATGAAAGGAGCCTTGATAGTTAAGGATGAATAAATAGTGAACAAACCCTAAATATAAGGGTTTTGGGTCTAGGCCACATATGCCTAACATATGCTTGGGTCTGCCCAGCATACACAACCAGTTACCAAAAATACCACGTGTGACCAAATTTGAAAATAGTACACATACCAAGGGCCAAAATGTAAAATACCTGGAAATCGAGATGTTAAAACTCTCCCCCACTTGAATCAAATTTCATCCTCGGAGTATGCTGCTGAGAACAACTCAGGGTAATGCTCCAACATCTCTGCCTTGGGTTCCTAAGGTCATTCAGAACCATTTCGATGTTGCCACTGGACCTTGACCAAAGATACCATCTTGATGCGCGAGGCCTTTGTCTTCCTATCCAAAATCGTCACGGGTCTCTCAACATAATTCTGGAGATCATCAACCTAGATATCTTCCAAAGGAATAACTTCTAAATCATCAGTCACAAACTTCCGAAGATGGGAAACATGGAAGGTGTTGTGGATCTGACTGAGCTCCTCAGGGAAATCCAACCAATAAGCTACTTTGCCAACCCTTCGTCTTCCTATCCAAAATCGCCAACTTGGAACTCCAACTCTGATCGGCGTCTGTCGGCATAATTCTTCTACTGACCCTGAGTTGTCTGCAACCTCTGTCAAATCTATTGAATAAGATATATCGTCTGAAGGACTACTTCAGTCCTTCCCATAACCTTGTGACCGAGCTCTACCCAATAAATTGAGGTACGACACTTCCTCCTATAGTGAAGCTCAAATGTCGGTGCACCGACGCTTGAGTGATAGTTTTTGTTATATGAAAAACTCATCTAAAGGAATGTAGGAGTCCCAACTCACACATAAATCGATCACACATGCTCAAAACAAGTCTTTAAGTCTTTAGATGGTCCGCTTGCACTAACCATTAGTTTTAAGATAATTAGCAGTGCTAAAATGCGACCTCGTACCCAGTTCCTCGTGGAACCTCTGCCAAAACTGCAAAGTGAACCGAACATCTCGATCTAAAACAATAGAAATCGGAACACCATGACGGGCGACAATCTCACATACATACATAGTGGCCAAGGAACTCTCTTGGATAGCTAAGAAGTGAGCACTCTTGGTCAGACAATCCACTATTACCCAAATCGCATTGAACCCCTTAGCCGTCCGAGGCAGCATGGTGATGAAATCCATGGTGATCTGTTCCCATTTCCAAATGAAAACTTCCAAGGGCTGAAGCTTGTCGTGTGGCCACTGCTGCTCGGCCTCGACCATATGACAGGTCAAGTACCTCTCAACATACCAGTACTTAAGTCACAAATCCCGATACATCATGGTGGCTCCAGGGTGTATCAAAAATTTGGACTTGTGTGCCTCCTCCAGAAGAGTCTGTCTGATCACACCAAAGTCCAATACCCAAACCCGACCACACCGGGTCAACAATCCACGAAAATCAGTGGAAAACCTGTGAATCTCACCCCTGATCCGTTCCTGTTCTGATGCTCCTTCTTAACCCCCATAGTCTGTGCCCCCTTAATCAAATCTAGATGTGGTGGAACAATTGAAATACTCATACATAAACTCCCAAACAAGGAACTAGCTGACTTGCAGCTCAAAGAATCAACAACCACATTTACTTCTCCTGGGTGGTACAGAATCTCGTATTTGTAATCCTTAACCACGTCAAGCAATCTATGTTGCCTCATGTTCATATTCGGCTAATCCTTGAGATATCTAAAACTCTTATGATACGTGTAGATAGTATACCAGACCCCAGTCAGATAATGTTGTCAGATCTTGAGTGCAAAAACCACTACCCCCAACTGTAAATCATAAGTCATATAACGAACCTCATATGGCATCATCCACCAAGAAGAAAGAAATAACCTACCATAATTGCTTAAGAACTGCCCCCAGGTCGGTGATGGATGCATCACAAAATCCTCAACACCCTCAGGAAGGGTCAACACTGGGGCCTCACATAACTTCCACCTCAGAGTCTTGAATGCAGCCTGCTGCTCAAGGCCCCAACATAAATCCATGCCCCTCCTCATCAGATAAGTGAGGGGTACAACAATCTTGGAGAAATCAGGAATAAACCTCCAATAATACCCGGCTAATCCCAACAACTCATAATTTCTAAGGGAGACTTCGAAACCTCCCACTGCATAACCGCCTCGATCTTGGCCAGGTCGACCAAAATCCTGTTCTGGTTGATGACGTATCCCAAGAATGAGATCTCCTGTAACCAAAATCACACTTCAAGAACTTGCCATATAGTTATTTCCGCCTCAAAACTCCCAACAACTCTTGATGGTGCTCTTCTTGCTGCTCCCTGGTCTTGAAATAGACCAGTATATCATCAATGAAAACAATTAGTGAACCATTGAGCATCGGCCAACATACTTGATTCATCAAATCCATGAATATTGTTGGCGCATTGCTGAGCCTAAATGGAATCACCTCAAACTCGTATTAACTATAACGAGTCTGGAATGCGATTTTCTCTACATCCTCCTCTCTAACCCTCATATGATAATACCCTGGCCTCAAATATATCTTGGAAAACCAAGATGCACCCTACAAATGATCGAAAAAGGTCATCAATCCATAGAAGTGAATAATAGTTCTTCAATGTCAACTTGTTTAACTCCCGATAATCAATACACGTGCGATGAGACCCATCCTTCTTCTTCACGAACAAGATCAGTGATCCCCACAACGAACTGCTCGATCAAATAATTTTTTGGCCCAATAGCTCCTGAAACTGAGAGGACAACTCATGCATCTTTGGTGGTGCCAAACAGTACGACACCTACTAAATCTGGGTTGCATTAGGGACCAAATCAATCTTCAACTCCACCTGCCTCTCTAGAGGCACACCGGGTAGCTCCTTCGGAAACACATCAGGGAACTCCATAACTATAGTCACATCCAAAACTGAAACCTCCTTTTTAACCTAATTTTCAACCACATACGCGAGATTAGCCATACACCCATGTTGTAGATACCGACGAGCCTTAACAGTAAAACAAAAGCTTGATCCAATCCTGGTACACTCTCCATAGATAACCAATTCTCCCCCACATGGGGTTCAAACTACCACCCGCTGCCTCTCGTAGTCAATCATCGCACCGAACCTACTCAGTCAGTTCGTCCCTACAACCATGCATACATTCCCGATGGATATAGGGATCATGTCAATCAAATAAGGCACTTTGAAAATCTCCACGAAACAATCCCACTAATGCTCGATGTAAAAACCCCGTGTTTGTTGGCGATAGAAACCCGCAACAGACACTCCAACTCTCCCAGAACCATATCAAAACTCTTACTGAAAGACTGAGATACAAAATACTGACTCGCACACGAGTCAAAAAGCACTACAATAGGAAAGTAGTTCACTAAAAATTTACCTAGAAGAATTATATACATAAAGATACCATAAAATAACCGACAGAGTAATAAATAGAAACATACCAGTGATGACGTCTGGTACCACCTTGGCCCCTCCGCTGTGAGCTGGAAAGCATGTTCTTGAGCCTTCGGGGGCTCCACCCTACCTTGGCATTTATCTGTAATCCTTAAAGTAGTTGGGGATGGAGGTTGCATCGGCCTGCCAATAAGCAAGGGACATTGGGCCCTCACATGGCCACCCTGAAAACAATGGTAACAAATCTTGGTACTCGGTATTGGGGCCTACTGGTGACATTCCCTTATATAGTGCCCCTTCTTGCCATACGTGTGTCATCCTGAAGAAACAGATCGACAAACTCCATCATGAAACTATCACACTTGCCACAAGTGCGACCTTTCTAGCCTCTTGATCATAAATCAACGGGCTTAAACCACTTCGTTGTAGGTTGGGACTAAAATAGAGTCTGACACTGCTCCCTCACCTAGGTCTCTATCCCAATCTCTTGCCTCCTCGTGGCATCCTGAAGTTCAGCGAGGGTACTGTATCGCTAGGTAGACACAAATTATCGGATATCGCTAGGTCATTTGGGCCTGCTCAGTAGGTTCAAACTCACGGCAGTAAAGAGCCCTATCTGTGAACATCTTGGTGATCTTTGTCACTCGCTCAGTCATCTGTCTCAGGTCTAAGTACTCCTATGCCAATCTCTCCCTCCTACTAGGGCAACAAACCTCATGTGAAACATCTCCAAGACCTACTCCCAGGTAATATTTTCCCTCTACTTAGGGGTGTACGAGCCAATCACTAATCTCCAATAATCCTTCACCTATAAGCGAAAAAGGTTCAGGGCACACTTGACCTTCTAGTCATCTCGGCATGAACATGTGAAGAAGCAGCCATCTACATCATACAACCATATCATCACCACAATCAAGTCCTAGACCCCATTAAACATTGTGGGCTTTGTGTAACTAAAGTCCTGATACTAAAATGAACCTCCTCGACCTCCTGTAATGACTATTGTAGTGGCTATAGCAGCAGCTGCCTCAGCCATGGCGACGTACTGCTCATCAAATAGCTCAATCATAGTGGTCTTGATAGATCTAGATACCTCAGGGATGGCACTTCGGACAGCATCAGCTACCTCAGTAGCAATCAACTCATGGATGTCATCATATGTCAACATTGGCCTATCTTGGCCACCAGATCCTCTCGTGTACACCATACTGAAAATAAACCTAAATATACATTAGAAAATGCCAAAATTGATACCATCAAATTATCACAGAGAGGCTAGATCCTCAGATTTTATGACTTCCTTGTTACGCGTATAGGTCTTATGATTCTAGTAGTAGGGTCCCATACTACCTTCGACACCTACCCCTATTTTTCCCAAGGATCATCACAAACTACCCAAAAGCAAATTCACAACTTGGATACGTATACATCCTATCATCACTCTCTCGAGAGTGGCTAATCATTCCTCAACAGGTCTGCTACATCCACATATTCACTAATGAAACTTCCACCAACACTGCAACCACCCATACATACTAATTATACATAACATTGGATCCTATAGACAGTCAAATTCTTGATCCTACCCGAAGCCCTTCATCAAACAAGAACAGGAAATAAGGCTAAATCAAACACTCTCATGCTATAGAATCTTAATTATGTACAACTATGATGCACACACTAAGCAATTATCGTAATGATATCAATTTCATCTAACCCACAAGAAATCCTCCTAGGCTATCAAGCATCATTCATCAAGCAATTATAGCATGCAATTTATGAATATCCCCAGCCTACCACTAGCATGCAGTTCTATCATAGTCATCAAAAATGAAATAACAATGTGGGTAACATGGGGTACACTTTCTTGCTCAGACTGATCGTACACATATTATCCTTCCTTGGTTAGTTTAGAAAACAATTTAGAAAATTATTTGAAAATAATTGTTAAATTTTGCACATTCTTAGTTTGAGTCTCGATTCACACGAATGCTCATCCAATTCTCTCAAACCAGGGCTCTAGTACTAACTTGTAACTTCCCAAAAATAACAATAAAATTTTCATGTTTTCAAAACCGGCCATAGACCATAATTGTTTACAAAAATGGTGTTTCCAAGTGTAATAATAAAGATCAAAGGATCCCAAAATCCAGAATCATGAAATGAGGAGGACGTGTGCACGATTACGCCTTCATTTTCTCACAATCGTCTAAAGTACCTGAAACAATAAACTAAAATTGTAATCCAAATCTTAGTGAGTTCCCCCAAAGTACCACACACAACCCAATAGATTAAAGCACGCATATATGAGCCTTTAGCCTAACTGGACTACCGTGCTACACTTACATCCTATCGGGACCGCTATGTGGCCCTTCGGCTTGACTGGACCGCCGCACCGGGACTACAACCTATCCAGACCGCCGGGGTATCTTGGACTTCAACACAAAGCAGGATTGTCTCAACCCAACAAACCATAGCATGTCGACATATACCATAACAATAAATAACCAGCAAATAGGTAATCATACAGGTCTACCAATCTAACGTATACATAGTGAACACAGGTAATCATACAGATCTACCAATTTAACACATACTCAACAGAACAACAATCCAATATACCAGGATACAAAACCCATTGGGCCGACCTTAGTGCCTTTGACCCAGAAGTATAGTGAGGAAGACTCACCTCTCAATCTAAAAAGATAGCTGAATAGGACATCGCTCTGAATATCATCTCAACCAGTCACATAATCATGAAAAATGACCAAACTCAACTAAAATTAAAAATACGCAAAAGTACGCCTAGGTCAAAATTTGGTCAAGGTTGAAAGTCAAGCAAATCAGCCGAGTGGACTCAGTTGACTACGCTTACTGTACTCAACTTCTACGCTCAAGGTACGCAAGGGTTGACCAAAGTCGGGGCATTGACCACGTACACACAGTGATATGGCCTTATTTAACTATATAGTTTAGGTCCTTATCTTAATATATTTGATTAAAATGTTATATTTTTAGATATATGATACATAATATGCTTAAAAATCATGGCTAACAAGATCTAAGTAAAACTTCATCAAGATCAGAGCTTTTTACCTCCAAGTGGTGCCCAATGATGATTTGTATCTGGATCCAAGGTGCTTCACTCTTCTAAGATGGTCTGTTATTCCTACTTCCTCCTTCAAGATCACCAAAATACACACTCAAGGCTCAAAGATGCTCTAGAAATGGATTAGGGTTTGCAAGGGTCGAATATGAGGTTGGAGGCTAATGAATGAAAGGAGCCTTGAGAGTTTAGGATGAATAAATAACGCACAAACACTAAGTATTAGGGTTTTGGGTTTAGGTCGTGTACACCCGACATACGCTTGGGTACACCCAGCTTACAAAAGCAACTCCCAAAAGTTTAAAAAATGCCATGCAGGACCAAATTTGCAAATAATACTCATACCAAGGGTCAAAATGTAACATACCTGAAAATCAAGATGTTACAATTGTTATGATATGCATGAAACATAATTTTAAATTTTGCAAAGTAAAATATTAACTGGCTTTGTTACAATTTATTAAGCCAAAATCATGTTAAAGTAATTAAGTAACAAAGACGTAAAGAACTATTTTATCGTGTATAAATTGTTCTAATGTTTCAATTTACTCTTTTAAAAGAGACCACAGAGAAAAATCATAAATAAGTCAAGTAACCCATTAAGAAAATTCATATGTACTCATCTCGTCGGTTAGTGTTAACTAACTACTATACTTTTTCCTCCTTGAACCCATACTCCAATTTTACTTTCAACTACATATCCCTTTTCTTAACTTATAAACTTTGATACTAATTACATGCTTTTAAAATTTTATCAATTACAAATAATTTATCCAATTTCCTTAGTTCATCGATACTAATTCTTAAATTCAAGTATGTAAATAGTTTATGCTAAAAACTTAAGGTTTGAATCCGGAGTTTCTGAATTCATCATATCATGTACTACATGTTGTTCAGAAAAGAACTTATGATAAAGAGATTATGGTGAAAATTTTAAGTTAATCTCATGGATCTTGATAAAGCTCAACAATACAAGATATTGGAATTATAAAGAAACATAACCACGACATACATCATTAAATATAAGCAAGTTTAAAGAAATATTTATTGAATCATAAATTGGTTTGCATTCAAACACAAGTTATTAAACGGTGAACAACAAAGTAAGAAAAATGAAGAATATAAGATAAAAGATAAGGATAGTTGTATTTCACTTGATAAGATTACAAAGAAGATGGAAATCAAACATATGTTCTAAGGGTTACAAGACTATCTATTTATAGAAGGAAATAGTACTAGTATATAATTAAGATAATGCAAAAGTAATCCTGAGTAAGACGGCCATGCTTCCCACACTTGGGACTGGCAAAACCAACTTAACACACAATGCCAATGAGGTGATCATTATTTTTCCGACAATGCAGTATTCACAACAGACAAAAGTTTCAACTGTTCGTGTCCCCTTATCTCCGGTATTCAAGTCTTCAGTCAAGGCCATACATATCTTCGACAATACTTCGCATCCAAACTCTTCATTATCCATTCACATAATTCTTCACTTCATATATATGCTCCATAGATGCCGAGGGTCACTTTCATGTATCAACTATTTCCCACCAAGTGACCTCGCAGCTATCCTCTTCATCGATTAAGTTTGAGAAACTTAATGATGACCCACCAAAACTTTCCTGACTTCACAAATCCATTTGATTCTCCTTTGTATTTCAAACTTTACTTCAACGGTGGTGAACTTGGACTTTTGAACATATGAGATAGTTCCTTTAATTTGTTTCTATGAGCATCAGTGAAACACAATGGCCGGTATGAAGAATTTTTCAATGTCTCTTGAGATTTTGAATATAATCCCAAGGTCAGGGATGATTGTTACTCTGAGGCTTAGATCCTGAATCCCTTCAGTAATAATTGGAGGATGTTCAAAAGGAGGAAAACTCATCTTTTCAGCAAGAACAAGATATATCTCGGCATCAATCCTTGTAAAGTCATATACTAGAGCCTTAAGGAAGTCACAGGCTCTAGCATATGCGGGTTTCATTTTGTGGTTTTTTTCTATCTTGTTCTGGAACACCCTTGCAATTAGAAAGATATCTTTAAGATTCATAAAGACAAAGTTTACTTGAGTGCAATGGTATTCTTTTTTGAAGCGAGAGAGAGAGAGAGAGAGAGAGAGAGAGATAGAGATAGAGAGAGAGAGAGATAAAGAGAGAGAGAGAGAGAGAGAGAGAAAGAAAGAAAGAAAGAAAGAAAGAAAGAAAGAAAGAGAGAGAGAGAGAGAGAGAGAGAGAGAGAGAGAGTGAGTATGTATGTGTGTGTGAGTGTGTGTGTTTGTATTAAACGTAGGTTGTGCCTTTCAATGAGAGAGGCTTATATGTCTTGACTGCCTCAGGAACATCGTTGGACCAAATTTCCTTAATTTCTTTCCATACTTGTTATGAAACAAGTTGATGAACTCTCGAACTCCATAGGAAGCATGCAGTCTTCTGGGTTGTGAAGATCAAATGGTTCAAAGACTGGGAAGTATTTGTATTGGGAGATAGAGGAATATCCCAATATCTATCGGTAGAAGGGTTTGCATACGTACGATAAGGGACGTGTTATGTATCTAAAATTCATTGCTTAGGATCTATCCAAGAACGGATTAGTGACTAATCCAAGTGGATGTCAAATCCTTGAATTTGCAAGATGTATTTGACCATCATGGCTGCCTGCAGTCTGGCTTTTTCTTCCTGGTGACAGGGGAGTAATTCGATTTATCCGAAGACATGGAGGGCTCCGGAGTGGCTTTTTTGAAAGGCGAGACCATCTTTTGAGAAGGAGGAGTTGGAATATTGTTCTTTGGAGAAGGCGGAGGTATTGGCGTTTTTTCTTTTGGAGGGTGTAACACTTGGTTCAAGGAGTTTTGAAGAAAGAAGTATCAAGCTTGGAGGAGATATCTTGGGTCTAAAAACTCTACATCAAAGGCTGCATCTTGGAGGTATAAAGTCATAACCATGTCATGTAGCTTATTAGATCTCATCTTTTATAGTTTTAGGCTTGGTTTTTGGGACTTTGGTTTGGATGTCCAAAGAAAGGAGGTTACTAGATGTTGAGGGTGTAGATCTGGCCTCTATAAGACCTCTATAGGATTAAAGTTGGAAACTATAATAGCCTCCATGTTCGATTCATGCAATATGTCCATTATGAAGCCAAAAATGAACCTTAGAGGGTGTTTCTAGCATGCATGGGCATAAAGTTGGAAACTTTACGTGGTTACACCACCTTAGGACCTCAGATATGTAATATGGAACGTTGAATCAAGGATTAGAGGCTTAATGGGTCAAGACACTCATCAAAGGAGCTAGGGTTTGGTTCGAAAGCTTATTAGATGATCTTTAGGGGTAAAGGTGGAAACTTTACCCTTCTAGACATCTCTATGAAGGGGGATCTGATGTTTGGAAACTTTGGATTTGAGAAAAAGGGCTTAATGCATTAAGTGAGTTGACAGACAGAAGAAATCGATGAGTTAACAAAGGAACTTGGCGAGTTGGACTGGAGTTACTTCAATTTTGTTGGAAAACAGAGGAACTCGACGAGTTATAGGAGAACTCGACGAGTTGGATTGCAACATCATGATTCTGGCTTTGGGACGGACTCGACGAGTTACAGGGATAACTCAACGAGTTAGGTCAACTTGGAGCGTTCACTTTGACCTTGACTTTGACCTTGACCAGGGTTGAATTTTAAAGGGTTTGAAGGGTTGATTTGTATCTAATGAATTTTTTATGATTAGGGAGGTGGCAGATTTGATACTCGGAGTTTGGACATACTCAAATACAGTTCGCATTTGAGGTGAGTCTCCCCACCATACCAATGGGTCGAAGGCACTAAGGGGGGCCCATTACGTGTTATGTGGTATGCTAGTTGATTATGTTGTAGGTGATATGCTAGTTATCTTTCTTATACTTGCATGGAAGACCCCAGGGGAGCCCGTGGCATATGGATGTTAGACCATGTGGGGGAGCCCATGGCATTCAAGGTAAAGAGCATAGGGGGAGCCGTGGCAAATGGTTGTCAGACCATGTGGGGGAGCCCATGACATTCCAAGAAAGACCTTGGGGGAGCCCATTATATAAGACCCTAGGGGGAGCCCACGACATCCTGGAGTAAGACCTTGGAAGGAGTCCACAACATTCATATATGTTTGTATGCATGGCTTGTATGGTTGATATGGTTTATATGATTATGTGGATTGTGTGGGTATGTTATGGGGAACTCACTTAGCGTTAGCTTACAGTTTGTTGGTTATTTCAGGTACTTCGGGATCTAAGGGCAATAGGCTGACATGATGGCGCGACATGCACTCTCTGGCGTTTTATTGGGGACGCTCTAATATTTTGAATAAATTGTTTGATGTTATGGATTTTGAAAACAAATGTGATTGGACTTTTATATTTTATGGAAATGATTTCGTTACTTAAAAATGAAAATGTTTATTGGAAATTTGGGTTGTTACAAGATGGTATCTTATGCTTGGTTTGAGGGATTCGAGCATACTCCCGGGTGTGTCAGAACTCAAACTGATGAAATGGTAAAATTGTTTTCAAAAATCAAAGTTAAAAACTTCTCAAAACTGATTTCTTGTAAGAAAAAGGGAGAGTGCAATGCACGTAATCGACCGAGATCAAGTAAGTGTTTTTCCCCAATATGTTAGCCATGCTATATTGATATTTGGAATGTGCTAATCAGATGGATTTTGCTATGTGTATGCTTTAAAAATTATATAGGTTAGGATCTTATAGCCTTAGAATAATTGATTTTGCCTTATTTCCTGTTCCTTGTCTGGTTGTGGTCCTAGGGTAGAGTTTGTTATTCGACAGTCTATTTGATCCTGTTCTGTGTATAATTTGCATGCATAAGGCAACAAGTTATGATTTATTGAGTTATGGGTTGATGGGAATGGTGTAAATCTTAGGATATCCTAGGATTTGAGTTATGTGGTGGCTTATGAGATATGTTTTGTTTTGGGACGAATTAGAGTTATCAGGTAGAGCCTTAGTGAAGGCACATGTAGGTGTGGAAGGTAGTATTGGGCCCATACTACTGAAAGCACAGGACCTGTACCCGAACTAATGTTAGATTTGGAAGCTCTAAGGAGACCGGTGTGGAAGGATCTCCATTTTAAATATCTTGATCATTCTGTTTTATGGTGTTTCAGATCAGGATGGTGGTGACGCGTCATTGAGCATGAGGGTCAGGATCCGGATTTAGGTCGGGCTACGATACAAAGCCCATTGACGAGAGGCTGCATGAACTTACCACAGTCGAGGTTAAGAGGGGAATTCTTGACGCCACCCCAATGATTTTTGGGACCGTCAAGGAGGGGATGATGGAGATCAGGGAGGAGCGGCTCAGGTCTTTCTGAGCCGAGATTGTTTCCTATTAGGTCGGGGACCGAACTCCTTCGTTCCGGGAGTTCAACGCATGTGGGGGACCCGAATTCTTTGGGGTCAGGTACCCCATAGTTAGTCAACGCTGGGTGGCAGACATGGACAATGCCCAGCGCACGAGCTTTTGCCTAGAGGTGGAAAAGATGGGGTTTGCTTCTTGCATGTTAAGGGACCAAGACACGGACTGGGGGAGGAGGTGACCCACCAGGTGGGATCAGATGGAGTGGATGAGATGTCATGGGAGGAGTTTGTCAGGAATTTTGACTTGGAGCTTGCACCATCCATTGAGGTGCAACGTATAGTGAGGGAGTTTCAAGAGCTACAACAGACTACCAAGACCGTGGCAAAGATTATCACAAAGTTTCAAGAGCGAGCACTATTGATTCCACAGTATACTGCAGATGAGAATATGAGGAGGATGAGGTATGATTCCATGTTGAGGGATGATATCCGTGATTTCGTGAGATTTTTAGGGTGCAAAACCCGCAATGAGATGGTGAAGAAGGCCCGAGAGCGGGAGATGGAGTTGGAGCTCCGCACCAAGCAAAAACCAGAGCAGGTTCAGGTAGTTGTATGTCAGGCTAAAAAGCCTAAGACCTCTGACTCTTCCAGTAGGGGCTAGCAGCGTCGTGGCCGACGTTCCAAGTGCGATAAGCCACATGGTGGGGGTTGTCGAGTAGCTATCCTTGGATGTTATGCATGAGGACAGTCAGGCCACATGAGTAGGGATTTCACCAAGAATGGCTTGATTTGTTTCCACTGTAACCAGACCGGCCATAAAAAGGCCGATTGTTCGAGGTTGCAGGGAGGAAGAGGAGCGGTGGTAGTGCCTGCGCCCGCCATATTGACGATCAATGACAGGCGCCCTGCAAGGGCGGATGCTCCTGCGGTGAAGAACCGCATATTTCTGTTGACCACAGAAGAGGCTCGGGCAGCACCAGCCGTCGTGGATGGTACATAATGTATTTTCCCGCTTGATACTCATTTTTTATGCTTATGTATAAGTGCTCTTATATAGGGACCTTTTTTTCAATGGTATGTCGGCTCATGTTCTTTTCGATTCGGGAGCTAACCGATCGTTCGTATCACTTGCGCTTAGCAAGAATTTTCAGGATGCTCCGGGGACTTTGTATTCCCTGCTCGAGGTTGAAATTGTGGATGACCGCCCCGTTATTGTTGTGAGTGTATATCGGGATTGTGTCCCAAATGTGTTTGGGGAGAGATTATGTATTGATCTGGTTCTAATACCGTTGCGAGGGCTGAAGGTGATCGTCGGAATGGACTGGTTGGGGGCCAATGGGGCCATGATTGACTGCGAGCGCTAGTTGGTAAGAGTTTGAACCACAAGTGGGGGAGAACTAGTTATTTAGGGAAATAGGGCCTCGCAAGGGCCAACTCTCTGTTCGAATGCGAGGGCTAGGAGAATTCTCCATCAGAGTTGTTCGGGATTTTTGGCATACATCTCAAATACGAGGTTTAAGACCATGATAGATTTGGGCAGTGTACCGATTATACAAGATTTTTGGGATGTCTTTTCTGAGGAGTTAAATGGGGTGCCTTTGGAGAGGCAGGTAGAGTTTTGCATTGATTTGGTGTCGGGTGCTGCTCTAATAGTCAAGGCATGGTACCGGCTAGCTCCACCTGAGATGCAAGAGTTGTTTACGCAACTTCAAGAGCTGCTAGACCGAGGGTTTATCCATCCAACGAGCTCCCCATGGGGAGCACCGATCCTGTTTGTATAGAAGAAGGACGGGTTGCACAGGATGTGCATCGACTATCGGGAGCTGAACAAGCTAACGGTGAAAAATCGTTACCCGCTTCCAAGGATCGATGATTTGTTTGATCAGCTTCATGGTGCATCTTGGTTTTTCAAGATTGATCTTCAGTCGGGGTACCATCAGATGAGGATTAGGGATGAGGATATACCGACGACAGCTTTTAGGAATCAGTATGGTCACTATGAGTTTGTGGTGATGCCATTCGGGCTCACCAATGCCCCAGCATCGTCCATGGACCTCATGAACAGGGTGTGTAGGCCGATGTTGGATTGGTTTGTGATCGTTTTTATCGATGATATCTTGGTCTATTCTAAGACCAAGGAGCAGCACGAGCAGCATTTGACGGAGGTATTGGAGACACTGAGGACGGAAATGCTTTATGCCAAGTTCTCAAAGTGTGATTTCTGGTTGCGTGAGGTGCAGTTTTTGGGGCATATCATCAACCAAGAGGGTATTCCGGTTGATCCAGCCAAGATTAAGGCAGTGATGCCATGGGCAATACCGAAGAATGCATCTAAGATTCGTAGCTTCTTGGGCCTAGCAGGGTATTACCGAATATTTATTCAATATTTCTCCAAGATTGAGAGACCTTTGACTTGCTTGACCAAGAAGAATGTGACATTTTTGTGGGGCCCAGATCAACAGTCAACTTTCGAGACCTTGAGACAGAGACTATGTGTGGCCCTGATTTTAGCACTGCCCGAGGGGTTGGATGATTTGGTGGTGTATTGTGATGCGTCTATCACAGGGTTAGGTGTTGTTTGGGTGCAGAGGGGCATATGATCGTGTATGCCTCGAGGCAGCTGAAGCCTCATGAGGTGAACTACCCCACTCACGACCTGGAATTGGGGGCAGTAGTGTTTGCCCTCAAAATCTTGAGGCATTACTTGTACGGAGCTCAGTGCACCATATTTACTGACCACAAAAGTTTGAAGTATTTGATGGATCAACATAACCTTAACATGCGGCGGAGGCGATGGTCAGATGTACTGAAAGATTACAATTGCGAGATTTTGTACCACCAACGGAAGGACAACGTAATGGCCAATGCTTTGAGCCGCAAGGCGGAAAGTGATCTGATTCGGAACGTTTGTTTGAGGATGACGGTGATTTCTCCATTGTTAGATATGATCAAGGAAGCTCGGGTGGAGGGTTTAAAGCAAGAGAACTGGAAGATAGAGCAGATTCGGGTTCAGATTCCCTTATATGTTCGATATGGTCGGGGTCTTTTGACAGAGTGTGGCCGGGTGTGGGTACCGATATCCGGGGATGTGAGGCAGAAGATTTTGGAGGAGGCACACAAGTCCAAGTTCACTATTCATCCGGGGGGCACAAAAATGTACAAAGATCTGAGATTGAGTTACTGGTGGCCCTACATGAAGCAGGATATGTCATGGTTTGTGGAGCGGTGCTTGACCTGCAGGAAGGTCAAGGCCAAACATCAGAGGCTCCACAGAAAGGTTCAGCCGCTACCCATTCCCATGTGGAAGTAGGAAGAGATCACCATAGACTTCATCACGAAGTTACCGAGGACGGTGCGGGGTGTGGACTCCATTTGGGTCATTGTGGATAGATTGATAAAGGTTGCACGTTTTATTACGATCCCCGAGAGTATTTCTGCTGAGAATTAGCAGATATCTATGTGCGAGAGGTGGTGGTCAGGCACGGAGTGCCAGTATCGGTGGCCTCGGACCGTGATGTCCAATTCACCTCCTAATTCTGGAGGAAGTTCCACGAGGAACTGAGCACACAATTACACTTCAGAATTGCATACCACCCCCAGACAGACGACCAGAGTGAGTGAACGATCTAAAGGCTCGAGGATATGCTACAGTCAAGCGTATTGGATTTCAGAAGGAGTTGGGATACATACCTCCCACTAGCAGAGTTTTCAAATATCAATATTTATCATGCTAGTATCGACCGGCTCCCTTTTGAGATGTTGTATGGCCAGAGGTGCAGATCTTGTATGTTGGGGGAGGTCGGGCACCGAGTAATAGGAAGCACCGAGCTGGTGCTCAGGACCACCGAATTGATTCAGTAGGTGCGCGACATGTTGTAGGTCACGTAGATTCCTCAGAAGATCTATGCTGACCGAATTGATTTGTTTTGCTGAAAGTGTCGCCATGGAAAGGTGTCATTAGCTTTCGGGAAAGGGCAATCTATGGCCCCAGTTTATTGGCCCGTTCAGGATTTCCGCCCAGGTGGGCAAGGTAACCTATCGATTGGATCTACCGGTCGAGCTTAGTCAGATCCACAACACCTTCCACATGTCTCAGCTTCGAAAGTGTGTCGCTGATGAGGCCGCAGTCATTTCCTTGGATGCTATATAGCTTGCTGAGAGCTTGAATTACGTGGAGAGACCAATAACGATTTTAGACTGGAAAACGAAAGATCTACGATGAAAATAAGTGAAGCTAGTTAAGGTGCAATGGCAGCAACAAAGAAGCTCCGAATGGATCAGGGAGCCGGAGGATGAGATGAGGAAGCATTATCCAGATCTTTTTGCATTAACAAACTTTGAGGATGAAGTCTAGTTCAAGTGGGGGAGATTTGTAGCAATTGGTTCATGGACTTTTGAAGAAAGAAGTATCAAGCTTGGAGGATAGATCTTGGATCTAAAAACTCTACATCAAAGGCTTCATCTTGGAGGTATAAAGTCATAACCATGTCATGTAGCTTATTAGATCTCATCTTTTATAGTTTTGGGCTTGGTTTTTGGGACTTTGGGTTGGATGTCCAAAGAAAGGAGGTTTCTAGAGGTTGAGGGTGTAGATCTGGCCTCTATAAGACCTCTAGAGGATTAAAGTTGCAGACTTTAATAGCCACCATGTCCCATTCATGCAACATGTCCATTATGAAGCCAAAAATGAACCTTAAAGGGTGTTTCTAGCATGCATGGACGTAAAGTTGGAAACCTTACATGATTAAACCACCATAGGACCTTAGATTTGTAATATGGAACGTTGAAGCAAGGGTTAGAGGCTTAATGTGTCAAGAACCTCAACAAAGGAACTAGGGTTTGGGTCTAAAGCTTATTAGATAATCTTTGGGGGTAAAGTTGGAAACTTTTACCCTTTTAGACTTCTCTATGAAGGGGGATTTGAAGTTTGGAACCTTAAGATTCAAGAAAAAGGGCTTAATGCATTAAGTGAGTTGACAGACTGAAGAACTCGACAAGTTCATAAGGGAACTCGGCGAGTTGGATTGGAGTTACCTCGATTCTGTTGCAGAAGAAATCGACGAGTTGTATCGCAACATCGCGATTCTGTATTTGGGATGGACTCGACGAGTTACAGGGATAACTCGACGAGTTTGGTCAACTCGGAGCGTTGACATTGACCTTGACCAGGGTTGACTTTTAAGGGGTTTGAATGGTTGATTTGTATCTAAGGAATTGTTTCTGATTAGGGACATGGCTGAGCAGATACTCGGAGTTTGGACCTACTCAGCTACACTTTGCATTTGAGGTGAGTCTCCTCACCATACCAAAGGGTCGAAGGCAGCAACGCTAACCCATTACATGTTATGTCGTATGCTAGTTGATTATGTGGTATATGATATGCTAGTTATCTTTCTGATACGTACATGGAAGACCCCGGGGGAGCTCATGACAGACGGATGTCAAACCATGTGGGGGGAGCCCATGGCATTCTAGGTAAAGATCACGGGGGAGCCCGTGGCAAGTGGTTGCCAGACCGTATGGGGGAGCCCATGGAATTCCAATAAAGACCATGGGGAAGCCCATGGCACATAGGAATAAGCCCCTAGGGGTTCCCACGACATCCTGGAGTAAGACCCTGGAGGGAGTCCACGGTATCCGTATATGTTTGTATGCATGGCTTATATGGTTGATATGGTTTATATGATTATATGGATTGTGTTGGGTATGTTATGGGAACCTCATTAAGCATTAGCTTACAGTTTGTTGGTTATTTCAGGTACTTCAGGATCTAAGGGTAAGAGTCCGACGTGATGGCGTGGCGTGCACCTATGCCGTTTTATTGGGGACACTCTGATATTATGAATAAATTGTTTGATGTTAAGGATTTTGAAAACAAATGTGATTTGAATTTTATATTTTATGGAAACGATTTCGTTACTTAAAAATGAAATTTTTTATTGGAAACTTGGGATGTTATAGAGGGGACTTTGGTGGAGACTAAGAAGGAGTTTGATTTTTTTTAAGGAGATAAAGACTTGGAGATTTTGGAGGAGGAAGCGACTTCCACTGTTGATTTCTTTCCCTCTTTTGAGGAAGAAGGCTTCTCTTTCTCCGCAAACAATGCTTTAATTTCTTCAAACAGTTTGAAGGTTTGGTAGAACCTAGTTATCATATGGGTGCTTAATTCGTTGGTTGTCATGAGGCTTGGGTTTTTTATGTAATCGAGGATATCCTTAGTAATGACTTGGATGTTATCGATTCTTTCCGTTGCCTAGACTATTCTCCTTGATCCTCTAATTGTTGATTGAAGTTAGGAATACCTAGGTTTACAAGTGTTGTGGGTTTCATTAATCAGAAATTTTGTCTCATCTTCTTGCTTTATAGTCACCTTGACCAATTGATCTTTGACTTCTTTCAGTATCTCCTAGGCCATCTTGAAGAATTTCTAGTGATCTGATTGTCTTAGTACATATAATCGATGAATGCTCATCTCAACGCGAAGCAGGACCCGTTCAGCCATGAACTTTTCTTTTGTTTCAATCGTTGGACGTCTTTCCTCCAAGGTCTGCAGTGTGGCCAGAGTAAGGTTATGTGGTGGCTAAGAGCTTGTGTGTATAGCAAAGACTTGATTTATTATTCCTTTGAGTTCAAGGAACTCTTTTCTGGTAAAATCTAGCTTCTTCTTCTTTTGGGGCATAGGCTTGGAAGTAGAGTGATAAGATCCACTTGATTTGTCCTCTTCAGTAAACATGGAGAAGTCATCATTATTCCCTTGCTTTTGCACCATGTCTTAGTCATCGTAAAAATTGAATCCCAAGATTTTTTCTTCACTTAGCTACACTACGGTGCTATCATTATTGGAATCTCCTCCTTCGGTTGGCGTATGAATAGGTCTTAAACCTCCTATTTGATTTTCGTTAACTTTATCAGCCTTTCTCATTGTTTCTTCCATATCCTCTACCTATTTTCGAGTTCTCTCCAGATCATTACCTTTCTTTGCATTGTGAATAAAGTTTTCCCAATAGACTGCAACTTCACAATTTGCATCATCCTTTTGTTGTTGATGCTGATTTTTCTTGCTTTTCATGCTCGGATGGATCGCTTGAAGGCTTCAAACTTCTTCTTTGAATCTGTGCTTGACTGATATCTGGCCCATCTATCATCTAAAATATAACCATCAAAACCAGTAACGATTAGGGTGTCCCCCGGGTTTATGGATCCTCATACAATGACGCTCCCCATGCCTAATCCGCTTGTAAGTAATCTAGGCGGTATAGGTTTTTCGAAAATTCCTCGGTTTCCTTGATCTTTAACCAAGTTTGCCTTAGTTCCGTTCTCGTAAGGGTCGTTGAAAAGGACCTTGCAGTTCATTCAGCGTTTGATTTGTATGTATAATAGAAAGAAGAATGGAGTTCAACTCCTCGGTTGTAAAAACGTGCAAGTGGTTGATCTGATAGACCTGTGGATGTTTCTTGACACCAAAATCTACTTGGAAACCCGATTGGGCATTGTCACCATGTTCCTGATTTGAAACCATTACACTCTTTTTATTGGAGTGGATGGATGGGGTTCATTCAGGTGATTCAACATTGAATCAAATTGCTACCGGAGACTTTTGACAGACTCTGGTGTTTGCCTTGGATCGTTTTTGACCAAGAGGGGTGGGAAGTTTCAACTTGCTTTTCCTGAATAAATCTTTGTAGTTTGATTGCTCAAGCTGTTAGGTATTGATTATTACTGATTCTTCGGTGATTTTGGGAGTTTGAGCTTGTCTTGGGTCTGCGGTCTGTTCAGGGTTTGTAGTATGAACTTGTTCTCTGGTATTAGGTCTTGGCTATTTAGTTGGCATGGGCTCTACGGTATTAACACTTGGTTTATTTGAGACTTTGGCACCTTTTGTAACAACCTTGACTGGATTCTCTCTTAGATTTAATCTTTTCCTCTAGAGGACTAAAATTTAGGACCAAGACCAATAAGTTGCAGTGTGGGGCTAGGCAGGGTAGAATGATATGGTGTTGTATCATTCATAGCCTCCATTTGATCCGATACGGTAGGATTGATAAGCCCAAGTTCAATTAATATTTATAATGGGCAATATATAATGGGATCAATCGTAGATTGATCTTGGGGAAGAGAATACCTCTTAAGTTCTCTGCAGACAAAGTACTTGATGACTTCGACCATGCTAACTTTGACTTGTGAGTGTAGATCATTGATGCAAAGGGACTAAAAACCTCGCAGATGTTACTTCAGTGAGTCCTCGCCTTGGTGAGTCTCTTTCAAAATAGGTGATGAAATCATCCCAAAGGATGGTGCCATAACCACTCCTTTCAACTTCACCTGATATCTCATCTTGTAAAGAGCCTTGAACACGTTTTCATTTGAAGGACTCTTAAACACATCTTTTGTAGGAATTATGAGATTGACTGCATCGAGGAACTTTTACGTGGTGAGAACTACAGTTGAATCGTCAGCAAGCTTAAGATGAATCTACTATGGATCCTGAGTTGGATGGTATGTAGAAAACACACACTTGTAGAGCACTGAGAATGGAACAATGTATGCAACATAGTCGAAGGCATTAATCAATGGTTGCTTTGCCATGTATCTGATGATGATCTTGATCGTAGGATCATAGTGATCGTGATCTTGAAAGATAGATCGATAGCGACTCGCTCAGTGTTCTTTATTGTTTTTCTGTGATGCTTAGTGTTCTTTATTATGGAAGAAGAGCTAGTTGGCTTAGAGTTTTTCTTTGATGCACCAGATTTTTTTTACCATTATTTTGATGTAAAATAATTTTAGAAATTTCAGAAAACTGTTCGGCAAGAGGGAAGAAGATGAAATTTGTCGATAAGAGTTCAGAAAGCGTAAAGCTTTCTTGGAAAAAAAATGAAGTTTTTATACCTCCGGATTTGAAACCAAAATTCAAACAGGAAAATAATTTGACAGTTGTGAAAACCCTTGGCAAAAAGTCACTTACCCATGCTCTTTGAAACCATTTGGAATGTTTGGGAGATGAATAAACCGATTTTACTCGTTTTTATCTCCTTATATATATATATATATATATATATATATAGGGTTAGATTATTTTGTTTCGAGTAACTACTGTGTGCCATAATGCACAGATCTGGACCATCGGATGGAATATAATCAAAGGTAATGATTTGAGGGTCTAAGATAGTAGAATATGATAACATATACCATATAATCACACAAATTTCAGCATAAGGGCATTTTAGTCAATTAACCTATATTAAAAAAGGAAATTTTCGGATTTTTAGGGATAATTAATTCCTTTATTTTTAAAAATCTGAATATTTTAAATTAATTCAAAATTAGAAATTCGATTTTATTCTATCAGAATTGTAGAATGTTAACCATAAACTAGTAAATATATTCGTCGATTATATTCTGTCAGAATGACAGAATGCCAACCATAAACTCGTAAATACATTCTAAAAAGAATACACAAAATCAATTCTTGAACTAATAATATCCAAATAATTACATTGTATGATTATGATTCATTTAATAATAACAACATTCTGAAAGAAAAAAAAAACATCACAATCTAACAAAAACACTAATCTATTCTAATATAATATTATTTTTTAGCAACACTTTATACATTGTAGCATAACACATTCTGGTATAATACACTCTCATTCTCTATGTTTTCTTCCTTCTCCACATCAATGTTAGCCTCTTCAAAACCTAAATCCATAAAGAAAAATAAGCATGTTTCAAAAATTAAAAAAATTCAATGCATTCTAAAAGAATAAAAACTATAAATTCTGACATAATGTACTTGTTGTTGACAATTATTCTCAAACATTCTAACAGAATACATCTATATAAAATAAATTCTAATAGAATACATTACATAATTCAAGAGTTGTGATTGAATACAGAATTCAATAGCTGTGATTGAATCATCAACATGCATATGCATTCATTCCCAGTAAACACTAGAGTATGTATTTATAATTCACAGTAAGGTAAAGAAGTAGATGAAAATGAACAGAAAAGAAACGAATTTGGAATACCTCCCTAGAAGAAGGCTTGCATTCACCATGTAAGACAACCACCCATAAACACTCAGTAAACCCAAGATCATACACGCTCACCATTGAATCAAAAACAATCAGCCCCACAATGGCATTTTCTGGCAACTGTGCAACAATCAACAGCAACTCATTCATAATTGCTTGAAGTTCATCCTCACTTGAACTACCATCAACGAAAAAAACAAACGTCGGTTGAATTGTCAACACACATCTGCATTCGTTCCCAGTCAAGAACACAAGAAACAAACACCCATGAATTCCCCTGTCAAATACCAAAACCCAAACAAACCATGAGTTATGCTCAAACAATCAAACCCATATCCCTTTCATTATCATCAATTTTTCTAGGAAATCCCAAACACAAATTCTTTCCTTTGATTTCTATCAAGCAATCAAACAAAAACAAAAGGAAGAAAAATAATTTTCTTTTACCTGTTGGCACAGTTCACCGGAGAAGATGAAGCAGTGATCCACGAGCACCACAGAACCACCCTTGTGACTGCTTCCCACCAAGTTCCTCTTCTCGAGCAGACAAAGACAGAGGACCGAAGTCCTTTCTCCCCCTTCGTGAGTGGATACCGATCGAACCAGAAAAGAAAAGAGATCATCGACGCAGCCCTTCCTGCCGGCTATCCCTCCCTCGGCAAAGCTGCTTTGCCAACTCCGATACCCCACCTCGGTTTGCATCTTTAATTTGGTTTCTTCCCCGATCAACTGAAGACGAAGTCCTCGACTTCTACACAGCCTTTTCCCTTTGGCCTCGTTGACATAACTAGGTTGATGGTGATGGTGTTGATGCCGATGATGAATTCTTTGGCCACAAACATAACTAGGTCAATTATATTTAGTTTAATTCCATAATTGAATGATTAGTTTATTTCCTTAATTGAATGATTTCAATTAAATAATTTTCTTAAATAAAAGTACAAAAGGTCCAAAATACCCTTTCATGATTTAGTTAATTATTTATTATTTCTTGAATTCTCATTCGTGCATTTAGGCACACAATAGTTGCTAAAAACATTTGAACCTAACTCTCTCTCTCTCTCTCTATATATATATATATATATATATATATATATATATATATATATATATATATATATATATATATATGTAATGAGAGAGAGAGAGAGAGGATATGTGTATGTGTGAAAGAGTGAGTATTTGTGTTTAGGATTATAAAAATCTAAACTTCTCCAAGATCAATCTTCAAATTTTCTCTCATTTATATGTGTTGAACACAACATAAGTGTGTGTGTGTGTGTGTGTATATATATATATATATATATATATATATATAATATGAGAAAGAGATAAAGGACATGTGAATGTGTGAAAGTGTGAGTGTTTGTGTTTAGGATTATGAAAATATGAACTTCTCAGAGATCATTTTTCAAATTTTGTCTCTTATTTATCTGTATCGAACACAACGCAATTATATATACATACATATATATATATATATATATATATATATATATATATATATATATATATATATATATATATATATATATGCTTAGGTTATTGTGTTCTAACTAATTATTATGTGGATGTAGGAATGATTGTTACCAATCATTTTAGTTATTTTAAGAAAATGATTAATAAATATTTTTGAATTAAAGATAATTGAAAGTTTCCATCTAGTTTCGTTGTAAGGGTATTTTAGTCAATTAACATATATTTAAAAAAAGGAATTTTGCAGATATTAGGGAATAATTAATTCTCTTTAACTATAAAAATATAAATTTTGTGGATAATAATTCTATTAATTCGTACATTCTAACAGAATGTGTTTATGATTATCTTGAGAAAAAAAAACATTATATTCTGACAAAAGTCTATAAGCGTATATTATCAAGACCAATAATTTTTAATGAATATAAATTTTATATGAAACGAATTTTAATATTATAGAATCAGTAATTACATTCATTCTTAAAGAATACAACTATGAACATAAATTATAATCATTCTTGAAATCTCTTGCAAAAAACTATCGTTATTCTTGAAAGAATCTCCATTCACTTACTTGCTTTGTTTCTAGATGGCATGTGTATCTTTGACCTCTAAGATACTTTAAAATACACTACCATTCTATGAGATTGACATTCTGTCAGAATTGTATTGCTTAAGAATGACTTTATACAAGGAGTTGTTGAAGGAGATAAACTCAACGATGGTAAGTGATCCCTGAGGAAAACATGAAACATCTGAAAAGCATAAGAAACACAAATCATGATAAAAATTATGTCAATTGTAATAGAACCCTGGCCAAATCATTCTTATGTGATTCTACCATAATCATTCTTATGTCATTATACCAAAAATACAATTTTGACATAATCATTCTTATGTGATTCTGCAAGAATATAATACTATTTACACATTATTCAAAAAGAAGAATACAATAGACGCAAAATATTCTTAAAGAATGAAACAATTGAAGATGAGAATAACACCTGATGATGTTGTTAGAAAGTTATTCTCATAGAATTATCTTAATTAGGTTAAAGGGAATACATTATGGAATGCATCCAAATTTAACAAAAATAAAACCTTTTTAAAACCCTTATTATGTATTACAGGAAAAAATAATAAACAGTACTTACATATAAATTCTTGATCTCTTTGACGTCTAGAAGGTTGATTGCACAAAGAGTTATATGCATTTGTTATAAGAACAGTTGGTCGAACAAAAGATTCTAAAACTGTTCCATTTAAATTGTAACATCCCGACTCCCAAGTATAAATTTAAGTTGATTTTTATTCATTTTATCAATACAACTCGACGAGTTGAATGCTAAAACTCACTGAGTAGAGAGTTAGATAGCCGCGTGGATTTCTAAGGCAACTCGACGAGTTGGATCTGAGTGAGAAAACCCTAATTTTCAATGTTTGTACCATATTTAAAGGACCTTAAGCCCTATATTCCGCCTCCCTCATCACCTTAGCACCCTGAGAGAAACCTTAAACGAGTTATTATCATCTGTGAGAGTAAGAGGGGGAGAGAGAGAGAGAGAGAGAGAGAGAGAGAGGCTAAGAGTGTGTGTTTTGGTGCATTCTTTGAATGATCTTCGGGAGCAAAAGGCTTAGAACAAGAAGGAGTCCTTGGATCCGGCATTCATTCAGTGTTAACAGCCATTTGGAGGTAAAAAGGCACTATCTTGATCACTTGTTTGTTAGATCTCTCCATTAGAGAGTTATGGACATTTTTACCTTCTTTTTTAGTCACTTAGTTGTTTGAGTATGCTTTGAAGATGAGACTTCAGATCTTGACACTACTAGGTCGCTTAGGCCAAAAGATTCAACCTTTATCAACCTTTGGCCAACTTCCATGCCTTCAAGAGCTTTGTTTTGGCATATTTAGCCCTAGATGCCATGCATGGACGTAAAGCTTGTAGCTTTACGTGATACTTCAACCATAGAAGGCTAGATATAGAGTTTGGGACCTTAGTCTTCCTTAAAAACATCTAAATGACAAAATGGCTTAAGGGAACTTGACGAGTTGGTGAGGGTTTTCCCCGAAAGTCTGGACACGTTACAAACTCGGCGAGTTGGTGAGACAACTCAGCAAATTGAGTTGGATTTTCCCGATTTTTCAGAGAAACGAAGGAAATCGACGAGTTACATAGATGCACTCGACGAGTTGGGTCAACATGGACTGTTGAATTGAGCGTTGGCTTCTGTTGACTTTTAGGGTTTGGTCAAGTTGTGGACTTAGGTGACCATGAAGGGGTAATGGTCTTTCACCCTTTCGAAGAGTTAGTAAAGGAGAAGTTTAACATTCTTGGAGTTGTTATTATAAATTTTTAATTAGAGATGATTATGATATATGTAGGTAGAGTCTAGACCTACTGTTGAGTACGAGACATACTTGTTTACTTACGAGGTGCGTCTTCTCATTATACTTATGTGAGTGGTGATATTGTGTGACCGGAGAGTATTATCTAAGTTATTGACCGGAGGGTCTTATGTGCTTATTCTGAGTTTTGTGATATCATGAGTTTTGTCTTTGTGATTTATGTTGTATATTATTCAGTGCCTTATTGAGTTAGGACCGAAGTGTCCAAACCGAGTTGTATGACCGGAGGGTCCTCACTTAGATACCAGACTGGAGGGTCCAAACCGAGCTGTGAGACCGAAGGTTCTTCACTGAGACACATGATCGGATGGTCCTTATTGAGTGTAGACATGATAGGCTAATTATTTGTGTGTGGTATTTTGGGGAACTCACTAAGCTTCGTGCTTACAATGTTGTGTGAAATGTGTTTCAGGTACCTCTCAGGATCGCGGGAAGGCACTGGCTTGATTATACACACTAGTTAGAGATTATGTTTTTGAGGATTTTGGAATATTGTCAAACATTTTTATTGTCTTGTGTTTTGAACAACTTATAAACTTGGGTTTGAGAAATGTGAAATTGTGTTTTCTGTGGCTTTAAAAATGGAAATCTTTATTTTAAAAATTAGAGTGTTACAGGTTGGTATCATAGTCTTGGTTTGAGGGATTCAGATGTACTCTCGGGTATGTTTGGACTCAAACTGAGGATTTGAGAAATTTTTCTAAAAAGAAATGATTTTCTTAATGAGTACAAGTTTTTCAGAGGAGACGAGATGAAGCATTGTGTACAATCAGCCAGAGCCCGAACGGTGATTTTCCCAAAATACCCTTATTTGTTTATATTATGATATGAGATACTTATGAAATATTAGAACTGCATGTTGGATGATAGGCTAGGTATTTAAGGAATTTAGAGCTAGAGTTGCTTGATTCATGACGCCTTAGCCTAAGGGGATGCTATTGATTGATATTATCAACTATTTTCTCTGTGTCTTTGCTGAGTAGTGGTACATAGCAGGAACCGTTTAGAGAGAGTTTTGAGTCAAAGAGTAATATTGGAGAGATAGCTAGATGTGCATTGATAAATCTACTAAGAGAGTAGTTTAATATTCGTGAGGGATAGAGTACTCGTGAATTAGGATCCTAGTAGGAGGACTTGGGGCAACTATGGGTTGGTGTGGAAGGTTGTATTACTGAAAGAACCGGATATGTATACAACCTAAGTAAGAACCTTAGGATACTATGGAGCATGTAGGGGTGGGTAGTTGAGTGTGCGTCTTAGTCAGTTCCTGATCATTTTGTGCTTGTGTTTCAGAGAGACTATGGTGATTACCTGCAACAACCCCAGGGGTGATCGTACCAATGACGAGGAGATCCGTAGGATCATTGCTGAGGAGTTGGTTGCAGCTATCAGAGAGGCCATTCCAGAGATGTTTGGGTCTATTAAGACCACATTGATTAAGACTTTTGATGAGCGATATGTTGCTGTCAGCGAGGCTGTTGTTGTTGCAGCTACCACAGTCCTAGCAGTTGCTAGGCCACAAGGGGGTGTCTCGTTGTTGTTTCGAGAGTTCAGCAACACGAAGCCACCAGAGTTTGATGGGACTAAAGGCCCGATTTATGCTATGAGATGGATCTCCGACATCGAAGGGTGTTTCTATACGTGTACATGCTCGGAGCATTTAAGAGTTCGATTTGCACTGAACCAGCTTCGCTTGGGCGCAAAGGACTGGTGAAAGTACGTGACGACTGATTTTACTCTTGCAGATCATGTTGCAGTGACTTGGGAGAGGTTTACCCAACTATTCAGAGACGAGTATGTTCCCCAGGTGGAGAGCGAACGATTGGCATATGAGCTTGTCTCTCAAGCAGAAGACAAAAACTATGACCGAGATTACGAGGATATTCCATGAGAGGGCAGTGTTCTACCTTGAGCACAAGTCTACTGAGCAGGGACGTGTGATCCGATACTTGCATTTTGAGGAGGGATATTCAAGAGTTCGTGGCGAACTCATCTTATCAGACATTGGTTGAGTTACAGACCAATGCCAGGAGGAGAGAGATTGAGTTGGAGATTCAGACTAATGAGGAGGGAGAGTCTCAGGGGAGAGATAGCGGACCTGTGTAGTCGCAGCCGGCGAGGAAGCGGGCTAAGCCCAATGACTCGAGAACTGGACGCCAAAAGGGCCGCACTTGTGGCAAGTGTAGCAAGAGCCATGAGGGATCTTGCCGAGAAGGTATTTGCTACAAATGTGGTAAGGAGGGACATATAGCGAAGGACTGCCGCAAGGGATTTTCGGTTTGCTTTCATTGCAACCACTGGCCACCAGAAGGCCGAGTGTCCTCAGCTCACTCATAGATCGGCCCAGGCTTCTACTCATGCTGCTTTTCATGTTATTGATGATTGGTCGGGGAAGGTCGAGGCTCCGAGAGATCGTGGGAGAGATTTCTAGCTGACTGCGAAGGAGGTCCGCGCAGCACCTGACGTTGTTGCTGGTACATATCTCCTTATCCATGCTATTTTGAGATTTGTTTATGCTTATATTGTGTTTCATATAGACACTTTTCTTGTGAATGATGTGCCTGACTTGATGTTATTTGACTCGGGTGCGAGTCGATATTTCTTGTCTTTATCCTTTAGTTGTCACCTTAGTGTTACACGTGAGGCCTTGAGTCGACCGTTGAGGGTTTCTATAGCTAATGAGCATGCGGTTTTTGCCACTGACGTATTTTGGGGATGTGTTTTAGAGATTTTCAGCGTTGAGTTTTCGATAGGTTTGGTGCCGATAGCAATGGGTGATGTCTGTGTCATAGTGGGCATGGACTAGTTGAGCCGGTTTGGAGTTGTGATTGACTGTGAGTGTCAGATGGTAACCATACGAGAACCTAGTGGGGGAGTACTTACTGTTTATAGAGAGGGAACTAGATTGCGATCAGCTTTCTACTCTGTCGACAGGGCGACGCCGATCTCTGAGTGAGCTGCTTTTCATGTTAGGGATGCATGGGCTTTTTAGCATATGTTTTAGATACGCGGGTTGCCACTGAGAGGCCGAGTTTTGCTTTCGATGTTCCAGTAGTATGTGAGTTCTCGGACATTTTCCCTAAGGAATTGTTTGGTGTGCCTCCGAAGAGACAGGTCGAGTTCTGGATCGATCTGTTTCTGGGGGCAGCGCCTATTGTCAAGGCACCTTATCGCCTTGTGCCACCCGAGATGCAGGAGTTGTCCTCACAGCTCCAGGAGCTGCTGGGGTAGGGTTTCATTAGACCAAGTTGCTCCTTATGGGGAGTGCCGATCTTTTTTATTAAGAAAAAGGATGGTTCACACCGGATATACATCGACTACCGAGAGTTGAACAAGTTGACGGTCAAGAACTGTTATCCATTACCGAGGATCCACGATTTGTTTGATCAGTTACATGGAAGGTCTTGGTTTTCCAAGATTGATTTGAGATCTGGGTATCATCAAATGAGATTCTGCGAGGAGGATATTCATAAGACAGCCTTTCGGACTCGTTATGGGCATTACGAGTTTGTGGTGATGCCTTTCGGACTCACTAATGCACCGATAGTGTTCATGGACCTCATGAACCGGATGTGTAGACCCATGTTGGATCGATCAGTGATCGTTTTCATCGATGACATTCTGGTATACTTCAGGTCTAGGGAACAACACGAGGAGCATCTTCAGGAGATTCTTGGGGTATTGAGGATGGAGAGGCTTTATGCCAAATTTTCCAAGTGTGATTTCTAGTTACGAGAGGTCTAGTTTTTGGGACACCTCGTTAACCAGAATGATATTTTGGTCGACTCGGCCAAGATTGAGGCAGTTACGCGATGGGAGCTCCCGAGATCCCCATCCGAGATCAGGAGTTTTCTGGGTCTCTCGGGTTACTACCTGAGGTTTATCAAAAATTTCTCCAAGATTGTTGTTCCTCTCACCAGATTGACCAGGAAGGCTGTTACCTTCGTCTGGGGACCTAAGCAGCAGGCTTCATTTGAGACTCTTCTCAAAAGATTGTGCGAAGCACCAATGCTAGCCCTACCGGAGGGTGTAGAAGACTTCGTAGTCTACTGTGATGCATCCATATCAGGAATGGGTGTCGTGTTGATGCAGAGAAGGCACGTGATAGCATATGCATCGAGGAAATTGAAGCCTCACGAAACAAGGTATCCCACCCATGATTTGGAGCTGGGGGTGTTGGTATTTTCCCTTAAGATTTGGCGCCACTATCTTCACAGTGTCTGGTGTATGATATACACGGACCATAAGAGCCTGAAATACCTGATGGATCAGCCCAACTTAAAAAATCAGACAAAGAAGGTGGTTGGATGTAGTGAAAGACTATGACTGTGAGATTTTCTATCACCCTAGCAAGGCTAATGTGGTAGCCGATGCCCTGAGTCGTAGAGCGGTGAGTGCTCCGATCTGCAACGTGTGTATAAGGATGACGGTGATGACTCCGGTATTAGATACCATCCGAGAGGCCGAAGTGGTGGCCATGAGACCAGAGACCCGTAAGAGAGAGTAGGTGATTGGGCAGATTTTTGAGTTTGAGACTGATAGTAGGGGCTTATAACCTTCCATGGTAAGATATGGGTGTCATATACAGGTGGAGCTCGACGTATTTTGATGGAGGAGGCCCATAGGTCGAGATTCTCGATCCATCCTAGGGCTACCAAGATGTATTTGGACTTGAAAAAAGATTATTGGTGGCCCTGTATGAATAGAGATGTAGCATGGGTAGTCGAGAGATAATTGACCTGTCGTCAAGTCAAGGCGGAACAACATCGTCCCCAAGGCCAGTTGCAGCCTTTGGAGATTCCCCTGTGGAAGTAGGAATAGATCTCCATGGATTTTATTACCAAGTTATTACGGACTGCACGAGATTTCGATGCGATATGGGTGATTATAGATGGGTTGACGAAGAGTGCTCACTTCTGGCTATAAGTAAGAGCTCTTTTGCGGAGAAATTGGCCGAGGTCTACGTTCGAGAGGCGGTCGCACCGCATGGGGTGCCAACATCGATAGTGTCAAATAGGGATGTGCGTTCTACTTCCAGGTTCTAGAAGAAATTTCATGAGGAGTTGGGTACCCGACTGCATTTCAGCACCACATACCACCCACAAATAGATGGGCAGAGTGAGTAGACGATTCAGGCGCTCGAGGACATGCTACGCGCATGTGTTATGGATTTCGGTGGGAGTTAGAACATGTACTTGCCCTTGGATGATTTTTCATACAACAACAACTATCACTCCAGTATCGGTATGCCTCCCTTAGACCTTTTGTACGGGAGGAAGTGTCCGCCTCCTATCTGTTGAGGAGGGGTAGAGCAGAGAGTGATGGGGAGCACTGAGATAATGCTCAAGACAACAAAGCAAATCCAGCAGGTCAGACAGAGGTTGCCGACAGCCCAGAGTCGTCAGAATACGCAGAGCAAAGACATTCCGAGCTAGAGTTTCAGGTCAGTGAATTTGTCCTCCTAAAAGTGTCCCCATGGAAAAGGGTGATCTGATTTAGGAAGCAGGGCAAGTTGGGCCCTAGATACATTGATCCTGTTAGAGTGTTCTCTCGAATGGGTAAGGTAGCTTATCAGTTAGAGCTGCCTGTAGAGTAGATCCAAATTCATAACACCTTCCATGTATCCCAGTTGAGGAAGAGTGTAGCCGATAAGACGGCAGTGGTCCCGTTAGAGGACATTTAGGTTGATGATAGCCTAAACAACATCAAGAAGCCAGTGGTGATTTTAGAAAAAAAAAAGATGAAGCTCTTGAGGAATAAGGAGGTGCCCTTGCTAAAGGTTCAGTGGCAGCATAGGAGGGGATCCGAGTGGACTTGGGAGTCGGAGTCCGAGATGCGTGAGCAGTACCTAGAGCTAATGGGGGAGAATTGCAACATCCCAACTCCCATGTATAAATTTAAATTGTTTTTTATTCATTTTATCAAGGAAACTCGACGAGTTGAAGGCTCAAACTCATCGAGTAGAGATTTAGATAGCCGCGTGCATTTCTGAGGTAACTCGACGAGTTGCAGGACCCAACTCGAAGAGTTGGAGCTGAGTGAGAAAACACTAATTTTCAGGGCTTTTACCCTATTTAAAAGACCTTAAAGCCCTATATTTCGCCTCCCTCGTCACCTTAGCAACCTAAGAGAAACCCTAAAT
This sequence comes from Lactuca serriola, assembly GCF_051521515.1. Lineage (NCBI taxonomy): Eukaryota > Viridiplantae > Streptophyta > Magnoliopsida > Asterales > Asteraceae > Lactuca > Lactuca serriola. The sequence goes on along the minus strand of NC_136413.1, from coordinate 127,944,750 downwards.
GAGTTGTTATCAACTGAGAGAGAGAGAGATAGAGAGAGAAAGAAAGAAAGAGAGAGAGAAAGAGAGAGAGAGAGAGAGAGAGAGAGAGAGAGAGAGAGAGAGAAAGGCTAAGAGTGTGTGTTTTGGTTCATTCATTGAAGCATGTTGAGGAGCAAAATGATTCGAACGATAAGGAGTCCTTGAATCCAGCATTCATTCAGTGTTAACAACCATTTGGAGGTAAGAGGGCATTATCTTGATCACTTGTTTATTAGATCTCTCCATTAGAGAGTTATAGACATTTCTACCTTCTTTTTGAGTAATTTATCTGTTTGAGTCTGCTTTAAAGATGAGACTTCAGATCTGGAAAATACTAGATCCCTTAGGCCAAAAGATTCAAGCTTTATCAATCTTTGGCGAACTTCCATTCCTTATAGAGTTTTGTTTTGGCATATTTAGCCCTAGATGCCATGCATTGACGTAAAGCTTGCAGCTTTACGTGATACTTCAGCCTTAGAAGGCTAGATCTAGAGTTTGGGACCTTAGTCTTTCTTAAAAATGTCTGAATGAGAGAATGGATTGAGTGAACTCGACAAGTTAGTGAGCCAACTTGACGAGTTGGTGAGGGTTTTCCCCGATAGTCTGGACATGTTAGAAACTCAACGATTTGGTGAGACAACCCGACGAGTTGAGTTGAATTTTTCCGATTTTCAGAGAAACGAAGGAACTTAACGAGTCGCATAGATGCACTCAACGAGTTAGGTCAACATGGACTGTTGACTTGAGCGTTGACTTTCGTTGACTTTTAGGGTTTTGTCAAGTTGTGGACTTAGGAGACCATGGAGGGGTAAAATGGTCTTTCACCCTTTTAAAGAGTTAGTAAAGGAGTAGTTTAGCATTCTTGGAGTTGTTATTATAAATTGTTAATTAGAGATGATTATGATATATGTAGGTAGAGTCTAGACCTACCGCTGAGTACGAGACATACTTGCTTACTTATGAGGTGAGTCTTCTCACTATACTTACAGGAGTGGTAATACTATGTGACCGGAGGGTCTTATCTGAGTTATTGACCGAGGGTCTTATGTGCTTATTCTGAGTTATGTGATATGATGCATTTTGTCTTTGTGATTTATATTTTATATTATTATGTGCCTTATTGAGTTAGGACCGGAGGTTCCAAACCAAGTTGTGAAACCGGAGGTTCCTCACTGAGATACCAAACTGGAGGGTCCAACCCGAGTGTAGCACCTGGTTCCTAGTATGTAGTCCTTGTAATTAATATTTCTTAAATAATGCATTTTGCCTTGGACTCGGCGAGTTGAAGGACCAACTCGCCGAGTAGAAGCGGGATGAGATGCGGGGTCTAAGCTTTGGACTCGGCGAGTCGATTCCCGGACTCGGCGAGTAGGCCCTGTTTGGGTGAAAACCCTAGCCCGGGTGTTTGCACCTTATTTAAACACTCTATGTCGGCCTCCCTTGTCCTAACACTTCCAGAAGAGCTGTAGAGTGAAACCCTAGCCCCCTTTTTGTCCTTGTGAGTGATTTTGGCCTTGTGAAGGAAGGTTGAAGCTTAAGAGAAGAAGAAGGAGGTGGAAGAGTGTAAGGAGGGGAAGTAGATCCGACATCTACCCTGCAAGAGGCTTCTATTCAGGTAGAAAAGTCCCTACATTGATCACTAGTTCATTAGATCCCCTTATGTCCCTAATTGGTGGTTTTCAAGCCCTAAAACACCAAACTCCATGTGTTTGTGCTCTATGATCTGAAAGGACTTCAGATCTAGACCTTATGGACGTATTAGAAGTATAAAGTCTTTGTGGTTGAAGTGATTGAGGTACCTATTGAGTGTATGACCTCATAAAGAGCTTGGATTTGCCTTTTTGAGCTTATAGGGCCATGCATGCACGTAAAGTTTGCAACTTTACATGATAAGCATGCCCTAGGAACATAGATCTATGGTTTGGAAGCGTTGCATGCCTCAGATTTGGTCTGTATCGGAAGTGGGTCGAAGGGACTCGGCGAGTTCTATGAAGATGGTCTTAGACTCGGCGAGTTGGATGAACAACTCGGCGAGTCCTATGATGATTGCCTGGAACTCGACGAGTTGTTCCTCAAACTCGTCGAGTCATATGAACTGTTACTGAATAAGAGGGGTTTAGGTGTTGAAGGACCAACCCTTTGTATCTGCACGTGGAATTAGCAATTTAATGTGTAGCAATAGTCCCAGAAACCCAAATCCTCATAAAGGATGCTCTGGTGAGGATTTGGAAGCGAGTAGGAGATCTGCTCGTGGGGACTCGACGAGTTGTTCTTGGACTCGGCGAGTCGGATCGCGAGTCGGTTCTATCGTCCCAAGTGGTGAGTTAAGGGTAACTCAGTGAGTGTGGAGAGGGACTTGTCGAGTAGGACCGGGTTAGTAGAAGAAGGACTCGGCGAGTCTGTGCCATGACTCGGCGAGTCCAGTCAACTGGAAGTTGACTATTGACCAAGGAGTTGACCTTGGACCAGCGGTGGGTCAGTCATCTGACCTAAGGGTATTTAGGAGTGACTAATATATATTTATGATTTTTGGCCGGAGGATTATCGATTCAGCAGTCAGGCGCTTAGCAAGCTACTTTTCGAGGTGAGTTACCTTCCAGTAGCAGTGGGTCTACGGCCATAATGTCGGCCCACCAGTAGGAGTTGTTTGATTAGATGATTGTCTCTGTGATATTCATGTAGGGTTGCTACTACCTGTGATATGTTTATGTGCTAGTATGATATGATGATATGTGCTAGTGACAGTAGGGGAGATAGTCCCCATATTACCGGTCGATAGGGCCGAAGGGGCATTCATGCCCAGTCATGCTAGATAGATTATGTGATATGTGTTATGTGGTAGTAGTAGGGGGTGAAATAGTCCCCAGCATCCGGTCGAGAGGACCGAAGGGGAGACTAACACCCTGGTATGATAGTCAGTATCCGATCGAGAGGACCAAAGGGGAGACCAGCACCCAGGTATGCTAGTCAGTATCCGGTCGAGAGGACCGAAGGGGAGACCAGCACCCAGATATGCTAGTCAGTATCCGGTCGAGAGGACCAAAGGGGTAGGTCGGGCACCCAGATATGCCTGACAATATATGTATGCTATGTTGTTATATGGTATGTGGTACAGTGGGGGAACTCACTAAGCTTCGTGCTTACATTTTTCAGTTTTGGTTTCAGGTACCTCTTCAGCGAAGGGGAAGGAGCTGGCACGGTAGCGGCACATCACACACACACACACATTGGTTTTCCGCATTATGAGATGTTCTGGGATTGTACTCTGACATTATTACTATTTTCATGTTTTGGGTTTTCATACACGAGATATGTTTTATGAAATGATATGATCCGATGATGTTTTACTACAAATGTTTTACAAACCACTTAATTTAAATTAAATTTTTGGGCGTGAAAATTGGGTCGTTACAAGTTGGTATCAGAGCCCTGGTTTGAGGGATTCGGACAAACCCTCGAGGGTGTCTAAACTCAAATCGAGGGATTAAAAGACTTTGAAAAAGGAAATGTTTTCTAAAAGTTAAGTAAAGAGTTTTTGAGAAAGAACGAAGTGTGTGATGTGCGTGACCGACCGAGCTCAAGTAAGTATTCCCCGAAGTACCCATACAAGTTTATGTTATGTTTATCAGATTTAGAAGAACATCATGCTAGAATAGGACTAAGGATCTAGGAATGATGCCTTATGTGCCTGCTTTATGTGCTTCAGCTTATGAGAATTGCATGCTAGTACTGAGTAGATAGTAGTAGGATAGCCTATTTAGGTTATTCCTGGTAGCATGAGCCTAGCATTATATGCTAGTTCAGCTTCTCATTATGAGGACAGACTTGCTTGAGTAGTTTTCCTGTGTCCGAATGTTGCTTGCTTTGTGCTTTGTGGGACTCCTAGTGATGGGAGTTATTCATTAGGTGAATACATCACATTACATGTGATCAGGGTTGAATAATCTCAGAGTGCTGGATTTGGCCCTATTGCGCAGCTCTCGTTTGATTCTAACCGTTGTAGGGACAATTATGTTACTCGAAGGATTATCCGAGCCTCATCACATGTGATGGTATTCAGGTAATGGCTAAGTGGCATTACAAGGAGGCCTTTAGTAGCTGAGGACCGGTTTGGGTGGAGTCAAATATTTTCCCTAGGGCAAGCCTAGAATGGGAATAGCAGAGGGTCAGCAGTGGTGAAAGGGATCTAGTGGAGTCAAAGATGTCCTTGAGGAAGGTACGGATAGATTTGGAAGGTAGTATGGGCCCATACTACTGAAAGCAGAGGATCTGTACCCCGACCAAGGAGGGCTGAGGCAAGACCTGGGAACTTCTAATAGATGTGATCCCTTTAGAGGTATCAGTACAACTAATGGTTGCCTGTGTGTATTGCAGAATGGTGGTACTACATCAGAGGCCAGCAGGTGGTAGTTCTGGAGAGGGATCGGGTTTGGGATCAGGTTCCGAGCCAGTAGATGAGAGGCTACACGAGTTCATCGCGTCAGAGATCACCAGAGGCATCCTTGAGTCGACCCCCATCATTTTTGGGTCGATTACGGAAGGGATAGTTGACCTGATGAAGGACCGCCTTAGGGCGTTCAGGAGTGACATGGCATCTGGCCAGTCAGGATCTCGCACACTGTCCTTTAAGGACTTCAGGTAAAGTGGTGCGCCGGATTTCCATGGGGCGAAGGACCCCATTGCTGCCAGACGATGGATAGCGGACATTGAGTCCGCACAGTTGACCAGCTTCTGCCCCAAGGGGTCGAAGGTGAGATATGCAGCAGGGTGTTTGAGAGACAGAGCAAGAGACTGGTGGGAGTCTATTGGTGGCTCATTGGGAGCCTTGGCTGTTGAGGCTATGTCATGGTCGGATTTTGTGACCCGGTTCCGAGCAGAGTTTGCGCCGGCGGTAGAGCTTCAGCAGCTGGCCAGAGAGTTTTTGGACATGAGACAGACTACGGAGACTGTGGCAGAGATCACCGCCAAGTTCCGGGAGAGGGCATTGTTGGTGTCCCAGTATGCGGGAGATGAGGATATAAGGAGGACCCGCTATCATGACATGCTACGAGCTGACATTCGGGAGCATGTTAGTTTTTCAGCTTGCCCTACCCTGGATTCTATGATTTCCAGGGCTAGGGAGAGGGAGATTGATCTTGAGCATATCTGGAAAAGTAAGGCAAAGAAGGGACATGTTGCGGGGGCTTTGGGGAAGAAGCCCAAGGGACCAAACGCAGGGCCTAAAGGCCAAGAGGGGCGAGGCCGCTGCAAGACATGCAGCAAGACGCACGAGGAAGCGTGCAAGCTGGGATCGTCAGGCTGCTATAAGTGCGGCAAGTTGGGGCATTTCAGTAGGCATTATACCGCCCCTACGCTTGTCTTTTCGACGTCTGATTTGTTGTGTTTCCACTGCAACCATAGGGGCCACAAGAAGACCAATTGCCCCCAGTTGACAGCAGCATCAGCGCCAGTGAAGGCGCTAGCTCTAGCGATCCTTCGGATCATAGATGGCCGGCAGGGCAAGTCGGAGGCTCCAGTGGTGAGGAGTCGGTCCTTTCAGCTGACTATAGAGGAGGCACGCGCCACACCCGATGTGGTGACGGGTATGATTTCTTATTTATGCTTTATGTTAAGTTGTTGTAATGTTGATATGTTATATGTATCTGCTCTGTTTAGGATCGTCCATGTGAACGGTATCCCAGTTCTGGTGTTGTTTGATTCAGGGGCTACCCGATCATTTGTTTCTCTTGCGCTTAGCAAGAAGTTTCCTGAGTCCTCAGGCATGTTGGATTGCCCTTTAGAAGTTGAGATTGCGGACGACCGGTCGGTGTGAGCACCGGAGGTCTTCCGAGATTGTGTATTGAGATTGTTTGAGGAGCGGTATCTGGTCGACCTGGTTCCCATACCTTTGCAGGGGAACAAGGTTATTATTGGTATGGATTGGTTATGCCCCAATGGGGCAGTGATCGATTGTGTGCAGCAGTTGGTGTGGATCAGGGCCCCAAGTGGGGGAGAGCTGGTGATTCAGGGCGAGAGGCCATAGCGAGGACCAGCCTTATGTTCAGCAGCGAGAGCTAGGCATTACCTCCAGCAGGGTTGCGCAGGTTATGTCGCGTATGTTATGGATACCCGGGGGCGGGTAGAGCGACGGTGGGCGAGGTGCCCGTAGTACAAGAGTTCGCAGACGTATTCCCCGAGGAGCTTCATGGGATACCTCCGGAGCGCCAGGTGGAGTTCAGGATCGACCTAGTCCCTGGTGCGGCTCCGATAGCCAAAGCACCATATCGGTTGGCTCCTCCCGAGATGCAAGAGTTGTCTACGCATCTGCAGGAGCTGCTAGACAAGGGATTTATCAGGCCAAGTAGTTCGCCTTGGGTAGCCCTGATTCTGTTTGTGAAGAAGAAGGACGGGTCGCATCGTATGTGTATAAACTATAGGGAGCTGAATAAGGTAACGGTGAAGAACCGTTACCCACTCCCGAGGATTGACGACCTCTTTGACCAGCTACAGGGAGAATCTTGGTTCTCAAATATTGATCCGCGTTCAGGATATCATCATATGAGGGCCAGAGAGGAGGATGTGCAGAAGACCGCGTTTCGGATGCGCTATGGCCATTATAAGTTCGTGGTGATGCCGTTTGGGCTCACCAATGCTCATGCCACGTTCATGGACCTCATGAACCACGTGTACAGACCGATGTTGCACCGGTCTGTGATAGTTTTCATTGATGACATCTTGGTTTATTCCAAGACGCAGGAGGATCACAAGGAGCACCTGCGAGAGGTGTTGGAGACTTTGAGGAGGGAGAGCTTGTATGCCAAGTTCTCCAAAGGTGAGTTTTGGTTGAGTGTGGTGTAGTTTCTTGGGCACCTTCTCAACCAGAACGGAATTTCGGTAGACCCGGCCAAGGTGGAGGCCGTGATGAGATGAGAGGTTCCGAAGTCTCCATCTAAGATTCGGAGTTTCCTAGGATTAGCGGGCTATTATCGGAGATTCATCCATGATTTCTCCAAGATAGCCGTACCATTGACAAGGCTAACAAGGAAGGTCGTGGTCTTTTGAACGACCCAAAGATCAAACAACTTATCAAACAATGACAGAAAATAAGAACAATAAAGATTCACAAAGAAAACTTTTCACTAAGAATGATAATCTCACAAACATATTATTGTTCACACAAAGCGGCTATTAGGGTTTATGAAAACGCGTTACCTATTACAGACTGATACAAAAGATTATATACTACTATTCTAGACAATCCCTATAAATCAGGGATATGCCAGCTAACTAATTTACGCTAACTATGGAAACAAGATAAATACAAAACTATTACAACGTACTGATCAACTGAGATGCTGACATTGATGCTGACGTTGAGTCATGCGCTGACGCTGATAGACTAGTTTCAAACATCATCATATTTCAAGGTTTGACCTAACAATCTCCCCCAATATGATGATGTTCAAAACCGACTAGATTAGAACACCTCTGGACAAGAATTCTTCATACTCAGCTTCAGCTTCTACTTTTACTGGCCAGTAGGGACTGTCCAGCAGCTCATGTCTTCTATTCGGTAATTCCATAGCAATTAGAATATGAAATTCTCCAGAAAGATCTTGATGGCTCATGCACATTTGTCTTAAGCCAACGAGATGTGCTGTTGGAGCTCTTGGAATTTCTGTGGTGCGCTGAAAGCACATTCTTCTGTTTTTATCGAGATAAAAACATTCCATGTTCAAGAACTGAGATGAACTGATGTTGAATAGGCTCAACACCAATGGGAAGCGAGTTGTTTAATTCAGCAGCACCAAAATTCAGAACCAACACATCTTCACCATCAACCTGAAACTTCGTTCTTCTGTTTCTTGGAATTGAAGAGCTTGAGCCTTGCTGCTGAGGACGTTCTTGGGGAACTAGGTCTAAACGCTGAACTTTCTTAATCAGCAAGTGGAGAGCACAAGTCAATTCTGATGAAAGAGCTGAAGTTTGCTTGGATGCCAACCCGAGCAATTCCATCCACTCAGAGAGACCATATTTAATCAGCTCGTCCCTCTTGACAACTTCAGTGTATGGGTGTTGAGGACCTTGATGAGTGATCAGTAAAGTGAGAACTTTCTTGTTAAGAGGCTTTGATGCTTTGACTTTAATGATCTTATCACTGCTCACTCTTCATTTATGAACATCTTGAAATCTCTTTCGATCAATCCTGTCGAGAACACTATCAGTCTTAGACTTACTGCTGCTAGGAGGAGGTTAAGAAGATTTAGATTTGGACTGATATTCTAAGAATTTTTGCATCTGAGCTTCAAAGGATCCTTTGGCCTGAAGTTTATGCTGAATGAGAGATTCATCAGCTTGAGCAATATTCTTCAGAAGCTGAGCTTTATTGGCTTCATCAAGAATTTGCTTAGCTTGATCAGGAGACATGTTCCATTCAACCGCCAAATTGGATATGCTGACAATAGACTTAGGTTTCTTGCTGGGAGAAGGATTGTCAGTGTGTGAATCAGAACATACAGTATCAGCTGCTTTACGCTTTCGTGACAGAGGAAGAAGATCCTCACTAACAACATCGGAGTCTTCACGTTGAACTGGTACTGTGGGATCAATGAAGTTCATGTCCAACATCTGACACTCATCATCCTGTTCTTCTTCATCATCAGGCTCACTATTTTCAGTAGATTTTTCAGTTTCAGCTTCTATTTGTTTCTCAGACTCGTGCACAGGCTGCGGTGGCTCGGTCTGTTTCAGCACGTTCCCCTCAGATACATTCTTAACAGAATCAGTTTCTCCCCCTTTTTGAGCATCATCATCATTTGGGCCAGGGGTAGGAGTTGACAGAATAACTCCTTTCAGTTGATGAACATCAGCTTCAATATGAAGGAGACGCTGACTCATGTCTCGAGTCAGTGTAAGAAGCTCATTAAAGGCTGAGGATGGGATTTGGATGAACTGAGTACCTGGAAGCTTTTGTGATTGATGTTGCTCCCCCTGAGAAGGGTGCTCCCCTGAGATGGTTGCTCCTCCTGAGCAGATGGCTCCCCATGAGCAGATGGTTCCCTATGAGCAGATGGTTCCCCACGAACCGAGTGAATTTTTCAGTGACAGAGATGGTATGGTGAGAAAGCTGAGGAGAGATTTGACCATCTCTTGGACTAGTGTCATTTATATCATCAGCATTAGTGTCGTTTATATCATCAGCTCCTTCGTCAGTGTCAGTGTTCAATGAGGGAACTGTATAAGGATGTGCGATCCACTCTCGCATCCGATCAGAAATGCCGATGTCATTGGCTAGAGGATCATCTTGATACATTCGAACTGACATTCGTGGGCATGGGATGGGGTTTCCAGAGTGTGAGTAATAGGCCTCAGCGAAAAATTTGTCCAGAACAAGAGCAATCCAACGAGGAAATGGAACATGATCAGCTCTTACATTGGCACGAAGAAGTTGAACAAGCTGATCAAAGAAGAAGGCCCCATAATCAAGACTTTTGTTGAGAAGAAGAGAACATACCACTTGTTGCTCAAAAGCACTCAGTTGATCACCACTATGAGATTTGTGGCCCACGCACTTGCAAAGTGCTCCGGTGAAGAACTTCCATCCCGGAGTCATACACTGACGCAGAATGAGATTTAATCGAGTACCAGCTTTGGAGTGATCGTATCCCAATTGATCGAAAAGGCGTCGATAGCGTTCAATGGATGGGAGCTCAAAGAAAGGTTCAAAGATTGGCAACCTGAGAGCAGCACTGAGAAGATCAGCAGTGATGAATACTGAGTGACGGCCACGCCCAATGGTGCCGAAGATAGCGTTGTGGTCGTTATTGACTGATGCAGTGTAGTAGAACTCGCATATTTGTTCTGGAAAGAACTCTGATGGAACCTCACTGATAGCGTATCGAAGTCTGCAAGAAACTAGAAAGTTAACAAAATCTTCGAGTCCAAGACCTCGATGAACATCTGCTGTATCAGGGTTGAAAACGACATTAGTGGCTTTGATGTATATGGGAAGAGGAGGAGAGTTTGGAGCAGGGATTACTCTTCGTGAAGTGGATGAGAAGGTAAATAGGGTTGCCTCCATTGAAGAAGGTTTGGATTCTAGGGTTTTGAAAAGAAACGAAGGAAATTTGGATAATGGAAGGAAGGTTTGAAAGAGAGAGGAAAGAGGTTTAAATATGGGACAAAACGGTTTTAAAAGTTAATGATTATCTTCATTAAAAATAACTGCGTATCGTAACAAACTGTCAAATCAAAAAATAGTCGTTGGGTAAAAAGAGTCGTTGAACTGAAGATGAAACGACAATCAGTGTCTGCGGAAGCGCTGAGATCAGTGTTACGAAAGTTTCATGCTGAAAGATGGTTTACCGTCAATTCAAGGTACAACTTGCTTGTTTAAGGTTAGCAAGGTGGTTGGTGCGTGTGATAGATACTAGTTTGATTATCTAACTATCGGCACAGAGTGTTGTGTCTTTATCAGTGAGTGGTTCGTCTCACTAAATCATTAGACACTGAGTGAGAAGAAGGTGAAGAGAGGATTGTTGCGTGTGATAGACCTTGGTGTTTTGGTCTAACCATCGGCAAAGACTGTTAGACTCTCATCAGCGTGTGTTTTGTCACACTGAATCATAGAATCAGTGTAAGATTGGTAAGAAAAGATAGTTGTGTGTGATAGACCTTGGTGCTTAGTCTAACCATCGGCAAAGAGTTTCAAGTTGTTATCAGTGTATGGTTTAATACAGTGAATCATTCAACTTTAGTTTAGAAGATTTGTAGAAGAGATAGAGATAAGAGATCAAACCAAGTACTCAGTATGAGAATATCATCAGTATATCATCATCAGCAAAATGTACATTAGCTTATAAGACAATAGCAAACATTAGCAAAATTAATTACAAAGTAATCATTTCAAGTTCTCCAATAATGCGAGCAGTTGTTTGAGTGTCCAGGGCCTTGGTGAAAATATCAGCTAGTTGATCTGAAGTCTTGACATGTTCAAGAACAACCTTGCCCTTCTCAACATTATCCCTGATGAAGTGATGTCTGATCTCGATATGCTTCGTCTTTGAGTGCTAAACAGGATTCTGTGTGATTTGAATGGCACTTGTGTTATCACAGTATATGGGAGTCTTAGTGAATTTCAGCCCATAATCTAGAAGCTGATTCTGAATCCATAAGAGTTGAGCATAGCATCTTCCAGCTGCAACATACTCAGCTTCTGCAGTCGATGTTCTTGTCAGTAGATACTGAAAAGCTTGCTAAGATTACGATGTTCTTGTCAGTGTTGATGACTCTACCTTCCTTCTTTGTAAAATGAACTTCATAATCAGCATCACACAATTGACTGATTGAGATAAGGTTATGTTTGAGCCCCTTTACATATGAAACATTCTGAAACACCACATTGTTGCATTTGATGTGCCCATATCCTTTAGTGAACCCCCTTCCATTGTCTCCATATGTAACTGCAGGACCATTTTTCTTGAAATAGTCTTCCAGGAGAGACTTGGATCCTGTCATATGTCTTGAACAACCACTGTCTAAGTACCAAAGATGCTCTTGACCCTGCAGTGCTAAGAAACTAGTTAGAACACACTGACCCATTGTAAAATGGGTCATTCACAAAGTTATTCGATAATAAATTATAACATTCTTTAGGAAGATAGTTTAAAGAATTTGACTTAAGAGTCCATTTTTCATTTCTAACTTTGATGTTATCAGCTCTTAAAGATGTTTTATCAAACGAGCATTCACTGATCTTATGAGAGGTATCACCACATCTATAACAAACTCTAGTACCAAAGTTCTTCTTGGTGAGCATATTTCTAGACTTAACACATTTAGATTTGTAAGATCCACCAAGTGAACTTTGAGTCCTTTTGTTTGTCATTGAATCATGACTGAATTCAGTGTCAGATAAATTATGATCAGTGATAGATGAGGAGCTGACATCAGTATCTAATTTGGACTTATTCACAGAAGCATTACAATCAGGAAAAAGCTTAAGTTGTTCATGAACAACGTGAAACACTCCATTTGAGATAGGGAAGGCAATAATATTCTCAGTGAGAGGAGTTGGTCTCACAAGATGTGCAGGGTAAGAGGTAGGATTAATTTCGGTAATTTCAATATCACACTTAGTGACACCATTAGAATCAGTAACACAGTATTCATCAATTAGACTCTGATTAATAAAAGTGTTACTGATAAACTTGTTTTTGAAATTATTTTTCAACTCATTCATGGAATAAAATTCAGATTCTTTTTCTTGAGATTTAAAAACCTTTTCATCTTCTGCAATGTTACCCCCAAGAATTTTCTCACAAGAGTGAGGTATTTGAGCAGAAATAATATAATTAGCATTTTTGTGAGATTTAGCCCAAATTTGTAGCACGGTTTGTTCTTTGTTCAAGAGATCTTTAACATTATCAATTTCAGCAGACAAAGATGAGTTTGACAATCTAGTGATTCTAAGATTTTCCTGAGTAGAATCAATAATGTTATTTTTCATGGATAATTCAGTTTTAAGAAGATCAATTTGATTTTGCAAATCCCTTATTGTTTGATTCTTATTAGAATTAAGAACACCCAAATACTCCATCATTTTGATTTTTTTCATTCATTGAATAGGAAACAAAGTTTTTAACCTGATACATTGAAGGAAAATCAGTGTTGTGCTTCCTGGAATTTTCAACCGCATCAGACATATCAGCATCAAATGAACTTGTGTTGTCTTCACATTCATCAGCATCTTCTGTTTTAGCCATCAGACATTTAACTTCATCATCTGATGACTCCGCATCAGTCTTCCATTTTTCTTCTTCAGCAACAAGAACTTTATGTTCCAAGTTCTCTGCTTTCAGCTTTTCAACCAATTTGTTGTACTTCTGCTTCCAGTATTCGTCCGAGCTTTGGGTTCTTTGCTTGCATTCTTTTGCAAAATGGTCAGTGCTACCACAGTTAAAGCACTGAGCGTTCCCTTTCTTTTCAGTAGCAGGTTTCTTGTCAGCATCTGACCTTTTGAAGGATTTCCCTTTCATTTTCTTCTTTTCTAGACTATCAGTATCACTTTTAGTAGAATCAGTGTCTGAAAAGGATTCAGTGTCTGACTCGGATTCTTGCCTTTTGGTTGAAAACAGAGCCACTGACGACTCACGCTGAGCATCTTTCATCAGCTCCTTTCTTTGAAGCTTTGATTCCTCATAGTATCGAAGATTTCCATAAGGACTTTGTAAATCCATTGTGCTGATTTTCTCACTATTTTTCAGCACATCAACATGATTTTCCCAACCTGCACCCAAAGAATCCAAAAACTTCTGCACTAGAACAGTTCGATGCTTTAACTGATCTAGTCTTCGCAAATCATTAACAAGAGTATTAAATCTGTTAAAGGTTTGAGTCAGGGTTTCACCTTAGCAAAAAAATGATCATACCTTCTGTTTAGATCATTTATCTGGGTAGCCTTGACTTCCTCAGTACCTTCAAAAGACACATTCAGTGTGTCCATCATTTCTTTTGCTGATATGCAGTTTTGAACCAGCCCAAAGATATTGTATGGTAAAGCATAGTTGATTGCTGCCTGAGCACGAACATCAAGCCCATTCTTTCTTTTGTCATCAGATGTCCAATTTTCTTTAGGTGTTTTCTTCATGACACCATCAGGAGCATTGTTTTTCAGAGGCTGATACATCGGAACATATGGACCATTATTGACAATGTCCAACATGCATCATCCAAAGATTCCAAAGCATACAAAGCTTTGATTTTCCACATAGCAAAGTTGTTTTCATCAAATGTAGGAATTTTAGTAGAGGAATGATTTGAAGAGTTTATAGAAGAAGATGATGAAGCCATTTGTTTGATAAGAGAACACCGCTCTGATAGCAATTGAACGACCCAAAGATCAAACAACTTATCAAATAATGACAGAAAATAAGAACAATAAAGATTCACAAAGAAAACTTTTCACTAAGAATGATAATCTCACAAGGAGATTATTGTTCGCACAAAGCGGCTATTAGGGTTTGTAAAAACGCGTTACCTATTACAAACTGATACAAAAGATTATATACTACTATTCTAGACAATCCCTATAAATCAGGGATATGCCAGCTAACTAATTTACGCTAACTATGGAAACAAGATAAATACAAAAATGTTACAACGTACTGATCAACTGAGATGCTGACATTGATGCTGACGCTGAGTCATGCGCTGACGCTGATAGACTAGTTTCAAACATCATTATATTTCAAGGTTTGACCTTACATCTTTCGGTGGGGCGCTGAGCAGTAGGCAGCATTCGAGAAACTGAGGCAGAGATTGTGCGAGGTGCCAATCTTAGCCCTGCCAGAGGGCATGGAGGATTTTGTTGTGTACTGCGATGCGTCCATCTCAGGTTTGGGCGCGGTATTGATGCAGAGGGGGAATGTCATCGCCTATGCGTCGAGGCAGCTGAAGCCTCACGAGGCGAGCTACCCGACACATGACTTGGAGCTGGGGGCTGTTGTGTTTGCCCTCAAGATTTGGTGTCATTGCCTCTATGGGGTTCGTTGTACAATTTACACAGACCATAAGAGTTTGAGGTACCTCATGGATAAGCCGAATCTAAACATGAGGCAGCGTCAGTGGATGGAAGTGGTAAAGGATTACGATTGTGAGATCCTTTATCACCCGGGCAAGGCCAATGTGGTGGCTGATGTGCTTCGCCGCAAGGCGGCGCCGATCAGCGATATCTACAAGCGGATGACAGTGGTGACTCCGCTATTGGAGCGGGTTCGGGAGGCCCAAAAGGAGGCCATGAAGGAGGAACATCAGAAGAGTGAGCGCATAGTGGCTCAGGTTTCCTCCTTCGACTATGACAGCAGGGGATTATTAACATTACACCGCAAGGTGTGGGTGCCATACCTCGGAGGTGTATGTCAGATCTTGATGGAGGAGGCGCAAAAATCCTGATTCTCCATTCATCCCGGGGCGACGAAGACGTATAAGGATCTTCATCTGTATTATTGGTGGCCCTGCATGAAGCAGGATGTAGCCTGGTACGTGGAGCGCTGCTTGACCTGCAGGAAGGTCAAAGCCGAGCACCAAAGGCCACACGGTAAGATGCAGCCGTTGGATATCCCGTTGTGGAAATGGGAAGATATTACGATGGATTTTGTCATGAGGCTTCCCAGGACCGCGCGAGGAGTGGATTCGATATGGGTCATTGTGGACCGATTGATCAAGAGCGCCCATTTTATTCTGATTCAGTAGAGCATCTCGGCCGAGAAGTTGGCCGACATCTATATCAGGGAGATAGTGGCGCGGCACGGGGTGCCAGTGTCGGTGATTTCAGACAGGGATGTGCATTTTAGTTCCAGGTTTTGAAAGAAGTTTCATGACGAGTTGGGTACTCGTCTGCATTTCATCATCGCTTTTCACCCGAAGACGGATGGTTAGAGCGAGCAGACCATCCAAACGTTGGAGGATATGTTGCGGGCATGTGTTCTGGATTTCGGAGGTAGTTGTGATACCTACCTTCCATTGGCGGAGTTCTCGTATAATAATAGCTATCATGCGAGCATCGACCGTCCTCCCTTCGAGATGTTGTAGGTAGGAGGTGCAGGACCCCAATATGTTGGGGTGAAGTTGGCCAAAGGGTAATGGGGAGCACCGAAGTGGTGCTCAAGACGACCGAGAAGATTCAGCAGGTTCAGAGCAGGCTTCAAACTGCACAGAGTCGGCAGAAAAGTTACGCCGACAAGCGCCGTTCAGACTTGGAATTCCAAGTCGAGGATATGGTTCTTCTGAAGGTGTCGCCATGGAAAGGCGTCATCCGATTCAGAAAGCAAGGCAAACTGGGCCCAAGGTACATCGGGCCATTCAGGGTTGTATCCCGGGTGGGCAAGGTGGCGTATAGGTTGGATCTTCCAGCCGAACTCAGCCAAATACACAGCACTTTCCATGTTTCTCAGTTGCGGAAGTGCCTGGTGGACGACTCAGCAGTAGTACCCTTGGAGGACATCCAGGTTGATGGCAGCCTGAATTACATTGAGCGGCCTGTAGCGATCCTCGACCGGAAGTCGAAGGATCTGAGGAACAAGAAGGTGGAACTCGTGAAGGTGCAATGCCAACACCGGAAGGGATCGGAGTGGACTTAGGAGCCGGTGGAAGAGATGATGGAGCACTACCCCGAGCTGTTTCAGGATCGAGCAGCAGACTTTGAGGATGAAGTCTAAAATAAGTGGGGGAGATTTGTAGCACCTGGTTCCTGGTACGTATTCCTTGTAATTAATATTTCTTAAATAATGCATTTTGCCTTGGACTCGGCGAGTTAAAGGACCAACTCGCCGAGTAGAAACGGGATGATACGCGGGGTCTAAACTTTGGACTCGGCGAGTAGGCCCTGTTTGGGCAAAAACCCTAACTCGGGTGTTTGCACCCTATTTAAACACTCTAACTCGGCTACCCTTGTCCCTAACACTTCCAGAAGAGCTGCAGAGCGAAACCCTAGCCCCTTTTGTCCTTGTGAGTGATTTTGGCCTTATGAAGGAAGTTTGAAGGTTAAGAGAAGAAGAAGGTGGTGGAAGAGTGCAAGGACAGGAAGTAGATCCGACATCTACCCTGCAAGAGGCTTCCATTCAGGTAGAAAAGTCCCTACCTTCATCACTAGTTCATTAGATCCCCTTTTGTCCCTAATTAGTGGTATTCAAGCCCTAAAACACCAAACTCCATGTTTTTGTGCTCTATGATCTGAAAGGACTTTAGGTCTAGACCGTATGGATGTATTAGAAGTATAAAGTCTCTATGGTTGAAGTGATTGAGGTACCTATTGAGTGTATGACCTCATAAAGAGCTTGGATTTGCCTTTTTGAGCTTATAGGGCCATGCATGCATGTAAAGTTTGCAACTTTATGAGATAAGCATGCCCTAGGAACATAGATCTATGGTTTGGAAGCATTGTATGCCTCAAATTTGATCTGTATGTGAAGTGGGTCGAAGGGACTCGGCGAGTTCTATTAATATGGTCTTAGACTCGGCGAGTTGGATGAACAACTCGGCGAGTCCTATGATGATTGCCTGGAACTCGACGAGTTGTTCTTCAAACTCGGCGAGTCATATGAATTGTTACTAAGTAAGAGGGGTTTAGGTGTTGAAGGACCAACCCTTTGTATCTGCACGCGGAATTAGCAATTTAATGTGTAGCAATAGTCCCAGAAACCCAAATCCTTATAAAGGATGCTCTGGTGAGGATTTGGAAGCGAGTAGGAGATCTGCTCGTGGGGACTCGGCGAGTTGTTCTTGGACTCGGCGACTCGGATTGCGAGTCGGTTCTATCGTCCCAAGTACTGAGTTAAGGGTGACTCAATGAGTGTGGAGAGGGAATTTTCGAGTAGGACCTGTTTAGTAGAAGAAGGACTCGGCGAGTCTGTGCCATGACTCGGCGAGTCCAGTCAACTGGAAGTTGACTATTGACCAAGGAGTTGACCTTGGACCAGGGGTGGGTGAGTCATCTGACCTAAGGGTATTTAGGAGTGACTAATCTATATTTATGATTTATAGCCGGAGGATTATCGGTTCAGCAGTCAGGCGCTTAGCAAGCAAACTTTCAGCAGCTACTTTTCGAGGTGAGTTACCTTCCAGTAGCAGTGGGTCTACGGCCACAATGTCGGCCCACCAGTAGGAGTTGTTTGATTAGATGATTGTCTCAGTGATATTCATCTAGGGTTGCTACTACATGTGATATGTTTATGTGCTAGTATGATATGATGCTATGTGCTAGTGACAGTAGGGGAGATAGTCCCCAGATTACCGGTCGATAGGGCCGAAGGGGCAATCATGCTAGATATATTATGTGATATGTGTTACGTGGTAGTAGTAGGGGTGAAATAGTCCCCAGCATCCAGTCAAGAGGACCGAAGGGGAGACCAGCACCCAGGTATGCTAGTCAATATCCGGTCGAGAGGACCAAAGGGGAGACTAGCACCCAGGTATTCTAGTCAGTATCCGGTCGAAATGACCAAAGGGGAGACCATCACCCAGATATGCTAGTCAGTATCCGGTCGAGAGGACCAAAGGGGTAGGTCGGGCACCCAGATATGCCTGAAAATATATGTATGCTATGTGGTTATATGGTATGTGGTACAGTGGGGGAACTCACTAAGCTTCGTGCTTACAGTTTTTAGTTTTGGTTTCAGGTACCTCTTCAGCGAAGGGGAAGGAGCTAGCGCGGTAGCGACACATCATACACACATTGGTTTTCTACATTATGAGATGTTTTGGGATTGTACTCTGACATTATTACTATTTTCATGTTTTGGGTTTTCAGACACGAGATATGTTTTATGAAATGATATGATCCGATGATGTTTTACTTTTTACAAACCACTTAATTTAAATGAAATTTTTGGGCGTGAATATTAGGTCGTTACACCGAGCTGTGAGACTGTAGGGTCTTCACTGAGACGCATGACCGGAGGGTCCTTATTGAGTTTAGCCATGAGAGGCTAATTATTTGTATGTGGTATTTTGGGGAACTCATGAAGCTTCATCGTTGCAGTTTTTGTGTGAAATGTGTTTCAGGTACCTATCAAGATCGCGGGAAGGCTCCAGCTTGATTGTACACACGAGTTAGAGATTATGTTTTTGAGGATTCTAGGATATTGTCAAACATTTTTATTGTCTTGTGTTTTGAACAACTTATAAACTTGGGTTTGAGAAATGTGAAATTATGTTTTGTGTGGTTTTAAAAATGAAAATTTTTATTTTAATTAGTGTGTTACATAAATGTCTGAAAGATCACTATAGCAAGTTAGAACATTCTAACTAGAAAAATACTCAATGAGATACAGATGCAGTTGACCTTTCTTTAAGATGATTGAAGTCGACAGCATATATCACATCTTCTGCATCTTTTGTTATTTTCCAAACAGTACCTCCCAAGATGTGACCAGCAACATGGGGTGCAATCACTATACCCTCCCCTTTTCCTTACATTAGTTAATTGAATATTCAAGTAAGGAAAAAGTTTTGATCCCTAAAATTGGTGAGATTAGCAAGGAAAATGCGCACCAGATAAATGATAATTCTGAGAGTAGGTTAATCTTTTCACATTTTGGAAGGCAGGATCAATATCATCTGGTTTGAACAAATCAAACCTTGACACTTGCTCTAGAGAGACGAACATATCTGAGATGTGTAATAACAGCCTTTGAATATGAAAACATCACTATAAGTAACAAGATAAATATGCCATACTTTAATACCAATAATCCATTGATCAATGTTTCACCTTGCGGGAGAGGTAGTGATGATACATAGTTAGTAGTCCTAAACTGAAGACATGTTCTGTTGCAAAACTGGAGCAGAAAGTGTGAATTGTTTCATGACGTACGCGTAAAGCACCAAGATGTAGTGTATCTGAATGTGACAACAACAAGACATCTACCATCGAAAGAATCCTGCAACAGATATTAACAAAATTTAGGGGTAACACTGCTTGTTCACGAATTCATACAGGCAGCTGCTAATTCTACTCAAAATCACATTGTTCTAATAACTTTCACAAACTCTCAACTGCATGATCCAAAATAAACGATCTTTTCATTTCGCCTTTAAAATTTTCGATTAAATTAACAATTCAAATTTCGAGAGCGGGAGGTATTATGTTTAGAAACTGTCATCTATGATTAGACCATAAATTTGAGCAACTGAGGGAATAGTAACAGATGAAACCTTACGCAATATATAGAGCTCGAAATTTCTGGTGGAAACCCCACTAGAATTGCAAGAAACGATTGAGATTCGAAGGAGAAATCAGGTACGGAAGTTGTTGAAGGTTTTCGGAGTACTTTTTCAAATTAAGGTATGACCACTCAATTAAGTTGCTTGATTAGGATTGTTTGATTCTATTATGTGTTTTGGTTCCATATCACATTTCAGTTCAGGCCAATAGTGATTCAATTGATAAAAATTTGGAATGTTAAGTTCTTGAAAAAAAAAGGAATATGCCTTACCTGGGCGAATTACTGAAAATTGCCTATGGGTATATGTTTCTACAATATGGAGATAATTAGAAGTGATTTTACATATTTATTTGTCATTATATTAGGTTAAATCAAAGCTTCAGTTTTATGTAAAAATGGTGGAAAAGAACATAGTGAACGAGTTAAGAAGAAAAAGACGTCGGACTATTTGTTTGGTATAACATTCATTAAAAAAAATAATAAAAATGCATAAAGAGTGTCACAAAGAATGTCAAAAGTCCTTGGTCAAAGTCTTGGGTACTGCCACCTCATTTATTCTTCAAAACAACATATACATATGTGGTCCTTTGTTTTTTATGACTTGTCATTTCTTTTTTACAACTTACAGATGTTACTTTGAAATATACAAATGATGCCAAATATATTTACCCTATGTTTTCCTTTTAGGTTAAATACGTTGTAATAATGGAAATGTCATTTTTGGAAGAAATACATTATTCATTGTAATATTAAGTATTTTCCAATATTAACGATTAAAGGGAAAACCTTGCTATTTAATTATATTGATATATAAATGAAAAAATATATATATTTTTTCGAAAAGGCTATTATAAACATCGCATTAAACATAGTTAAATAACAATCACTAGGTTGGTCGAACGAAACAAGTGGATAAATGAACCAAAATGATCATATAGGATGTTTTCTAGAATTGAAACCTTAGATAAAATGTTGCATAAATGTAGGGTGCGTGTAGTGTGACAAGCTTTTGTTAAGAACTAATGCCAACAAGGTGAGTTTCGTGTGAATTTTGTGGTTGCTTGCATGGAAAGTTGATTCTAATTTATTTGCAATTACATGTTACTGTTGTTATAGCTATGAATATTTGTATGAATTTTATTAACTATTTCATGTAAAAGGGTGAGAATGGTGGGTGACATATATATATATATATATATATATATATATATATATATATATAGGGAACATGTGTATTAACTACACGGTCTTATTATTAGTCGTCGTACAGGGTGTCGGTACACAGCGGAGAACTTACGCTCTGATTAACTAGTCGTAAGCATATTTGTTGTGCCCGGCGGAGGGACTTCTTCCCTAGAAATGACAGTAGTTCCCTAATGTGTCACCAAGGGTGGAAAGAAATGAAACGAATTATATTTGATAAATTGTTGCATATGTTTCTTATTTTATTGACGTCAATATGCATGAAAACCACGAACTCACTAGGTCCTAGGCTTACCCATTAGAATCTTTAAATGCACGCAACCAAGGAAATAATGTTGCAAGTGGCAGCGGGAATGGAAAGAATAAGGCTCAGACATGAAGACGGCGACAAGTTTTGAGGAAGATGTAGCGTACCAAATGTTTACTTAAATTTTCTATTTGCTTTCGCTATATTATTAATAATGACATTAGTAATTGAAATTTCGAATTTTAGAAGTTTTGGGACCATGTTAAGTTAATATTGGTATTTGAAATTTGGGGCGTTAAAAGTTGGTATCAGAGCGATGTTTAAGCGGATTAGTTGTTGTTTAAACGCCTAAGCTTAAACGGGAGGAGTGGTACATCGCCTAATTTGGACTGCGTCTCTTGGTTGTTGGCTTAAGTGACTTGATGTGAACAAGACATATGCCTCTTTTTTAAGTTTTATTAATTTGGAATAAAATTTATGTTTGTTATACTTATTGTGTTATAAACATAATATGTAGTTAATATGTCTTCACAAAGATCTGGGAGGTTCGCTAGAGTCACCCCGGAGGAAGAACGCATCCTAATTGGAGCTTATGTTAGAGCACCAGGAGATGTACCGGAAACCCCAGTGATCCCAAATGCTAGTCGTGGACAGGGCCAAGGAAGAGGTAGGGGTAGAGGAAGAGGCCGAGGAGATGTTACAACACCGATACCTATACAATCGGCTCATGGCAGCTCCGGATCCCACCGCGGTCGAGGTCGAGGTCACGGAAGGGGTCGTGTGGCAAACACGATCACCAGAGAAGAGTTGGCTGATGAGATTGCTCGGGCAATTCGAGCCACCTTGCCCGATGTAGTTGCTTAGGCACGAGAAGCTATAATGGGTGAGTATAAAGGTAACTTAGGTGGAGGTGAAGAAGGCTACGAGTATAGTACACCAAATATGAATTAGGAACCAAGTATTGCACAACCCTCAAGGTATCATAACAACCACGGTTAGCGAGGTTGTAGTTACAAGATGTTCACGAATTGTAAGCCACCCATATTTAATAGAGAAATTGATATTGTTTTGTCATCAACATGGATTATGGAGATTGAGGAAACATTTGATACTAGCAAGTGTGCGGATGAGGACAAGGTGATTTATGATGCGACCATGTTAAAGGGGGAGGCAATACATTGGTGGGGCATGCTGAAGGAAGTTAGGGGGCGTAAGGCGGCTAAGAACATGTCATGGGATGAGTTTCTAATAATCTTTAAAGAAATGTTTTGCCTGCGAACAGCGGTTAAGCAATTAGAGGAAGAATTCTTGAGGTTGGAACAGGGGAATATTACTGTGAGGGAGTACACCACAAAGTTATCGGAGAAGGCTAGGTTTGCCGAATTTTACATTTCTACAGAAGAAAGAAGGGTGGAACGCTATATTTGGGGATGGATAACAGCTATCCGTGAATTTGTGCAAATTCAGAAATCGGGTACTTTCCAGTCTGCTGTAGATGTTGCAGAAGGTCGTGAATGTGAGAAGAATCGTCAAGGTGAAGATAGAGCTCTAGGGAAACGAAAATAAGATGGTACGAATAATGATTCAAATAAAAGCACGACTTCAGGTCAAGAACGTAAGACTGGTTAGGGGTCCGGAGTAAAGCAATGTCCGAAATGCAACCGTTATCATTAGGAGGGGTGTAACATGAATCAGAAAGTTTGCTACAAGTGTGGGAAGCCAGGCACATAGCCTCAGAATGTAAGACAGGAAGGGTATGTTACAGGTGTGGTTCCCCAAACCACATCAAGTCGGAATGTCCCCAGAGTAAAGGTAACAACAATCAAGGCAAGATACCAGACAATCGGTCAGCGGATAAAAAGGCTTACACTGGTAGACCAAAAGCTAGAGCTTTTCGCATGATGGCTCAGGAGACCCCGGATGTGGTGACAGGTACTTTCCTATTAAACTCAATTTATGCTATGGTATTATTTGATTCTGGTGCAAATAGATCTTTTGTGTCTACTACTTTTTGCAAAAACTTGGGTAGAAATGCAAAGACTCTAGAACATGCCTTAGAAATTGAAACTGCTGATGATCATTGGGTAGTAGTAAGGGAGGAATATGATGATTGCTCTATCGAAATAGAAGGTGGTGTATTACCGTTAAAATTATTACCTATAGCCCCAGGTGATTTTGATATCGTTGTAGGATGGATCGGTTGTCGACAAACCAAGCGATCATAGATTGTGAAAATAGGATTGTTCAAGTTTGGGTGCCAGGAAAAGGAATGGTAAAGATTTATGGTGATCGGCGAGTTAACGACTCTATTTTAATATTAGTGACTAAGGTAACTCGTTATCTAAAGAAAGGGTGTCAAAGTTATTGGGCATATGTTCCTTGATGACCTAACTAGCTTGCCACCAGATAGGCAAGTGGAGTTTCGAATCGATCTTACCTCAGGAGTAGCACCGATAGCTCGTGCCCTATCCGTTAGCACCAACAGAAATGTAGGAGTTAATGGCTCAGTTGCAAGATCTGCTCAACAAGGGTTTTATTCGACCCAGCACCTTACCGTGGGGTGCACCAGTACTGTTTGTAAAGAAGAAGGATGGGACAATGCGAATGTGCGTTGACTATAGGGAGTTAAACAAGGTGACTATAAAGAACCAATATCTGTTACCGAGAATTGATGATCTATTTGATCAACTTCAGGGGGCAGGTTACTTCTCAAAGATCGATTTGCGGTCGGGGTATCACCAACTGAAGTTCAGGGAAGAAGATGTGTCAAAGACAGCCTTTCGAACTAGGTATGGTCATTACGAGTTTCTAGTAATGCCATTTGGTTTGACCAATGCACTAGCTAGGTTTATGGATCTGATAAACCAGGTGTGCATGCCATACCTAGACAACTTTGTAATTGTATTTATCGATGACATCATGATATACTCTAAAAGTAAGGCAGACCATGAGCAACATCTGCGGCTAACACTTAGTTTATTGAGGAAAGAAAAATTATTTGCCAAATTTTCGAAGTGTGAGTTTTGGCTTCGGGAAGTCCAGTTTTTGGGACATGATGTAAACGAACATGGTATAAAGGTGGACCCAGCAAAAATAGAGGCGATTGAAAAGTGGGAGCCACCAAGAACACTATCAGAAGTTCAAAGTTTTCTTGGGCTAGCAGGATACTATCGAAGGTTTATACAAGACTTCTCATGTATAACAGCACTGTTAACTACCCTGACAAGGAAAAATGTAAAGTTCGAATGGAAGCCAGAGCAAGATAATGTCTTTAACGTCTTAAAGGAAAAGCTTAGCAGTGCACCAATATTATCATTACCAGAAGGCAATGATGGTTTTGTTGTTTATAGTGATGCATCCAAGTTAGGCTTGGGGTGTGTTTTGATGCAAAACGATAAGGTGATTGCTTATGCCTCGCGTCAGTTAAAGGTTCACGAGCGTATTTACCTAACGCATGATATGGAGTTGGCTGCAGTGGTGTTCGCTTTAAAGATTTGGAGACACTATTTGTATGGGACAAGGTGTCAGATCTTCACTGATCACAAGAGTCTGAAATACTTGATTGATAAGAAAGCTTTGAACATGAGACAATAACGGTGGATGGAACTATTAATAGATTACGACTGTGAGATATTGTACCATCCATGGAAGGAAAATGTTGTAGCTGATGCATTAAGTCGTAAGGAAAGAAGAGAAACACCTAAGATTCAAATGATGAAGATTAATGTAACCACCAGCTTACTAGATGATTTGAGAAAGAGTCGGGAGGAGGCCTCGAAGGAAGAGAAGTGGAAAAGTGAAGGAGTGGTGGGAGTAATACAATCATTGGAAAAGGATAGTCGTGGCTTGAAGTGCTTCCAAGAAAAGGTTTGGGTACCAAGAGTGGGCGATGTGCATAAATTACTTCTCAAGGAGGCGCACATGTCGAAGTACTCTATCCATCCAGGAACAAACAAGATATATCAAGACTTACGAAAATCTTTTTGGTGGCCAGGTATAAAAAAGGATATAGCCTATTTTGTTGAAAGGTGCTTGACGTGCTTAAAGGTGAAGACTGAGCACCAAAGGCCTTATGGTCAGTTACAGTCAATGGAGATTCCATATGGAAATGGGATCACATCACAATGGACTTTGTGACTAAGTTACCTAGGACACCGAAGGGTTATGACGCGATTTGGGTTGTCGTGGATAGATTAACCAAATCGGTGCACTTCCTTCCGATTAAGGAGACATACCCATTGGAAAGGTTAGCTAAGTTGTATGTTGAAGAGATAGTGAAACTGCATGGAGTTCCATTGTCTATTGTTTCGGATCGGGATAGTCGCTTTACATCGACATTTTGGGGTAGTTTCCAATGAGAAATGGGTACTCGAGTGAAATTAAGCATGGCGTACCATCCGCAAACATATGGGAAAAGTGAACGGACAATACAGACCTTGGAAGATATGTTACATTCTTGTGTTATTGATTTTGGAGGGTCATGGGAAACACATTTTCCGCTAATTGAGTTTGCATACAACAATAACTATCACGCAAGTATAAAAGTTGCACCATATGAGGCTCTATATGATAGGAAGTGTAGAACCCCATTATGTTGGAATGAGGTGGGGGAGAAACAATTGGTTGGACATGATCTTGTTCAACAAACTACTGATAAAATCCATGTGATTAGGGATAACATTAAGGTTGCTCAGGATCGACAGAAAATTTATGCAGATAAGCGGAGAAAGCCAATAGTGTTCCAGGTTGGTGATAAAGTTATGTTAAAAGTGTCCCCATGGAAAGGTGTTGTGCATTTTGGTAAGCGAGGGAAGTTAAGTCCTCGCTACGTTGGACCCTTCATAATTAAGGAACGGGTTGGAGAGGTGGCCTATCGTTTAGAGTTACCAAAGGAAATACAGGACATTCATAGCACATTCCACGTCTCTAATCCAAAGAAGTGCCTAGCGGATGCCGTCATGGAAGTGCCACTTCAAGAAATTAAGGTTGATGACAAGATGTGATATACGGAAGAACCCGTCGCGATTATAGATCGAAAGGTCAGAAAGTTAAGGAATGTGGAGATACCATTGGTGAAAGTTCAGTGGAAGTATCATAAGGGTTTAGATGCAACATGGGAAACCGAGCGAGATATGAAGACTAAATACCCTCATTTATTTGATTAATTCAAATTCCGAGGACGAAATTTTTCTAATGGGGGAAGTTCGTAATAACTCATGTCAAAAATAAAAATATATAATATATATATAATCTCATTATATTAATATAAAAAAAGAGGATTAGTTCACAATTAATTGGTTAATTATATACAACTTATGAGGTATTATGTCTAGAAACCGTCATCCATGATTAGACCATAAATTTAAGCAACTGAGAGGATAGTAACTGATGAAACCTTAGGCAAGATATAGAGCTCGAAATTTCTGGTAGAAACCTCACTGGAATTGCAAGAAATGACTGAGATTCGAAGGAGAAATCGGATGTGGAAGTTGTTGAAGATTTTCGGAGTTCTTTTTGAAATTAAGGTATGACCACTCGATTTAAGCTCAATTAAGTTGCTTGATTAGGTTTGTTTGATTCTATTATGTGTTTTGGTTCCATATCACGTTTCAGTTCGGGCCAATAGTGATTCTATTGATAAAAATTTGGAATGTTAAGTTCTTGAAAAATAAAAGGAATATGCCCTACCTAGGTGAATTACTGAAAATTGCTTATGGGTATATGTTTGTACAATATGGAGATAATTAGAAATGTTTTTACATATTTATTGGTCATTATATTGGGTTAAATCAAAGCTTCAGTTTTTTGTAAAATTTGCGGAAAAGAACACAGTGAACAAGTTAAGAAGAAAAAGACGTCGGACTATTTGTTTGGTATAACATTCATTAAAAAAATTATAATAAAAATGCATAAACAGTGTCAAAAAGAATGTCAAAAGTCCTTATTCAAGGTCTTGGGTAATGCCACCTGATTAATTCTTCAAAACAACATATACATATGTGGTCCTTTGTTTTTTTGTTTTTTAGATGGTTCTAAAAAGTGCGTCATGGCACGCCTCAAGGCGTGCCATGGCGCAATGCGTGGTGTAGCCGTTACGAAAGCGTTCAAGGCGGGTTTGTGAAGCATGGCGCCCAATTAACCTGTCAAGGCGCGCCTTATCGCGTTATGGCGCAAGTTTTTTTCAAGGCGCGGATTTTTTTTTTTATCAGACCTAAAATAAATGAGTTTTTGTTAACTTTTTTCTATTTGATATTAATATAACACGTCTAAAAACTTCATATATTTGATAAAATTCAATAATTATATGATTTATATCTTTTAATGTATATAATATAGTCACACCTTGAAAAACGTCATGGCTCGTCAAGGCTTGCTATGGCTTAACTTTTACCTTGCCGCCAAGCCACGCCTTACGTTATTTAGAACCTTGGTTTTTTATGACTTGTCATTTCTTTTTTACAACTTACAGATGTTACTTTGAAATATACAAATGATGCCAAATATATTTACCCCATGTTTTCCTTTTAGTTTAAATATGTTGTAAGAATGGAAATGTCATTTTTGGAAGAAATACATTATTCATTGTTATATTAAGTATTTTTCAATATTAACTATTAAAGGAAAAAGCTTGCTATTTAATTATATATATATATATATATATATATATATATATATATATTCGCAAAGGCTATTATAAACATCGTATTAAACATAGTTAAATAACAATCACTAGGTTGGTCGAACGAAAAACGTGGATAAAGGAACCAAAATGATCGTACAGGATATTTTCTAGAATTGAAGCCTTAGAAAAAATGTTGGTTAAATGTAGGGTGCGTGTAGAGTGACAAGCTTTCATTAAGACCTAACGCCAACAAGGTGAGTTTCGTGTGAATTTTGTGGTTGCTTGCATGAAAAGTTGATTCTAATTTATTTGCAATTACATGTTACTGTTGTTATAGCTATGAATATTTGTATGAATTTTATTAACTATTTCATGTAAAATGGTGAGAATGGTGGGTGACATGTATATAGGGAACATGTGTATTAACTACACGGTCTTATTATTAGTCGTCGTACAGGGTGTCAGTACATGGCGGAGAGCTTACGCTCTGATTAACTAGTTGTAAGCATATTTGTTGTGCCCGGCGGAGGGACTTGTTCTGTAGAAATGACAGTAGTTCCCTAATGTGTCACCAAGGGTGGAAAGAAATGAAACGAATTATATTTGATAAATTGTTGCATATGTTTTTTTATTTTATTGACGTAAATATGCATGAAAACCACGAACTCACTAGACTCTAGACTTACCCATTAAATCTTTAAATGCACACAACCCAGGAAATAATGTTGCAAGTGGCAGTGGGAATGGAAAGGATAAGGCTTAGACATGAAGAAGGCGACAAGTTTTGAAGAAGGCGTACCGCACCAAATGTTTACTTAAATTTTCTATTTTGCTTCCACTATTATTAGTAATAATGGCATTAGTAATTGAAATTTCGAATCTTAGAAGTTTTGGGACCATGTTAAGTTAATGTTGGTATTTGAAATTTGGGGCGGTACACATACCTCTCTCTCTCTCTCCCTCTCTCTCTCTCTCTCTCTCTATATATATATATATATATATATATATATATATAGAGAGAGAGAGAGAGAGACTGTGTGTGTTTGGTGTTTAAGGTTATAATTTTAACAATAAAATATTACATCAACTAGCAAATATTTTACATCCAGGACATAACTGTGCCTAAATAGGAAAATTGTCGAAAGATAGATGGGTACAAAGGCACAACTGGATTGGAATGGGTAACAGCCACAACTGGATTGGATTGAAGATATTGTTTGGTAAAATTAGGATTGAAGACAACAAGTTATATAAAAGTGTTCGGTAATACTAAGAAGAATACACAATGCCCATCTAAAGTTTATTTATTATCTCAAATGAACTAAAAATTATCTTTAGAAATGTTATCTAAATATAAGTGATTTTTTAAAAGTTTATTAACAACTAAGGGGTTATTTGTTAACTACTTAATGAAATCTTTCTAAGCCACGTCTAAATCCATCCGTATTAGGGCATGTTCGGAGCGTTTAAGAGCTTCTACCTTCTAGTGTTTGACAAAACGCTCTGTTTAAAACATAAAATCTCGTTTGACACTACAAGATTCTAGCGTTTAGTTTAATAAAAACGCTCCAAATCCAAATGTTGCTTCATGTGGCGTTTAACAAAACGCTGCAAGCTACAATTTATCCGCTACCAGCTAGTTTTGCCGAACAGACCCTTAATCCATATGTTTTGGAGTTTTTTACCATAGTGATGTTTTTTAAAAACTTATTTACCAAACAAATGTGGTTTTAAACATATTTACCGTTCAGATATATATCATGTCAAATTTTAAAAAAAAAAATTGGAGAGAAAGCGAGAGAGGTAAGAACACGACCCCCGATACCCAGTCCCCAACATCGACGTCTTCAATTGATCGCTTCTATTGTCCTCTTTGATTTCGGCCATAGTCAAAACCAACGACTCCGATTCTTCCGACTCTGGCCACAAAGGGATGCCGACTAGTACGCCTCCACCACAGAAGATTCCTACAAGTACACCTCCGCTGAAGAAGATGACGACAACCATAAATCTTGTGATTCTTCTTTGATTTTGGCCACAGATGACGCCGATGAATCCGATTCCGGCCACCGAAAACTCGGTTGTAGATTGATTTCCCTTTAAGTTTGACTCCTCCTTTGATTTTTGACTTCAACTAGTTAGCTTTGGATTGATTCCTACTATTATTTGCTACTGCATTCCACCTGTTATTTGCTTATTTGCAAATTGTTATTCCACTGTGATTCCTACTTTGATTTACAATTGTAATTTGCTTATTTGCAATTGTTATTCCACATTTAATTCCTACTCTGGTTTACAATTGTTATTTGCTTCAACATTTATATTTTGGGAGTTAATGATAATAATCAGATTTTACCACTTGAATTTGCTATTGTAGAAAATGAATCATATGATAGTTGGAGTTGGTTTCTTTCTTATATCAATAGTCATGTGGTGAAAGAGTGTGTAGGCATTTTTTTAATATCTTATCGTCGTATGGGAATCCTAAAGGTAGTCAATGAGCATGGATCTCCATGGTTAGAGCCACATGGTTTTCATAGGTATTATTACTATTTTTTGTACAACTTTTTTCATAGTTATTATGTATAAGTAACATTATTTTTTTACTTTATAGGTATTGTTTACGACATTTTATCAACAACTTTAATGACAAGTTTCACAATTCATAATTGAAAGCTTTAGCTTATCGTGCTGGGAGTCAGAATCAAGTTTGAAAATTCAACTCCATCATGGAAGAAATAGGGAAGCTAAATCCACAAGCTCGAAAGTGGCTAGAGAGACATCCACTTGATAGATGGAAATTTGCACATGATGGTGGGAGGAGATGTTTACTTAAAGGTTCTTGTTTTTTTACCAATCACGGCTTGTGTCCAACTTACTTTCTATAGATTGATACATTATTTTGAAGTGAGGCGTCATTTAGGATCTAGTGCCCGAGCTAATGGAGATGCATATACTCCTCAAGTTGTTGTAAGACAAGTAGCTTTGATGTCAAAAGCAAGTGCACACTCATTGAGATCTTTTAATCTAGAGAAATGTATATTTGAGTTGATAACTCAAAGAGGAAAAAACGTGCAACTTGTTAATTTAGACAAAAAAAAACTCGCACATGTGGTAAGTGGGAGGTATTTAAATATCCTTGTTCTCATGTTTTGAGTACATGTGCCAAACTATCATTTAATAGTTGGCAATATGTTCATAAATGTTACTCCATTGCAGAGTATTATTCTACTTGGGCATTTGAGTTTTCTCCACTTCCTCATGAAGCGTACTGGCCATAATTTTTGTCTAGACAATTGCTTCCAAATTTTGAGCTTTTACGGAATAAAAAAGGTCGTCCTCGCTCAATAAGACTACGAAATGGAATGGACATCAAAGAAGGGAAAAATGGGTACATTTGTAGGATTTGTAGGCAAACCAGTCATAATCGGAAAAAATGTCCCTTTAAGCCAAGGTGAATGAAGAGACATTAAAGCCAATCGAAGAGCTGTCCGGTCATAATCGGAAAAAATGTCCCTTTAAGTCAAGGGAAAAAAATTGTTTTAAGAAGTAACGAAGAGCTGTCCGAGTGCTGAGTCACCACCTTACCAGGTGAGTGCATAGTCCCTTTCATCTTACACATAGATATGAAGTATTTTATATAAACTACGTGCTATGTGTGCATATTATCTGAATACTTGCTGTCTATGCTGGTTGAACGTTTTATACATGTTTTAAAGGACTTAAACTGTATACGTATTTTATATATACGAAAATGTTGGGTATGAGATGGGTAGATGAATGATGAGAGATAGAAGATGACGTGAGTATGCATTGGCAGCTATAGACTAAGTGCCTATGGGACAAACACCGATAGCTATGGACTTGGTACCTTTTAGACGTTGGTAGCTATGGATTTAGTACCTGTTGGGAATTGGTAGCTATGGACTTAGTACCTATTAGTTAGACGCTGGTAGCTAAGGATTTAGTACCTGTAGGAATTGGTACCTATGGATTTAGTACCCGATGAATAGACTATAGCATTTATGGAATTAGTGCTTTATGAACGAACATTGGCAGCTATGGATTTAGTGCCAGTCCTATAACCCTGGAAGTAAGGGACTTCGGAATAAACGAATGCAGGATAGATGACTCTTAGGTTAAATCCTTAAAGAGTAAAGAAGATAATGGGGATGGGTAATTGGGTTGATTGTTTGATTGAACATAATAATTATATTATTATGGGTTGAAAACCCTATGTACTCACCAGGTTTCCCAACCTGACCCACTCAGTTTATGTTTATCACAGGTGACGAAGTGAAGTGACATTACACTGAGAGATTTAAAAGAGATGTAGATCACTAGTGTAAATCATTGTAAGTTCTGTTTATGCTTATGTTTCGGTATAAATGATGACATCCCAAACATTTTAAAATGAAATAAATACGTTTCTTCGAAAATGTTTTAATAACGTATTTACCATGTTTTTCTGGGAACAACTTCCGCAACCTTTTTATAAAATGAAGTACTCTGATTTTTATAAAGCATAAACAAAAATCGGTCTTTTCTGGCCGTGATTTTGGGGATGTCACACTCTCTCTACTTTCTTTCCCTACAAAACGGGTTTTGGTCAAAAATCGCCCCTCCGAGCTTCAAATCGGTAAGTTAACCCTCCTAGCTTGTTGTTTATCTTATCTAGCTTACAAATTCGTGTTTAAATTACCCAAAACCCTCAAGAACATGAGTTTACGGTCCAAGAACACCTTCATTGACCGTAAACACTCATAAATGGGGTTTAATGCTCAAAAACCCTTCCAAACTACTTATGGAGCTTAGTTATGACTTAGAGGCTTACACGAAAGGACTTAGAACACCAAAAATCGGACCAAATGGGGAGTAAACATGAGTTTACGGTCTAAGAACATCGTTAGACCGTAAACCCGTCTTCATGGACCATAAACACTTATTTAAGTGTTAAACTACCCCTCAAACACCTCCAAAAGCTTCCATGAGTGCCTAGAGCCTTGTAATCCTTCGTTTGATGCACCAAACACATGATTCATGGACTAACATGAGTTTACTGCCGTAAACTCATGTGTTTAAGGTAGTAAACTCCCCAAGAACATCTTCTTAGACTGTAAACACCTTTCCAAGGTGTTTAAGTGCCTTTAACACCTTCCTATGCTCATATAAGTGACTAGAACCTTACATGCATCAGTTAGAACCACCAAACAACAATATTAATGGACCAACATGAGTTACTCCCGTAAACTCATGTGTTTATGGTCATAAACTCCTCAAGTAGTGGTCATGAACCGTAAACTCCCTAAAATGGTCCATTTGGAGCCCAAACCACTTCATATGCCCTAGAATTGAACCTAGCCTAGTTCCTCAAGTGTTATAAGACCTTAGTGCATCAAAGAACACACCATCCATGAGTTTACGACTGTAAACTCATGGGGATATGGTCTTAGGGCCGTAAACTCTATAAAGAGTTTACTCTTGAAGAGTAAACTCCCTAAATAGGCCATACACACCCTTAGATGTTACGCGGGACACTCCTAGCACTTGACCAAAGTGTTGTCCGCATTTTAGGATGCGTATATGTGTTTAATTAGTATTATATTTACTAATTGTATGTAAACATATGTCATCATATGTTAATAGGTCACTGAGTGTGTTCAAGTCTTTACTTGACACCGAGCACCCAACCGGCACTTTCATTTGATCCGATTACAACAGGTGAGTTCATACCCCTGAATTAACCTTTTAAATGCTTTTACGGGGGGGGGGGGGGGATACAAGTTAAAACATGTCAGTTATCATATCAATCACATGTGATTGATAACCCGCATGCACAAGGATTTATTACACTTTCAGTTGTTTTACCAAGTATAATACCATAGATGGTTTTTCCAAAATGTTTTCACTTGTTTAAATCTTTTCTCAAATTATCTCTTGTGCTGTAAGTTTTACTTCAAATTCAGTTACAGCAGTATTTTAAACAAAGGTTTTCTTCACTTATATTGTTTTATCAGAAATTTACATTCAAAACGTGTTCATGAAAGGTTTTCAAAGGATTTCCAAAGGTCTTCAAGTTTATTTTACAAAAGGATATCAAGTCACAATTTTCTTAAGTCTAAAGGATTTTGCAATGTTTTCTTCTGTGCTTCTATACTACTACTTCGTTAAACGCTTCTACTTTTTTAACGCTTGTACTTCGTTAAACACTTCTACTTTGTTAACGCTTCTACTTCGTTAAACGCTTCTACTTTGTTAATGCTTCTACTTCGTTAAACACTGCTACTTTGTTAACGTTTCTACTTCGTTAAACGCTTCTACTTAGTTAAATGCTTCTACGTCGTTAAATGCATGCCTATACATGTATAGTTAAATAAATGATGTTTAAAGGACTTAGGAAGGCTAGTTCGCCCTATTTCCTTTTCCTCGTTGGGATGTTGTCTGGTGGGTATCGGATATCCGTCCGAAGGACTTTTAAACATTAATTATATATCATGTATACATGTATAGACATGAAGGTTTACATCGATCAGTCCAGTTGTGAGTCTCTACCGTTAGTCCAGCACTTACATCAGAATTCACTATTCGAGATGCATCTTCAAGACACGGATCTCCCTGTCGTCGAGTTGGTAACCAGAGTCTCCTGTGGGGAGAGCGGACATTGTGTGTATAGATCTATACGGGACTGACACTCCTGCACCCTGACTGCTAGCTACAGTCCACGGCCTACCAAGCCAAGGGGTGACAAATGTCACATTTATTCCGACGCTTGTAGGGCGTCAAGTACTCTAGTGTCAATCAGTATGGTTACGAGTATCTTATGTTTACCTTATAATTCATGGCCTTAAGGTAACAAGAATTAACACTGTATTTCTGAGACAACACTTTTAGGATCATTCCTTGTTTTAGACCTTGCTAGTTGTATCTTTCATTTGATATTGTCTGGGGTCTGTGCTTCTTTGTTTTAGGCCTTGCTAGCTGTATCTTTCATTTGATACTGTCTGGGGTCTGTGTTTCTTTTAGAACTTGCTAGCCGTATCGTACATTTGATGTCGTCTGGGGTCTGTGTTTTCTTTTGTTAGACTGAGCCAGGCGTATCATTCAATCGATACTCTCCTGGAGTCTATGATTTCTTTGCCTTAGTCAGCAGTATTTTCGGCTGAGGCATATGTTATTTTCCCTTAGTACTTCTACTAGTGATATTCTCCTACTTTCTTTAAAGTCAAATACCGTATTTTGGTAATGATAATATTTCAGGGAATTTCTCTTTAAAACATAACACTATTGAGTCTTGGTAGAAGACTGCTTTTATTTAGAAAATATAGGATTTTCTGGAAAGGACTCTAATACACCGTTGATTCTAAACTACTACTTTTATAAAGTTATTTTGAATAAAATGCTTACATACACAAATGACACTAAATACTTATGAACTCACCAGCATTTATAAAAATGTTGATACTCGCTTTCAAAATAACTTGTATTCTCAGGTCAGCAATAGACAGGTACATCCCAGGAGCTTTTGGTGAAGACAGTTTAGTACCAAGCTGTACCTATATTATTACTTGTATTACTTTGAGGTTGCTGTGAATTGTAACTTATGTAAAAATATTACTATTAATGCAATGGTTGTTGTACTTTGATTACTATACTACATATGTTGTGACACTTGACATGAAGTTATCCACCCCAGAACGTTTCCGCCGTTCCGGTTTTAGGGTGTGACATGTATCATTCTATATTCTTGCTTTTAGTATGGATCATGTTAGGACACATAGCTACCACGTCGCATAACCTGGCAGTATAAGCTATTATGTCGGTCCCCTTCATCTTGAGGTTCCAAAGTTCTTTTTCGAGTTTCTGAACTTCGCCCCTAGGACAGTTCTCCCTCATGAATAGGTCCTTCAGTGTGTCCCAGCCCATGGCGTTGGCTGTTACCAAGGAGAGTGATTTGACATGGCCATTCCACCATGTCAAGGCCCTTTCGGTGAAAGTGGCAGCAACGAACTTTATTTTGCTTTCTTCGGGGCATGCGCACATTTCGAAGAGAGATTTTCGATCCATTGGGACAAAGCAAGGATTCCTCTGGTCCCATTGAAAGATGTCGGTTTGCAGTTCATGAAATCCTTGTAAGTACACCCCTGTGTACGTGAGGGAATTTCACCATGTCTGGAGTTGATACCCATTCCAGCTCCACTGGCATCACCGGAATTCATTTGAGCCATAGTGGCTATTACAGCAGTAGTTACAGCTGTTTTGAACATTATTGGATCGAACTGTGGAGGAGGAGGTGATGGAGGTGGATTTTGAGTTGCAGTTCTGCCTCTGTTCGGACGCTTGCGGGGAGGCACCTTTTACTGGAAATTTATAAAGATGAAGATAATAGTAAGAATTGATTGTATATAAGTTGTGAGAGTTACACAGACCAAGCTGACATAGTTCAATTATCAGATAGAATCATAGCAATAGAGTAGAAAAACACAAAACTACAGACTTTCTCACAAAGTAGATAACTGCCAGTATTACTAGTAATAATGATGTAAAATGAATCCGGGAAAAACGACCTAACAGTAGGTCTTACATCAAACCATAAGGGAAAATGTTGGCAGCTTAGAGGCCTAATTAGAGTACTTTCAAAGTTAGGAACGTTTACAGACAAGTGCTCTACCGAGCATAGAAAGAGAAAAGGCTATTCCTTAAACGAAAGGGAAAGATAAGTAGATATCTTCTACTGTCGACGGGTACTCATTGGGCGAACCCGAAGATCATCCAGTTGGCATACAACTTCCTGAAGATGTCTTTCCTGAACCCTCTAACGCGCTCGGAGTTCCCTAACTTCGGCTCGGGATGCAGCTAGTTGTTGCTGCAGAGCCTCATTGGTCCTCCTAGTCCTATTCATGGCTTCTTCTAGTTGGCAGATACAGACAGTGTTAAGGTTGGAGTTGGCATCAATTTCCATGACTCTGCCAATGTCGGCTTGACCTTGTTCGGTGTTCCTGGCAATCCTACGGACCATGATGGGCAAGACTCGGTTCGCTGCACCTCCCTCGCTTATGTTGTAGAAGCTTCTGTTTCCGTTGAAAGGTAAAGGCTGACCATGCTCATCGCTCCATCGATTCAAGGTTATTGCCCACATGGGGGTGGGACCTTAAAATGTCAGACGGGGATTAAGGTTTGGAGCTACTAGGGGCAGGTTGTTGACTTCTGGTTTGGAGTCGGAGCTATCCGAAAAGCCTTCAGCACGGTGATCATCGAAAGGGATCAAGTGATCATCTTCTGGCTCCTCATCGAGCCATCCCCCATTGCCTTGGTTTGGATAGTATGAATCGCTAGGAAGGTGGAAGCCAGCCATGCTATCTACGCGAGAATGGGGAAAGAAAGGTTAATAGACGTACTAATCTAGGATACTTATAAGATGATCGTTACTAGCCAACCCAATACTTGCATAGTGCATATCAATTATATGTAACCGAAGCAGGATAGACCTTCGAATAAGCGACCCTAACTCTAAGTCCACAATCAAACAAGAACAGGAAATGAAGCAAAGGTCACAGATTCTAATTCTATAGCGCCCTAGTCACATGTAACCGTGGTGTATCCACTTAGCAACTATTGCCCTACTAGTAACGACCCTTTTTAGTTATCACATATGTAGTTAATAGAATGCAGAATACTCATATAGTATTCTTGTTCTAACGTTCTTGTGGTAGTGTTGGTAAGTTTTTAGACTTGTTGCAACACCACAATCACTCTTTGGCACATGCTAGTCACTCCTAGAAAAATGTAGTTGATCAGGCTACATCCACCCAGATGTGACTATATGTCTCTAAGCCTAATTGTGTTGCTCAACAATCTTAATTATACTATTGTTCTGTTCTAGTATGATACTGACCCTTTGTATTTGTGGACGTGTGTGTGTATATATATATATATATATATATATATATATATATATACTTGGTTAAATATTTTAACATTTAAAAGTATATAGTCTTGGTCAGAGTGTTTTAGTCCCAAAGTGCTTATAGTTCTTATATCTTTTATGAGTTGATACACTTGATTCACTATAAACAATGTTCTGATACCAATTTGTCACGCCCCAAAACCGAGAACGGCGGAAAACGTTCTGGGATGGAGGGCGTCATGTACAGTATCATAACAATTGCATAATAGTAAAAACAAGCGACAATAACCATTGCATTAATATAGTAATTGTAAATACAAGTGTGTTATGTACAGTTTGATAGACACCAAAAGTATAAACAAAAATAAGAGATGGGTCTTGTATATGCTCCATCTTCTCAAAAGCTGCATCAGTACCTGTCTATTTTTGACCTAAGAATACAGGTTATTTTGAAAACGAGTATCAGCATAAAGCTAGTGAGTGCATAAGAATTTAGTGTCGTTGCTTGTATAAAAGTGTTTACAATCAAGTAATATAAAAGCTGTGACTAATGTTTGAAATAGTAAAATCCCTAGAAAATCCTATATTTTCCAGATTTGCATATTTGTAAGTTTGATCCTTTGAGTGTATAAAAGTTCTCCCATTGCGACTGTCAATCATGAAAATAAGGTTATAGATTTCATTTATGTAAAGTAAATGAGGAAAGATAATATCTTATTTCAGCAGTTTTACTGCCGACTAGATATAGTAGTGTTGCAAACTTTAGTTTAGTAATATATGTATATATATTCACTTCGGGAAGTTGGTTTTAGCCTTTAATTCTTAGTGTGTTACTTTGGGTATGAATGTGATTTCTCATGTAACCAATCTGAGTGATAATAGAGTGTCCGATGACCTTCTCAGTCATACGTAGTGTAGCGATGTTTCATCACCCTTGGGCCTAGTCGGCTCAGACTGTAGTTAGCAGTCGAGATGTAATAGTGTCCGTCCTGTATAGATCTATACATGTAGTGGTTGCTTTCCCTCCGAGAAGCTCTGGTTACACGGTGTTTGCACAGTAGGGTGCCGTATAGAGGAATAGTGTGTCACATTCTGGATTAGTGTATTCTCTTGTATTATAGTATAATGAACTTTTTAGTATAATGTATAGAGTGTTATCTTTAACATGTATTAACTCGTAATAGTAGTAATTATAGTGACCATCATAGTGATAGGGGTAATGAGCAGTAGTCTTAACTATACCTATTATAGTTTAATAGAGTGTGGGATTTGCATGCCTTTGATTTACAAAGGTATTGAATTAAGTGAAGAATTTCATATCTAACACAAATATATATGATATATAACTAAGAATTCAACGACAGTCGGACAGATAACGGTATACCCTAAGACCACAATCAAACAAGAACAGGAAGTAAGGCGAGCTATCAGTCCTAAGTCCTTCAAGTCTTACTTATATAAATATATTGGTGTATATATAGTTTAAAAGAAAAGAAGTTTATAAATAGTTTGAGAATAGTTTAATAACAATTTAACATAGAAAATGCGTTTGATAAATATTTAAAACAGTTTTGTTGACAAGTAGCTAAGAGTATAGAAAATCCTTTTTGGTTGCAAAGTATAAATCACATGTGATTGATACTATAGCTTGTTGTATTCAACTTGTATTCCCCCCCCCCCATAAAACATTAAAAAACGTTTGAAAGGTTAATTAAGGGGTATGAACTCACCTGCAGCGGGTGGATCGGATGGAAGTCTCGGTTGAGTGTTTGGTGTCAAGTGAATATTTGAACACACTTTATGACCTTAGTAACATATGAATACATATGTTTGCATATAATTAGTGATTAAAACACTAATTTAACACGTATAGACATCCTAATGCGAAGAAAAACGCTTTGGTCAAGTGCTAGGAGGCTATTGGGTTGAAAGGAAGGAGTATAAGGCCTCACTATGGAGTTTACTCCTTAATTACCCACCTTAGGTGAGTTTGCGGTTGAGGGACCAATTCCCCCATGAGTTTACGGCTATAAACTCATGGGAGGAGTGTATTTGAGTGTTTAAGGTTCTCTTACATCACTAGTAAGGGTTCTAAGGTTAAATCCATGGCTTTAGAAGTGATTAGGGTCTAAAAGGGGTACTCCCTTGGAGTTTGCGGTCCGTGGACCTCTCATTGGGAGTTTACGGTCGTGAACACTATTGTTTACGACCGTAAGCCCTTGGACACCTCTTTTCCTTCGTTTTTGTGGTCCTAAGCTCACTCCTACAAGTTTCTAGGTCAAGGTCCAAGGCTAAATAAGGGGTTTAGGGCTCATTTTGCATCATTTGAGGGAGTTTATGGCCTAAGAATGTTCTTGGTCCGTAAACCCTCATTCAAGCCTCCAAACTTGATGTTTAAGGTCCAAAACACTTCAAGGTTAAGTTCTAAGCTAGTCTCTAATCCTAAAGAAGGGATTTGGGGGCATTTTGGCACCCTTTTAGGGGTTTACGGCCTAAGAGGGTTGTTGGGCCGTAAACTCCTTGTTCTTGACATTATTGGATGATTTTAATGTTATATTGACATGAAATGAGCTTTAGAACAATCTAGGGTAAGAGAACTTACAGTTTGGGAGCGAAAACTTGTGGATTTTTGGAAGAAATCGGGCCTTTGAAGAGAGAGAGTAGAGAGAGTGTGTCTAGGGTGGGAAAAACTCAAGTTGGTGACCACTCAACC
Source organism: Lactuca serriola (assembly GCF_051521515.1). Lineage (NCBI taxonomy): Eukaryota > Viridiplantae > Streptophyta > Magnoliopsida > Asterales > Asteraceae > Lactuca > Lactuca serriola. The sequence goes on along the minus strand of NC_136413.1, from coordinate 127,904,340 downwards.
CTTATATAGTGTTTGAGTTTGTGGCCGGGTGGGAATCTACCCAATACCGACGTTAAATGGAGTTTAAAATTTTACCCGATTAAATGGTCATAATCCGGCTTAGTCGTAAACTAAAATTTTTCTCAATTAAATTCGAGGGTGCTACATGTGTTTTTATTTCATTTCAACACTTTATGAAATAAAATAAAAACATTAATTTATTTGACTAACCCAAAATTTTAACGAAAATAATAATAACAATTATTTTATTAGCGGAAATGGGTTATAGTGACAGAATAAATTTCAGGTTGTCATATTTTCTAAATTAAATATACGTAAAGTTACAAAAATAAACTTTTGAAATGATTGGTCCACAATCATTCTTACATCCACACAACAATTAGTTGGAATATTTGAACAGCTCTCTCTCTCTCTCTCTCTCTCTCTCTCTCTATATATATATATATATATATATATATATATATATATATATATATATATATATATATATGTATATATATATATATATATATATATATATATATATAGGGTTAGGATCAAATGTGAACTTTAAATATTGTATGAATGTATGACTAATTTTTGTCCATTGGATTAAAAGAAATGAAGGGTTGTGATATTAGGATACATGTTATTAACATGTGGTAGCATTTACCATATACTTGCATTTAATTAATTGTAAAAGAGATTAAAAAGTATATATGGAAGGTGGATTTTCATTGGAACTGTAACCGTTCTTTACATAATATACTCAAAAAAACTTGAAACATATTTCATTCTTTAAGATTTGTGTTTTCTTTTTTCACCACTTATGATATTTGATTTTTTTCTTGATCATGAGGACAATTAAGAATTAATTTGTGACTTATTTTATGTCATTCTTATGCTTAAGAATTACAATCTTTTAACAATTCTTAGGGTTGATACAAAATTAAGAATCAATCTTTTTAAAAAGTATAACTTTTTATATATCATGAAAATCGTTAAGAATCGATTTATTAATTAGAACTCCATGCTTGATGATAAGAAAGATTATGAATGACATTTTCAATTCGTAAGAAAATTTCGTAGAATCAAACATTTATTAGATGTCATAACAAGCATTCTTAAAACATAGTTTAACATTGTTGAAGAATAAAACATTAATTACAATTGCATAACCAAATTTTTTCAAACAGTAAAAATTATATATGTTCTTGAAGAATAAGACAAGAAATTCTTTAAGAATATCTTTATTCGTTTGGTTAATTTTTTTATTATCGGGCATTCATTCTTTTAAAAGTAAAAACATTCTTAAAGTTTAAGAGTTCATATAGATATTCTATGTGAATTACACACTCTTAAAGAATAAGATTATGTATATTCTAATTAATAAGAATCATATAAAAACTAATAAAAATCATAATATAATTTGTTGATGCGTTTTACAAAATTGTTAATACATGCTAAAAGAATATACATTCTAAAAGAATGAGGTTTTTATAAAACCTAATACAAATGATAGTATAACTGGTTGTTGCATTCTGCAAAATTACGAATACATGTGGAAAAAATATATATTCTTAAAGAATGAGGGTTTTTTTAATGTATATTCTGAAAGAATATCATAGAAACAAAGAGAACAAATATAATTACTACTGCATCTCTATAAAAATCATGTCAATGAAGACAACACTTCAAGATTAAAAAAAACGATCCTCCTTTCTTTTCCTCTGCGATTCTCCTTTTTCATGTGTGTGTAAAAAATTCAAGAACTCAGGAAAAGGGATCGCCTTCTTAACTAAGTTCATAGACTTTGCTAATTGCTGCTCCTCAACTATGTTAGGCTACTTGAACACAAAGAAAACTAAGTTAATTTCAAGCTCACATGATAAAAAAAAAAGTTTAAAAATAACAAGGCAAAATCACTAAGTTAATTTCAAAGTCATATGACTAATATTGTGTAATGTGTACATAATGTATATGCTAAGATTTTGTGTAAATAATGAATATGCTACTGCATATAAAGAATAGATGTCAAGATTTTGTGATTCATTTACTGTACTAAAAGGCAAAACCACACACAAACTATGTTTGACATGTCTTGAATGGTACTTTTCACATTAGAAACCAATGTAAGTGATTTCCTTTCCCCTCTTATTATTATTATTTTTAATAAAAATCAAATGTACCATTGTAATCATTCAAGATGGAAGGAATTAAATTGAGATTCCATAACTAAATTGAATTGTCTTGAAATTGAAATCATATTATTTTCTTGCAATCATTGGCATCACAGACATTGCAGAAGGTAAAATGTAGGTGTATAATATAACTTAAACTTCTATCTGCACATAAAAAAACATAGGTGAAATCGACCCTCCTTAAGCACATAAAAATAGCACAGCAAAAAAAACAGATATGAAAATGGAAAACAAACTTGATGAAGTAATGAAGATGAAGGTCACGATTTTTGTGACTACCCGAAGCAAAAAAAAAAAAAAAAAAAAAAAAAAAAAAAAAAAAAAAAAAAAAAAAGAAAGAAAGAAAAACTGCTTACAGTCATTAAAGGATGCTTAGAACCTGATTTCAATATGATTTTACATTCAATTACAAGACTAAAAAATAATCCTTAAGAATTTGATTTGCTTATCCTTTCAAGCTTTATTCCTTGCAATTTCTCCCTTTTTTTATTTAGGTTGAAAAATGAGGATTGGGGCTTATTTGGATAGCAAAAGGGAGAAATGGGGTCCAATATAGTAGGCCGGGCGTGGGAATTCACAATCCCACAATATCACTGAACGGAAAAATTCTCATTCCTAGGGTTCATATGTAGGGTAATTTTCCTTAAAATGTTGCAACATGAGAGATATAGTACTAGTAGCAGAAAGAGAAATAGACATTAAATTAACATGTTTTGCTAATTTTACTTACATACTATGATGCAATGTTCCAATGCTAGGCAAATCAAGATGCAAAGAGGCGGAGGTGAGCGAATGAAGATGTAGAGAAAGAGGCAACATGTCGTTGGTGATTCATTATTTGTGTGTGTTGGTAAATATCTGTGTTGGTGAGTGGCGATGGTAGCCATGGATTCCGGACCACTATTGATTTTTGGGGGAACAATCAACCAACAAGAAGATAGAGAAAATGGTCGGTGAGGACAATCGAGAAGAATGGAGAGATAAAGAGGTCGACTGATACAAGGTTTCCTTTTATAAAAATAAGTTACAATTTTGGTATTTAATTTATTAATTATCGAATTCATTATAATACTCTTATATATTGATTGGTCCACAATTTGTTATACATTCACACAACAGATATGTGTTATATATGAACCTAACTCTCTCTCTCTCTCTCTTTCTCTCTCTCTCTCTCTCTCTCTCTATATATATATATATATATATATATATATATATATATATATATATATATACACTGTGTGTCTTTATGTGTGTGTGTTTGGTGTTAAAGGTTATAATTTTAACAATAAAATATTACATCAACTAGCAAATATCTTACATGCAGGACATAACTGTGCCTAAATAGGAAAATTGTCGAAAGATAGATGGGTACAAAGGCACAACCGGATTGGAATGGGTAATAGACACAATTGGATTGGATTGAAGATATTTTTTGGTAAAATTAGGATTGAAGACAACAAGTTATATAAAAGTGTTCGGTAATACTAAGAAGAATACACAATGCCCATCTAAAGTTTATTTATTATCTCAAATCAACTAAAAATTATCTTTAGAAATGTTATCTAAATATAAGTGATTTTTTTAAAGCTAATTAACAACTAAGGGGTTATTTGTTAACTACTTAATGAAATCTTTCATAAGCCACGTCTAAATCCATCCATATTAGGGCGTGTTCGGAGCGTTTGAGAGCTTCTACCTTCTACCGTTTGACAAAACACTCCGTTTAAAACAACAGAAAGTCCCGTTTGGCACTACAAGCTTCTAGCGTTTAGTTTAATCAAAACGCTTCAAATCCAAATGTTACTTCATGTGACGTTTAATAAAACGCTACAAGCTACAATTTATCCCCTACCAGCTAGTTTTGCCGAACACACCCTTAATCCGTATATTTTGGAGTTTTTTTTACCATAGTGATGTTTTTTAAAAACTTATTTACCAAACAAATGTGGTTTTCAACTTATTTACCGTTTAGGGTGATACCAATAAAAAAAATTTTAAAAAATGGAGAGAGAGAGAGAGAGAGAGAGAGAGAGAGGTAAGATCACGACCCCCGATACCCAGTCCCCAACGTCGACATCTTCAATTGATCGCTTCTATCGTCCTCTTTGATTTCAGCCATAGTCGAAGCCAACGACTTCGATTCGGACCACAAAGGGACGCCGGCTAGTACGCCTCCACCACAGAAGATTCTGACAAGTACACCTCCGCTGCAGAAGACGACGACAACCATAAATCTTGTGATTCTTCTTTGATTTTGGCCACAGATGACGTCGGTGAATCCAATTATGGCCACAACAAACTCAGTAGTTGTAGATTGATTTTCCTGTAAATTCGACTCCTCCTTTGATTTTTGACTTCAACTAGTTATCTTTGGATTGATTCCTATGATTATTTGCTACTACATTCCATCTGTTATTTTCTTATTTGCAAACTGTTATTCCACTGTGATTCCTACTTTGATTTACAATTGTAATTTGCTTATTTGCAATTGTTATTCCACATTTGATTCCTACTTTGATTTACAATTTTTATTTGCTTCAACATTCTTATTTTGGGAGTTGATGGTAATAATCAGATTTTACCCCTTGAATTTGCTATTGTAGAAAATGAATCATATGACAGTTGGAGTTGGTTTCTTTCTTATAACAATAGTCATGTGGTGAAAGAGTGTGTAGGTATTTGTTTAATATCTTATCGTCATTTAGGAATCCTAAAGGTAGTCAATGAGCATGGATGTCCATGGTTAGAGCCACGTGGTTTTAATAGGTATTATTACTGTTTTTTGTACAACTTTTTTCATAGTTATTATTTATAAGTAACATTATTTTTTTTACTTTATAGGTATTGTTTACGACATTTTATCAACAACTTTAATGACAGGTTTCGTAATTTAGAATTGAAAGCTTTAGCTTATTGTGCCGGGAGTCAGAATCAAGTTTGAAAATTCAACTCCATCATGGAAGAAATGGGGAAGCTAAATCCACAAGCTCGAAAGTGGCTAGAGGGATATCCACTTGATAGATGGACACTTGCACATGATGGTGAGAGGAGATGTGTACTTAAAGGTTCTCATTTTTTTACCAATCACGGCTTGTGTCCAACTTACTTTCTATAGATTGATACATTATTTTGAAGTGAGGCGTCATTTAGGATCTAGTGCCCGAGCTAATGGAGATGCGTATACTCCTCAAGTTGTTGTAAGACAAGTAGCTTTGATGTCAAAAGCAAGTGCACACTCATTGAGATCTTTTAATCGATAGAAATGTATATTTGAGTTGATAACTCAAAGAGGTAAAAATGTGCAAGTAGTTAATTTGGACAAAAAAAAACTTGCATATGTGGTAAGTGGGAGGTATTTAAATATCTTTTTTCTCATGTTTTGAGTACATGTGCTAAACTATCATTTAATAGTTGGCAATATATTCATAAATGTTACTCCATTGCAAAGTATTATTCTACTTGGGCATCCGAGTTTTCTCCACTTGCTCATGAAGTGTATTGGCCATAATCTTTATCTAGACAATTGCTTCCAAATTTTGAGCTTTTACAGAATAAAAAAGGGCGTCATCGCTCAATAAGACTATGAAATGGAATGGACATCAAAGAAGGGAAAAATGGGTACATTTGTGGGATTTATAGGCAAAGTGATCATAATCGGAAAAAAATGTCCCTTTAAGCCAACGTGAATGAAGAGATATTAAAGCCAATCGGTTCAATCAATAGAAATATTTATTTTTTCATTCTGTTTTTGTAAAAAGTCATTATTGGATTTGTACGCAAAAAAATACATTGTACGTTTGATGTTGACTTTAATCTACGATGTCTAATATTATTGTTTTTCAATTAATCTTATTTACAATTTAGGATATTTATTGAGATTCCATCAATTTGTTATGATGATTAAATGACATATAAGAAAAAACATCATAAATGGTCCCTGTGGTTACCCAAAATATAAAGTTTAGTCCCTGTGGTTTAAAAACCTCATAGATGGTCCCTGTGTTTTCAAAACTTTTGACGATTGGTCCTTATTGCTAACTGCGTTAAGTTTTTCTGTTAAGTGAAGGGTATTTTCGTCATTTGACTACTACAGGGACCATTTATGATGTATTCTCTTATTTTTTATTGAAAAGAAAAAAAAATTAAATATAAAAAATTTATATACAAAAACTATCTCTCTCTCTCTCTCTCGCTCTCTCTCTCTCTCCCCCCCTCCCCTCTCTCTCTCTCTCTAAAAACACATATAGAAACGGAAAACAAAATGCTGGAAAAATCAAACCAACAACTTCATTGAGCCCCACCATCTTTTCACCATTCTTGTTCATCCAAAAGTTGATTCACCCACCTCCTATCCCTCTATACTTTTCCATTCCTCCGATTTCGATGGGGGAATTGATTTATTGGTTGTTCTTGATTTTGGTTTGGAGTTGATTACAAGTTTTAATTTTTATTTGGGGATGGGTTCAGAGGGAGATGACGATGGTGAAGAAGAACAGGTTGGAGGCGAGAGGAGGTTGGAGAGGTGAGATGAGGGGCAGAAGTATAAGACACACACATAGATTTCTTGTGTGACTAGGGAGCTTTCATCCCTATTCAAAAATTGATGAAGGTGAAACCTTCATCCCTATTCAAAACACAGTTATAGAACCTCAACAAAATCAAAGATTTAGGTTTCTTGTTCCAAAACCCTTAGAAAACCTACAAGTAAATCAAAAGTTTGGCATCTAAAAACAAACCCACAAATCAAAGGTTGGGATACGATTGTAGATCTGAAGCTAGTTTCCAGCTCAGGTAACAACTTAACCGCTTTATCTACAGTTTCTTGAAGCTAATGATATGAAGAAAAATCAAGAAATTCATTGGGTAATGCAGATTCGATTGTTTCCAGTATGATTTTGCAAGATTCGACAGCTTCTCTAAATTGTCTTAGCACTTGTAACGACTCTGATTTGAGAAAAACAGCTTGGAAGAGCGTCACAATCGTCTTAGGGCTTGTAACGACTATGATTTGAGATACACAGCAGGAATGTCAATTCCTTCGAAAACATGAAGTGCACCTTTAACGTTTCCTTTTTGATACTCTAATTGACCCAATAACGGTCATGATGACAATTGGTCTTGGCTTATTTTTTGAACTAGGAGGGCAACCATGTGGTCACAGTATCTCAAATTCTGCTATCAGAGCTAACAATGTGTTGGTTGTTGTCGTATTCAGAATCAAGAGGGATTTGGAGATGGAGGTAAGGGCATTGTTGTAGGGTTTGTAAGGAGAACGGGGAAGTGGAGCTCAAGTCTAAATTGTTTGACATGTTATAAATATGGATTATAACATGGATCAGGATGATGAAATATAATACAAAGAAACAAGAAGAAAAAGATGAAGAATTTATGATGTGATCTCGAAAATGCAAAGCTAAGGATGAACTTTAATATGGTTGTTTCTATGGTAAACGAGAGAGAGAGAGAGAGAGAGAGAGATTAAATAATTATATTTAACTTCTTTTAAAAAAATAAGAAAAAACATCATAAATTGTCCATGTGGTAGTGAAATGACGAAAATACCCTTCAATTAACAGACAAAACTTAACGGAGTTAACAATAAGGATCAATCGTCAAAAGTTTTAAAAACACAGGGACCATCTATGAGGTTTTTAAACCACGGGAACTAAACTTCAGATTTTGGGTAACCACATGAACCATTTATGATGTTTTTTCGACATATAATATATTTGTAATTTTTTTTATATAAGTTAATAGCAAAGAGTTAAAAAGATGGTCAAAAATTATATTAAAAAAATACTAAAAGTTAAAACTATAGTTGAAAATATTAAAAAATGTTTAAAAAAATACTATTTTGGTAAATATTTTGACTATTATTCTATTCTGGTAAATATATTTGAAACTAAACCTATTCGGTATTTTTTTTTTTTTCAAACACACCCATTTGGTCATAAACTCGTGTGTTTTGCATAGCCTCTAAATACATTAAAAGCGTAAAAATGTTTTGTAAAGCACAGGGACATGTGACTTGTGTTCTTGAGAGAGAGAGAGAGAGAGAGAGACCCTTTTTCATTTTTTGATTATTAAAATAAATAAATAGGTATTAGATTGTTAAGAAAAAAAAATGAAAAATAAATACACCAAGGGTATTGCAGCCATTTCAATATTCGGAGGGACCAAATACGCAACCAAACTAGCTCAAAAGAACCACCAATCCCAAAAAAAATCGGGGTTGGACCAAAATCCAAAAAAAAAATGCGACCAATTTTGCAATTTTGTCTAAATAAATCTATATTTATGCACAAACTAGGTTGAATGTACAGAAGGAAGCAAAGTCAATTCCAATCCAGCAAGTATGCGAGTGAGATGGTTTCTGATTCTTCAAGGCAAACAGAAACACCTCCATCCATGAAATTTAATCCTCTCTCCAAATTCCACAAGCCTGCATCCAAGTAGTGAATGAAAACAATTACAACTATTTTCATAATCACTGAAGATACTATATGTCATTAAGGCATTGTGCTTTACAAAACTTGAAAATTATAGCATTATACTTTCAATTTTTCCTTCTTAAAGAACACAAATACATACACAAATTTATAAAAACATACATATGATTAAGCAAGATTCTTACCTGAAAAAGCAATAGTATTGGCATTAACCAATCACTATCATGGCTCCTGATATGATAATCATTTGGAAGCTCAATCCTGAATTTTGTTTATAAAAACAAAACAAATTTAGAAACTCACATAAAAGAAACATTAAAAAATATATATTATTCATGTATATGATGTTATTTATCAACAGTTATATACTCCCTCCGTCCCAAAATTATTGTCCACAGACAAAAAACACATAGATTAAGAAAAACAATCATTATTTTTGTCTTTTTGAGTAAAATGACCCTCTTGCCCTTTTCTAAAACCAATGGGAAATATACATTTGTAATTATTCAAGTTTACTTTATTAAATGTTAGGGGTAATATGGTAAAACTGTATATCTACTTTTGGTAGTGGACAATAATTTTGGGACAAACTAAAATAGTAAGGTGGACAATAATTTTGGGACGGAGGGAGTATATGATAAAGCTTACTTCTTGAGATAGACTTTGCAGCATCCCTTGTTTGTTCTTTGGAGTAATCTCAAGATCTTACACTGCAGCTATAAAGGAAATAACCTACTTATGAATGTCAATTATCCTGTCTATATAATTTTAAAATCAAAAGAATTACAAGTTTTTGAAGAAACAAAGTGAACAAAAAAAGAAGTGTGTATATACATTCAAGTTTCATCCACTTATGAAGTACTTTTTTATAAAAGGAATATCATTCTAAAAATCTCATCTACAAAAATTGAGAACCTATTACCTACCATTTTATCATTCTTGATTTTTGGTTGATTTCTGGTTCCACCCATGAATTAAAGTAGTGTAAGTTATTTGATCTAAATCTACACCTCTTTGAGACATTTCATCAAACAGTTGGAGGGCATCTTCAATCCTCCCTTCCTTTGAATACCCCTTCGCCAGTGTATTATACGTAACAACATCAGGAACAATTCCCTTTTCTTTCATCTCTCCAAGAAGCTTCACAGCTTCATCTGTTTCACCAAGTCTGCAATACCCATCCATCATAACTGTATACGTGATTTTATTAGGGTTTATCCCATATGAACACATTTCCCCCAAAATTGCTTCCACTTTATCCATCTCCCCAATCTTACAATACCCATTGATTAAAGCAGTATAACACACAACATTTGGTGATAAACCAAATTCCCTCATTTCATCAATCATAAGCTTTGCATCTTCAACACATCCGATTTTGCAGTGTCCATCGATTAAAGAAGAATAAGTTTCAGAAGTCGGTTGAATTCCTTTACTTTTCATCTCATTACAAACCCTAATCGCCTCTTTCATATCACCCATTCTTGTGTATCCTCTAATAAGAGAATTATAGATAAAAGAGTTGACTTCCATTTTCTCGTTGACTATCTTGTTAAAAAGATCTTTTCCCTTTTCGACTTGATCACATTTACAAAACCCTTCGATGATAACTCCATATGTAGAAACATCAGGAGTCAAATCTTTAGTTTTACACTTCTCAAAAAGCATCAAAGCTTCATCCATCTTACCCTTTTGACACAACCCGTTTATCAACGAAGTGAAAGTCGAAATATCCGGTGAAATTCCTTTTTTACCCATCTCTTCACTCAATTGAAAACCTTCATCGAATCTCCCCTCTTTGCAATGCCATGAGATCAAAATGTTGTATGTAGATCTATCAAAATGTAACCCTTTTTGTAACATCTCTTTAAGAATCTTTATAACCTCTTTTGCATTTGAAGATTCACAAAGACCATGAATAAGGGCATTTGATGTTATTATATTTGGAAAAAAACATTTTTCAAGTAGTTTAAACCAAAGATTAACTGCTTCTGAATGTTTACCTTGATTACAAAGACCAGTAATTATCATAGTCAACAACTTATCATTTGGCTTTAAATCTCTTAACAACATTTCATGAACATATCGAAGAGCAGAATCCATTTTTGAAAGCTTACAAAGCCAATGAATAATCGAAGTAAAAGAACCCGCGTTTATTGTTAAACTAATCGATAGCATTTCCTCCAAAAGCTTTTCAGCTTCTTCAAATTGATTACTATTGCAAAATCCCTTGATGAGAGTATTGAAAGTGACAGAATTTGGATTCAATCCCTTTGATGACATGTCATTTCTAATTTCAATTGCTTTCTTCATGTCACCTTGTGTACAGTATCCATCTATCAAAGTATTATAAACAACCTCATTTGGGAGAAAACCATTGGAGGTCATTTCAGTTAAAACACTCTGAGCTTCATTGTAGTTTTGAGCTTTCAATAACCCGTTGAGAAGAACACTATATGTATTAAGACTAGGAGTTACACCTTTCTTGATCATCTTTTCTTTGAGGTGAAAAGCTTCTTGTAAGTTCTGATTCTTGCAAAGACCATGAATGATGTTATTGTAAGTTACAACATTTGGGGAAACACCAATTTCCTCCATTTGTGAGAATATGGCCATGGCTTCTTTGATTTTGTGGTCTTTACAAAGGGCGTTAATGGCTGTTGTAAAGAGATAGACATCTGGTTGAACACCTCTACGTAAAATGTTGAAGATCTCATGGGCTTTTTGAAGGAGGTTTGACTTCACGAGAGAAGTCAAGAGAAAATTACAAGTGTTTAATGATGGAAACAAGTGCTTTTCAGCTATTAACTGGACTATATCTGAAGCAGGAAGGAGGCCAAAAGCTTTGAATTGGGTACAATAAACATGAATCAACAAATCAAATGTTGGAAGGGGGAGTGCGTCTGATGTGAAATGGAATTCCATAAATAAAGTGGCAATTTCGATGTGTTTGGTTTTGGGATCATGAAGCAACACAGGGAGTTTATCGTCGATCAATTGAATCAAAAGTAATCTAGCTGGGGATTCCAGCTTTGAACCAACAAGCAAATGAATCAACAAACAATACGACTTAATACTGAATTTAAATCCGCAAGACCTGGAAGCAAAGTAAAAGAAATTCAATGCGGTTCGTGGTTTCACAGAATACCTAATATCGCAGAAAACACAATCGAACTGCTGTGGAGACAAATGTGTGACTATATCTTTACATTTAGACGAATCTAAAGATGGGTTTGATAGAATTGAAGTTACCCGTTTGATCAAATCCTGATTCTCAAGCTGCAATGGGGTTTTTTTGGGCGATGGCTTTGAATGGTTATGCTGGGTAGAGGCTGATTGAAAGGGGTTCCTCTTTAAGGGTGAGAATTTGGAGATTCTGAGCCTCTTTAAATCCATTAAGAGGCAGATGTGATTGGAAGAAGGTTTTTGTCGATGAATTTGTTATGGAAAAGCTTCATTTTGGCGATGTTGTTGAAGAAGGGGGTTGTGGTGGCGATGGTGCCATGAGTTTTGGTGCGTATGAGAAAGGGCCACGAGATCTCAGTAGCGGGTTTACTATTTGGGGTGATAAACCGCAAAACCCTGGTGTAGGGTTTGGGCGGAGGAAGCCAACCAAGACTGTTTAAGCCGATGTAGCAGCCAGCCTCTTTGGTGCTTTTTTTATTTGACAAAATGAAAACTCTGGAAATTAATGAAAAATCGGTTTTTATGTTCAGTTTTTCATTTTTTCTTTTTAGTTTTTGTTTTCCATCTTTATTTTTCATTGAAAAATTTAGAAAACGATTTTAGTTAAAACTTATTCATTTTTCATTTTCAGTTTTAGAAAATTAGAAAACGTGTTTAGATGTGTGTTTTTCTATCGGTTTTCATGTTTAGAAAACGGTAGCGGTGGTAGGATGGGGGCCGGGGGCGGTAGCGGTAGTGGGTCGGCGGCGGTGGTGATGATGACATGCGGTAGTGGTGGCGGCGACAATTGCGGCAGTGGTGGTGATGGCGGCGGTGGTGGCACTGGTGATGATGGTGATGGTGATGGTAGGTTGATGATTGTGGTAGCGGTGTTGGGTGGGTGAGTGTGCCTGTATATGTTAGTGGGTGTGTGTTTGTATGTGTGTGTGTGTGGGTTGTGTTTTTAGGTGTGTGGGTGTGGGTGTATGTATGTATGTGTGTGTGTTTGTGGGGGTGGGGGTGGGGGTGGGTGTGTGTTTGTATGTGTGTATGTGTGTATGTGTGTTTGTAGGGTGGGCATGGGTGTCGGTTTGTGTGTATGTGTGTGTATGTTTGCGGGGGTGTTAGTGTGGATGGGGTGGGTAGGTGGGATGGATATGTATGTTTGTGTGTGTATGTATGTGTGTGTCTGAAAGGGGAGGGGGGCTTGGGAGTGGGTGGGTGTGGGTAGGTAGGGGTGTGTTGGGTTGACGGTGTTAAGTTGGGGGTAGGTAGAGGTGGATGGGGGTGAAAGTGGAAAACAATGATTATTAGTTTTTCAAAAATTTTCATCTTCTTTGTAATTTTAGAAAACAGAAAATTTTTATTTTTTGTGAAAAATTTAGAAAAATAGACGAAATAAATGCGTTTTCAAAATTCTCATTATTTTAGGAAAAATTTTCCAGAAAACGGCTCATTTGTTCGGAACTAAACGCACCTTAGGATTTGGGTTTTATACAATTATTATTATAATTTTTTTAATCTAATATAACATTTCTACCAATATTTAGGTTTCATTAATTTTAATTTTAATACAACTAATATAATAAAATATAAATTAATACAAAATTATGTTTCGGTGACAACAGTTTTTCAAAATATATGGATTCAGTATACGTATCACCTATCGAAAACGTTACATATCGAGTCTATTAAGTTCCATTCTGTGCATTAGTAGTCCATGTGGTTTTTCTTTCATAATTGATTTGAAATTATAATTTCACATCATATTAGATTTTTTCTAGTTTTAAAATAATCATTTATTAATAAAAAAACACATAAACTTATATCACCATCTTTCTAAACCCACTAACCCTAAAATTTATTACTCGTCTTTTTTTTTTGAGAAGCAACTACTGTCACCACCACCACTGTCATCGTCGGCCATTGCCTACAACATCCTCCCCGTCTCTCTCTCTTTCTCTCTCTCTCTCTCTCACACACACACACACTCTCGTGTTCCATGTATTTTTCATAAAGGTTCATAATATAAAGTTGTTTGCAAAATTGGTCCATATGTTGGGCGTACGTGATAGATACGTCGGGCGTAGGTCATTTAATATGATCGTGGGTTCCCTCGAGTACATTGGGTGTACTCATGTAGGCCTTCAACCCTAAGTTGTAGGGTTTGGACCCTATTTAAACACCTTAAGACCCCATGGTGTCCCTCATCACCAACCTCCATTATCCCCACAGCATCATTTCAAAACCCTAGCCAAGTTGTGAGGTTCTTGAGGTCTTAGAGTACTTTTGTGTATTTTGGTTCATTTTTAAGAAAAAGGAGTTCATTGGAGAAGTGTTGGCAAGCTTGGAGCTTGTAGATCTAGACTTGGTTTTACATCTTGCATCTTCTAGATGTATAAAGCTTCAAACTTTATGGATTTTTAGTGTAGATCTAGTTTTGGGTTATGTTTTAGGCATGATTTGGTCCCTTGGCTTGGATCTTGTTAGCAGAAGTTACTCCATAACCTTCGAACATCATTTCTAGCCATTTCTGAGTTTGTTAAGTTATCAAAATTGGATCTTTGGGGTTATAGTCCACTTATGCATGAGTTGTTGATCTTTTTAAGAAATTATGGACCTAGGGTTTAGTGTTGGGTCCTATTAAGCCATGCAAAAGCTTAAAGTGGTCAACTTTATCAGTTAAGACCTTCTTAAGACTTAGATTTGTGAATTGGACGTTTAGACTTTAGGCATTAAGTTCTTAGTGGAAAGTTTTGGGCCTCAGTGAGGTATATTGGGCATACCCTCTTGGTACGTACGACGTAATGGGTTGAGCCCGATTTCCTTTTCTATCGAAGCCCAGTACGCCATGCGTAATGTGGTGATACGCTTGGCATACTCACCAAAAGGTCATTTGGGCCATTTTTGGGCCTTAGGTCATTATGGTTTTAGGCAATGGTTAGATGGGTCAAGTAGGGGAAGGGTAAAATGATCTTTTACCCTTGGCACAATAGAATATGATTTGGACCATTTATTAGAGGTTAGTACCCTAATTATTAATTAGGATTGATTTTGGATATGTTCAGTGTGAGGAGCTATGGTAGCAGCAGACCGAGAGTGTGATTTGTTTATCATCAGACTGAGGTGAGTCTCCTCACTGTACTTGTGGGCCGAATGCACCTATGTCGGCCCGCTGGATTATGTTGTAGGATAGTAGTAGTCTTCATGACACTTACTGATGTGTATGTGTGATTGTTGTCTTTATGACTCTTGCTAGTATGATTATATGATTAGTTGTAGGGGTGAAATAGACCCATACCAGTTAAAAGATACCAAAGGATTCGGAAGGGGCTCAACGAGTCGAAAGGGACTTAGGGAGTCGGAAGGGACTCAAAGAATCGAAAGGGACTCGGGGGTGAAATAGACATGTTACATGCTTTAGTATGATATGTATGGATGATGTGTATGTATGGTTTGTGGTATTTTGGGGAACTCACTAAACTTTGTGATTACGGTTTATGTTTAAAAGTTTTTCAAGTACTTCCGGTTCAAAAATGAAGGGTACGACATGATCGCATCGCATCCACCTGTGTTTGACATTTCATGATTTGGGGATTATACTCTGATAATTGTTTTTCTACTATGACATACTTGATGGTTTTGAAAAATATGATTGATGGTTTGGTTGATTTTAAACAAATAATTTTACTTAGTATTTTGGGATGTTACAAGTTGTATCAGAGCTTTGGTTATTCAAACACACTCTTGGGTGTGTATGAACACAAACTAGGGAATTAAGTGAAAAGAAAAAGATTTAATAAAAGGATTTTTATAAAATGGGGTGTAATGCATGCAATCGGCCAAACTCCGGTAAGTGTTACCAAAATAGTCATACATGCTTATTTATTTTTAGTATATGAATATATGAATAACATGCTAGATTAGGGCTAAGGATCTGCTCAGAGTTGTATGCTAGGAAAGATGGTTGTATATTAGGGATAAGCGTGGGACATAACCGGTACCGACCCGTACCATTCCCGATTTCCCGAAAACCAAATTTGATCAAAAGTGAATCTCGAGTACCGAACTGAATTAACATCATCGGTACCGGTACCGGGAATGGTACCGGTTTTCGGTACCAGTGGTACCGAATCCTGAATTTCATGTATTTGGAGTACCGAGTACCGTCCCATATTTTTCAATTCGGTATTGTTCAGTACCGGTTCCGGTACGGTACCGGTACGGGATTGAGATTTGGGCCAAAATTCTCATCCCTACTATATATGCCTATGCATGAGCCTTTATAACTGCATGCTAATATAGATTACAAATGATATGTTAGGATGGCTTGTTAGGCAGTGCTCTGATTAGAACTCGATGCTCGAATGTTGCTTGCTTTGTTCTTTTAGGAATCACTACTAATACTAGTTACCTATCAAGCGAATATGTTATGTTACATGTTAATTTTAAAAGGTTAGGTTTAACTCTATTACGTAGCTCTTGATTGATTACAACCATTGTAGTGTGAGACCTTGCAGTCAAAGAAATATCTAGTATTTGTTGCATGTAATTATATTTGTAAGGTAGTTAGTGGGTGTTAGTGAGAGTATCTTCTACATCTGATGACGGAGAGTGGCAGTGTAACGCTTGGTCCATGTATTATACATTTTGTAACACTCTAAAAATTCCAACCAATTTAAACTTTTCAAAAACAACCGAATTTCATAAAGTTATTACAAAAGGTTTTCAACACTTTTATTATCAGAGTATTCCCCAGAACCATATCATAAAATATAAACATGAGGAGCGGTACGATCATGCCTTTGCCTTGCCACAGTCTCCTGAAGCACCTAAAACATTTAAACCACAACTGTAAGCCCGAAATCTTAGTGAGATACCCCCAAAATACCAACCACGTATACCATACACATAGCATATCATAACATAACAGAACACAGAACAGCCATGCACTTTGGGTCTACTGTGTGACTGGTCCGCCGCACCGGCCTACAGTCCACCTGATCCACCCTCCGAGTCTAGCCATATACATCGAGTCTACAGTGTGATTGGTCCACCCGCACCGGGCCTTCAATCCACCTGGTCCACTCTCTGAGTCTACAGTATGACTGGTCCGCCCGCACCGGGCCTTCAGTTGGCCTGGTCCACTCGTCGAGCCTCGACACGTCTGGTCCGCCCTCTTTGGGCCTACAGCCTATCCGGACCACTCGTTGGGCCTTCGGGATAACCGGTCCGCCCTGGGTATGTTGGCCTACAGCATAAAGTAGGACCCGCCTCAACCCAACCCCAATCCAACAACCATGTGCACATAAACATATAATCATATAACAATCCACATCCAATCAAACCGATCTAGCAGATCACATAGCATAACCTCATCCTAACAAGGATACCGACCTAACCAGTCACTAGCATAGCATCATCCTATATACCAGGATACCGACCTTAACCAGGTCTCTAACATATACCATCCTAACTACCAGGATGCAAACATAGCAAAGCAACAACATAACAATAATACCCGGATTACAATCCGATAAAGGGCCGGCCTTGGTGCCTTAGACCCTGTTGATATAGTGAGGATAACTCACCTTGCGACTACTGACTGAAAAGGATAAGATCACGCTGCTCCAACCTCCGACACGAACTCCACCACTGATCAATGCCGAAAGACTGAACTCAATAAATACCCATAATTGCCAAAATACAACTGGTCAACTCTTGGTCAAAGTCAAAGTCCTCAGTCAAAGTCAACCCTCCTGACTGACTCTACTCGCCGAGTCAACCCGCTGACTCGTCGAGTCCCCATGCTCTGAAACTCCCATAACACGACGCAACTCGCCGAGTCGCCCCAAGACTCGCCGAGTCCCACAACTCTGAGTCTAACCGTACTCAACTCATTGAGTCATCCCCTGACTCACCGATTCACAGCTTAACCAGAAAAGGTTAGGACCTCACGACTAGACTCGCCGAGTCCAAAAACAGACTCGCCGAGTCCAAGGCTATCTTCAACCAACTCGCCGAGTTGTTCTTCCAACTCGTCGAGTTTCTGCCTATCTTCATGCAACTCATCGAGTACACCCATGTGACTCGCCGAGTACCTCTAGCTCTTAATCCCTACAGTGGCTTATCAAACCATGCAGGGGCTCCAAACCATAGATCCACTCCCCTACAACCCATCCATCATGTAAAGTGGCAAACTTTACGTGAATCCAAAGAGACCTAAGCATAAAAGACACTTAGCTAAGGTTTGGGACTAAAAGGCTTCATCAACAACTCTTGAATAGGGACTTTTATGCACTCTAGACCTTCTCCATTCCAGACCTGGGGTAGCAACCTCAGATTTAACCTCTAAACTCAAAATATCACAAGGTATGCTTTCCAAAAACTCCAAAATGATAAATCTAGATAAATAACAGCCCAAACAATGAAATAATACCTCAAAAGAAAGCTCCAATAGAAGAGTAATCCAAATCCTTGCAAACCCCTTGCTCGAAGCCTCTTATCCTTCAATATCTCTTCAAAAAACACTTCTTCAAACTCCAAATGCTCTCTAATTCTCTCATAAACGAATATTAGGGTTTCTGGACTTCAAGGGAGAGTAAAGAGGTTGGGGAGAGGGTATTATGTTCTTTATATAGGGCTCAATCCCTGGGATTAGGGTTTTCTCCACACAACACCAACTCACCGAGTCCAGCCATCGACTCGCCGAGTTGGCCACTTAACACGCGACCAGAATCGCGACCCTACTCGCCGAGTCCACCCATGGACTCGCCGAGTTGACCATTCATATTTTCACTTTGAACCCTGAACTTGCACTCCTGAACTCGGGATGTTACACATTTCTCAAAATATTGGAATTTTATGGGAACTCGACGAGTTAGGGAGCTCCAACTCGTCGTGTCGAGAATCTTGTGGCCACAAGTTTTAATGACCCAACTCGACAAGTCGGGGAATCCCATCTCGACAAGTTTGCGGTTGATGATGAAACCCAAATTTTTGGGTGTTGCACCCAATTTAAAGGACTTAAACCCCCTTGGCTGGCCTCCTTACCAGCCACCCTTGTCCAGAAACCCTAGATTCATGTATCATCTTTCAAGATTGAGTGTGTGATATATTAGAATTGGTTTTTTTGTTCTTTGGAAGGAGCTTGGAAGTTAGAAGCATCTAGCTTACAAGAAGAAGTATAGATCCAGAAACTCTTCATCATTAGCAATCTTCTTGAGGTATAAAGTCGACATCTTGCTTTGTTATCATCTAGATCTCTTTAATGGAAGTTTTAGCATGATTTTGGGATTTTGGTTGGGCTAGCCAAGATTTTGAAGGTTCCAGGGGTTGTTATGTTAGATCTAACCCCTTCATGACTTTTCATGGCTGAAAGTTGCAAACTTTATTAGTTCTAAACCCCATTCATGCAATAAGTCCCTCATTGTGTACATATTAAGCCCTAGAAGGTATTTGTAGTTTTGCATGGACGTAAAGTTGGAAACTTTACGTGATTATCCGACCTTTGGACTCTAGATCTGTGTTTTGGGGCTATATTGGGAGATTTCAATGGATTAATGGACTAAGACTCACTCTAAAGAGCCTAGGGTTTGGGTTTGCTTCTTTTTGGATGGTTCTTAAGGGTAAAATTGGAAACTTTACCCTTCTAGACATCATTTTGGAGGAGATCAGAGATTTGGAGTCCTTAGATTCGATGGTATTAGCTTAATGCATTAAGAGGTCGGATTTCTGCCCAACTTGACGAGTTCATTAGTGAACTCAACAAGTTGATGGGATTTTTCCCGATCTGTACGGGTAATAGAGAAACTCAACGAGTTGAGGGACAACTCGGCGAGTTGGGTCAAATCAGGACGTTGACTTTGACCTTTGACCTTAGTCTTTGACCATGTTTGACCTTTAAGGGGTTTTGGGGCATTTTGATTTGTATTTAAGAAATTGTTTCTGTTACAGGGTTGTGTAGAGCGGATATTAGAGTCTCGACCTAGTCAGCTTCCTTGCGGTATTGAGGTGAGTCTTCACACCACACTCATGGGTCGAAGGCACCAAGACCGACCCATTAACTGATATGAGATGATTAGTTTTGGAATGTGTAATGGTTTGCTATTTGATTTATGTATAGGTATATGTGAAGACCATAAAAGGAGCCCATGGCACTTGGCAAGACCATAGGAGGAGCCCATGACATGAGGATATAAGACCATGGGGGTAGCCCACGACATTCCATTGAAGACCATGGAGGGAGTCCATGGAAAACTTGTATGTATATGTATGAGCATGACATTATGTGATTTGTGTGATTGGGAAAGTCACTAAGCTTGTGCTTACAATTTTATTGAATGTTTTAGGTACTTCTATTGATAAGGGCAAGGGCCCGGCTGGATGATGTGGCGTGCATTCTCCAGTGTTTTCACATTTATGTTTTTGTACTCTGAATTCAAAAATAAGACTGATATATATTGGGATTTTTCTACTTCCTATGGATTATGTTTATGGAATTAAAAGTTTTAAAAAATTTCTGAAAATTGGGCTGTTACAGGCGGGAAGGGAAACCTAGGTAGCATACTAGCTTAGCTGTGACAAATATAAAGTTTCGGGTCAAACCAAGTCTAAGGGGTCTTGTATATAAGTGTATATGCAATGTTTAACTTTGGTAAATTGATGTTTGATAATATACACTTGAAGCCCATGATACATTAAGCCTTAAATGATAAATGCAAATCAAACAAGAATCCAATGGTGTTAACACATGAACTTGTATTTATGCCATAATCTTGAATACTCGAATTTTAAGGCCATCACCTTTGATTTTTCTATCAACTAAAACCGAAAACATAACCATGAGAATCATTCAAAACCAAAATCACTTCAAATGGGCCATCCCTTGGCCGTAAACACCCTTAATGGATCATGTTTTGGCTAAAAACACTAAGAGAAAAGACTTAGGACCGAAAACATAAAGTAAAGCTAAGCCTAGGACCAAAATCACATGTGATTTCGGTCACACTAGGGTATTTCCAAGAGGGTTTGCGGTCATGGATGAGGTTAGGACAAAATAGTTGACTTGGTGAATAGATACTTCAACAGTTTCCCATGTAGATTAATAGCGAACAAACTTTTAAGCCATTATCCCTCAGTTATCAAAGTATATATCACATCAGTTCTTTACTCCTTATATTAGACGAGATTACCTCCACAATCCCCACCATTTCTTCATTTTTCTTCCTGTAACCTTTCCTTATCTCTCAAAAATTTTCTTCCAAGTTTCAAAGAAAATTTAAACCCAAGTTCATCCTTAAAATTTTTGGTAAGCATTCTTGTGTATCTTAAGTGTTTTGTGCATCCTTAAGTAAAAATCACCATGTTTACACACATTTTCGTGTGTTGGTTTTCTTAGAACACCAACCCTTCCAAGAAGTTCTTCAAGCTCTTACCAAGCTTTTTACATGTTTTAGGGGGGGGGGGGGAGAGAATGTAAGTAAAACTATGTTTATCCCACAAATAATTACATGTTTTCATCCTTATGTTAAAGATAAAATATTATTGGCGCAAGTTATGGTGTATACTAGTTTTGGTATAAGTATTTGTGATAAAAAAAAATATATGGTTGTAAAACTACATGGTTTTTAGAAACTTTTACTAAATGTTAGCTTTTCTAGGAAAAATGGTTATTGTACAGTCATTTACAAATTTGGTGAGTTCCAACCCAAAACCTTTCGTTTTGAATTTCATATTTTGACACTAGATAAGAATACACATACACATTTATATAAAGGATTATATGAATATTGTCAAACAAAACAAGTTAAACTATAAACAATATATTTTGACAGCTACACAACCATACGATCATTTTCAGAGGATACATATAATTACTCAAAAGTATAATATTTAATATTACGAGAAAAGGGATTCATAGTTCACGTAAATATGTTAATGCTCATGTGAGACGTACCTTCACCGTACCTACCTAGCGTACACCTTAAGTCCTGCATTATAACCAGAGTGTCCTGGAGGGAGAGCGAGACCGTTGTGTATAGATCTATACACGATTGACAACCCCACACCTCAGTTGCTCGCTACAGTTAGACCAGGTGACAAATGTCTACCAATCCCGATGCCTGAAGAACGTCGTTCATGCATATCAGTCATATCAAGCATGGTTATAATAACACACATAGGGATTAGCGAAACTACTTGGTTTACGGGAAGCTTATACTTCATTAGTTTTATAAAAAGAAATAAAACTATATACTATTTTCAGTACAACATTCACTTACATCTTGGTCTTAGGGTTTAAGAATACAGTTAACCTTTAAGAAAATATTGGATTTTCTAGTAACCTACATTATTACTTTACAAGGAAAAGATACAAAGGGTTTACATACAATTACAGTTCATATTAAATAAAATGTCAGATTTTCTGGAAATATACGAAACCATTTTTCACGAAACAGTTACAAACTCTTTTCTTACAAAATGTTTATGAACTCACCAACTTAATTGTTGACACTTTTCAAAATCACTTGTATTCTCAGGAAAGCAGTAGATAGATACTCAAATCTTCTTGAGGGCCGACATCGTCGTTTCAAGTTTTTCTAATTTTCAGTTATTTGTATTCAACTTTTGAACAGACAGAGTTTTGTAAACGATTTAATACTTGAAATCTCAATGTATGAATGTTTGTGTTGCTATGTTTCATTTATATTCAATTGTTATGATAATGTACACTCCATCCGCCCCCAGACGTTTCTGCCGTTCTGGTTTGGGGGTGTGACTGATTCATATCAGAGCATTGTTTATAGTGAACTAGTATATCAAACCATACAAGATATACAACTATAAATACAATAGGACTAACACATTCTGACTACAAATATACTTTCAAAAATATAATAATATTGTAAGTAAAGTATAAGTACATATGAGTATGGGCATTGTCATAACGAGGGCATAATAAAAGTAGTATGATGAGTCGAAAATTACGGGTCGGCCGTGGGATATGTAATTAGACCTTGAATAAATATAGACTGATCAACTATAT
The DNA here is from genome assembly GCF_051521515.1 of Lactuca serriola. Taxonomy (NCBI): domain Eukaryota; kingdom Viridiplantae; phylum Streptophyta; class Magnoliopsida; order Asterales; family Asteraceae; genus Lactuca; species Lactuca serriola. The sequence goes on along the minus strand of NC_136413.1, from coordinate 127,881,496 downwards.
TCATCCAAGGTGTAACTAGCATATGCTGGGAAATAGTCATAGTAAACGACGAGTCTACACTTATCAACACCAAGATACGCAGAATCAGACGCAACATTTAAAATACCGTAGGAGAATTTTAGGATACCATAGAACCCCATACTTAAACCTTCTATGTGTTTCTCATACCTGTATTCTCGCACAGACAATATGGCTGAGTTTCACCACGAAGACCCCCACTACCCTACCATGGTAGCATGCCGAGACTAGAGGAGACGGCCGACGATCTGCAGTAGGCATGAACCCACTACACCATACTCCTGGCTCCAGCACACTCAAGAATCAAGCACTACCTCCAATTGTACCACAAGTGGCCCATCTAGACACTCAAGTTCAAGCTCTCCATCATGAGGTAATGGAGATTGGAGGCAAAGCCTGGAATGCGAGTTAGTTACTACACTACTCGCATTATCTCTTAGGTTTATTATGTCTTTCATCACAACTAGTAGTAGTAAATTAAGTGAGGTACACCCTCCAAGAACCCATGTAATTCGAATTAACTAAATGGGTTGACAACTATGTTCTATTTTGATAAACTTAACGTTCACACAATATCTATTACCTATTACCAGAAGTACATTTTGACGATATGATCGAAAAACATGGGAATCATACAACAAAACACATAAATCTATAGGCACATATACGTAAATATAGATGAGATATAACTAGCAATGATCATAGTTACTTACGAACCTATTTCGTGCCATATAACAGAATCATGCCGCAACAAGAAAGTAACCAGCCTACCAGCGAAATACCCATTCTACAAATGGACCTCACTACTCTCCAAGCCACTATAACAGCCGCTATAACAGCCGTCACGGCGCAACTTAACACTATCAATGCAAACAGAAACAGGAGCGGAGCCAACAGTACCAACCCTGGTGGAAACCAAGGATACCAGCAAGTGTGTACCTGCAAGGACACTCCAAATCACAAACCTAAGAACTCTCGTGATAAAGGAGAGGTACTACCCAAGAAACGAAAGTTTCCGACTAATAAAAAGGGGCATCCGACTGAAGGACCTGCCAAAAAGCAACGAACCGTGGCAGTCCATGTTGCTACTGTTCCTGCTATTGTTCCCGCTACTCCAGCATCCTCCAATCGATATGCTGGAAACCTTCCAAAATGCAACAAGTGCAATTTCCATCACATCGTTGTTTGTCAAGAAATGTACTGCAAAAACTGCAACAGGAGGGGACACACAACTCATTTCTATAGAACACCGGTGCAATCCATCACCCAAATCCCCGACGTTGGAGTAAACTTGACTTATTACAAATGTGGTGAAATTGGACACTTTAAGAGAGATTTTCCAAGAGCAAAGAATGCTAGTGGTGACGGAAGGGTACTTATGATCGCTATAGGAGAGACTCTCCCTGGACCACCTGTAAATATTGGTACGTCTTCCTAACAACAATGTTTAGGCTCTAAATTTTTACTAAAACTAGTGCCAATTGAAGTTTATCAACCATAGACCTCGAAACGCGACAATTCATTGTCAAAAATTGCCCTTCCTCACCAGAATAAATCAAACCATTCATATAAAAATTAAGGATTCTTACAGGTGATCTATGATGTCTAGTGTAAACATTAGGGTCATAGATAATTAAGATTCTGTAGATTTAGAATGTGTGATTCGGCCTTACTTCTTGTTACTTGTCTAGTTGTGGGCTTAGGGCAGGGTCACTCATTCGACCGTCTTCTCAATCTTAATTATATACGACTAGTTTACACCAAACGATCATAGAGAAACCTAGTAGGGATCATACTACAAAATTTCATCACTATTTATCAAAGCACTCGCACTGCTAGCACTCACAAATCCTAGTACAAAATATTTGCAGTGATAGTAACGAGGATAAAATTGGAAATTAAAGACATATACAAAGAATACACTATCGTTCTAAACAATCATCTCTTCTAAATCAACTTAACATCTGTTACAATAAGAAATTCCAAGGTCGTCGTTTGACATGGATTGGCTTGGTCCTCACCATACCAATTTCATGTGCCACGAAGAGACCCTTCGCCTTAACCGACCAATTAATTAAACCCTTTCAACCTTTAACGACAAATCCCCGAATCATCCCTAGCATCTAGACTCATAAGTACCTATGTAAGAGGTACCACGCTCTTTCCTAGCCCCCAATAGAAATAAGAAACAAGAAGCAAAAGACATCAAGGGTATCCTAGAGATTTATAACCTTTCTGAAGTATTTCCCAGAAGGTCTTTCGAAAATATCACCCACGTGCCAAGTTAAGTTCGGAATTGACTCGACTCTTGAAGTTGTTCCCATAGCCAAATCCCCAATACCATTTAGCACCAACATAAATACAAAGATTGTTCGGTCGATGGAACGGCCTAATAAGCAAGGAAATTATCAGACCAAGCCTCTAACCTCAGTGAACACCCGTTTGAATCGTAAAGAGGAAGGGCGAATTGTTCATAGGACCATTGACTACCAAGTGTCAAACAAACCCATCATCAAGGACCAATATCCTCCATTCTGAACCGATGATCTGTTTAACCAACCTCAAGGAACGAGCAAAAGTCGGCATGCCACTAGCTTAGAATTTTGTAGGAAGAAACTCCTTAGACAACCTAAGATTCATAAGGCTAGCTGCACCAAACGCAACCTTAACCTTGGTGACAATAGTACTATCATTAAGGTTTAGGAACACTACCTCTAGGATGACAAGAAAACAATCTTCATTAGACAATTCGAGATCCTCGCCAGGATAGGTCCACTAGCCTATAGACTCCGGTTGTCACAAGGACTCAGCGTCATACATCCCACATTCCACGTGTCCAACCCTAAGAAGTGTCTGACCGTCAAAACTCTTGTAGTCCCACTCGAAGAAATCAAGTTAAACAAGAACCTACACCACTAAGAAGTATATGTGGGAATAATGGACAGGTAGGTGAAACGAACAAAAAAGAGTTGCATCCCTATTGTGAAGGTCCGATGGAGTACCAAACGAGGACCTGAATTCACCTGGGAACACGAAGACCAGATGAAGCAAGAGTATCCACAACTCTTCCCTAGTTCTTGAAGGCCTACTCTAGAACAAATTTCGGGACGAAATTCCCTTTAACGGGGGGATGATGTGACAACTAGAAAGTTTCAGTTCAAACCAACTCTAAGGGGTCTTGTATATAAGTGTATATGCAATATTTAACTTTGGTACAATGATGTTTTATAATATACACTTGTATTTATGCCATAATATTGAATACTCGAATTTTAAGGCCATCACCTTTGAATTTTCTATCAACTAAAACCGAAAACATAACCATGGGAATCATTCAAGACCGAAATCACTTCAAATGGGCCATCCCTTGGCCGTAAACACCCTTAATGGGTCATGTTTTGGCCGAAACACTAAGAGAAAAGACTTAGGACTGAAAACATAAAGTAAAGCTAAGCCTAGGACCAAAATCACATGTGATTTCGGTCACACTAGGGAATTTCCAAGAGGGTTTTCGGTCATGGATGAGAATAGAACAAAATAGTTGACTCGGTGAATAGATACTTCAATAGTTTCCCTTGTAGATTAATACCCAGCAAACATCCAAGCCATTATCCCTCAGTTATCAAAATATATATCACATCAGTTCTTTACTCCTTATATTGGACGAGATTACCTCCACAACCCCCACAATTTCTTCATTTTTCTTCCTGTAGCCTTTCCTTATCTCTCAAAAATTTTCTTCCAATTTTCAAAGAAGATTTAAACCCAAGTTCATCCTTAAAATTTTTGGTAAGCATTCTTGTGTATCTTAAGTGTTTTGTGCATTCTTAAGTTAAAATCACCATGTTTACATACATTTTCATTTGTTGGTTTTCCTAGAACACCAATCCTTCCAAGAAGTTCTTCAAGTTCTTACCAAGATGCTAGGTTTGAAAATCACCACCTTCTTCCTTCAAATAATCCACCAATCCAAACCAAGGTGAGTTCATAGCCCAATATTTTCAAGGTTTTTACATGTTTTAGGGGGGGGGGGGGAGGGGAGGGATGCAAGTAAAACTTTGTTTATCCCACAAATAATTACATGTTTTCATTCTTATGTTAAAGATACAATATTATTTGCACAAGTTATGGTTTATACTAGTTTTGGTATATGTATTTGTGATATAGATATTGTTCAAACAAACATAATCTATGTTATAAAATCATAAGAAATTTTATGGTTGTAAAACTACATGGGTTTTTGGAAACTTTTACTAAAAGTTAGCTTTACTAGGAAAAATGGTTACGGTATAATCATTTACAAATTTGGTGAGTTCCAACCCAAAACCTTTCGTTTTGAATTTCATATTTTGACACTAGATAAAAATACATACACACATTTATATAAAGGATTATATGAATATTGTCAAACAATACAAGTTAAAGTATAACTGTATATTTTGACAGCTACACAACCATACGATCATTTTCAGAGGATACATATAATTACTCAAAAGTATAATATTTAATATTACGAGAAAAGGGATTCATAGTTCACGTAAATATGTTAATGCTCATGTGAGATGTACCTTCACCGTACCTACCTAGCGTACACCTTATGTCCTGCATTATAACCAGAGTGTCCTGGAGGGAGAGCGAGACCGTTGTGTATAGATCTATACACGATTGACAACCCCACACCTCAGTTGCTCGCTACAGTTAGACCAGGTGACAAATGTCTACCAATCCCGATGCCTGAAGAACGTCGTTCATGCATATCAGTCATATCAAGCATGGTTATAATAACACACATAGGGATTTGCGAAACTACTTGGTTTACGGGAAGCTTATACTTCATTAGTTTTATAAAAAGAAATAAAACTATATACTATTTTCAGTACAACATTCACTTACATCTTGGTATTAGGGCTTAAGACTACAGTTAACCTTTAAGAAAATATTGGATTTTCTAGTAACCTACATTATTACTTTACAAGGAAAAGATACAAAGGGTTTACATACAATTACAATTCATATTAAATAACATGTCGGATTTTCTGGAAATATACGAAACCATTTTTCGCGAAACAGTTACAAACCCTTTCCATACAAAATGTTTATGAACTCACCAACTTAATTGTTGACACTTTTCAAAATCACTTGTATTCTCAGGAAACCAGTAGACATGTACTCAACCCTTCTTGAGGGTCAACGTCGTCGTTTCAAGTTTTTCTACTTTTCAGTTATTTGTATTCAACTTTTGAACAAACAGAATTTTGTAAATGATGTAATACTTGAAATCTCAATGTATGAATGTTTGTGTTGTTATGTTTCATTTATATTCAACTGTTATGATACTGTCCACTCCATCCGCCCCGAGACGTTTATGCCATTCTGGTTTGGGGTGTGACATTAGTGGATGCATTGTTTAGTGGGAATATAGTATGTTGGGTATGAGAGTTACTTAGGGGAGTCGAAGCGACTCTTAAGAAAAGTACGGATAGGTGTGAAAGGTGGTATTTGACCCGTACTACTTAAATCACAGGATCCGTACTCGAGTCTAGGGGAGTCACGAGGATATTAAGGAACCCGCTAGGTGTGAGATTCTTCGATTATTGTCTGATTGTTTGCATTGTTTATTTTCACTATGGTGGTTACTCGAAGTGATTCAGGTCCTAGTGAGGGATTAGGTTCAGGCTTTAGAGTCAGATGCATGGATGATCATATACGAGAGTTGATCTCATTTGATATTACTTGTAGCATTTTGGAGCAGACTCATGTGATATTTGGTTTGATCAAGGAGGGAATTATGGAGTTGATGGATGAGCGTCTAGGCATGTTTCGTACTAAGATGGTGGTTATGGTGGGTGCACGCTCGCTGACCTTTTGAGAGTTTCGTGCATGTAGTGCTCCTAAGTTCTTCGGGAAGAAGGACCCCATTGCTAGAAGATGGTGGTTGGCAGACATAAGGAACTCCTTCCGGTCTAGCATCTATCCCGAGGAGGTAAAGGTCAGACTTGCATCCTGTCTTTTGTAAGATAGAGCCCATGACTGGTGGGAGGTGTTAGGTCATGCTTCGAGAAGCGAGGCTTTTGAGGTGATGACATGGGTTGATCTTGTTACAAGGTTCAGATCCGAGTTCACATCAGTGATCGAGGTGCAACAAATGGTGAAGGAGTTCTAGTATCTTCGCCAAACTACTGAGTCAGCAGGATAGATTACCGCCATGTTCCAAGAGAGAGCACTATTAGTTCCACAGTATGTAGCGGACAAGGAAATGAAGAAGGGCAGGTACCATGATATGTTGAAAGATGAGATATGGGAGTTTGTGAGCATGTCTAGCTACAATACATTGGAGGATATGATAGCTCAAGCTCGTGAGCGGGAAAGGGAAATTGATTTAGAGACAGAGATGAAAAGGAAGTCAGTTCAGGCTCAGGTATCGGAGGGCTTGGGCCAGAAGCTCAAGATTGTTGATTTGCAAACGGGGGCCAACAAGGTTGGGGCTGCTGTGGCAAGTGTAGAAAGGTGCACGATGGAGTTTGTAGGATGGGTGGTTCCAACTGCTACAAGTACGACAAGACCGGTCACTTTAGTAGGGATTTCCCTACCACGCAGGCGTCAGATCTGATTTTCTTTCATTACAATCAGAGGGTTCGCATGAAGGCCCATTTTCCAAGTTTGGCGTGAGGAGCTATGGTAGCACCCACACCAGCTACATTGAGGATCGTTGAAGGTCACCAAGGCAAGGTAGATATGTGTGTTATGAGTGTTGGATTAATATCTAAGTCCATAACTATAATTGGTAAGACTTGACCCGACCCGACATGGTCCATTTGGGTTGCATGGCATCATGCATTTGGATAGACTATAATGAGAGAAATAACACTTAAGGTTGGTTAATATATTATAAGTTCTAATATATTAATAAGATTATTTAATTAGTATTGATCAAGAATTAATCTAGGATTAATTAAGTGATCAAAAGAAGACTAATTAAATATATGGGTTGATTGTGTAAATCATCCATACTTATATAGTGGGCTAATGCTCCATGGATTATCTAGTTGGGCTAAAACCCATATGATGCTCCATGGTGTTTTGGTACCCATGGATCATGGAAATGAAAGGCCATGTCAATTAGGGTTTACATGTTGTAACTTTAACTATATATGCATCTTATTCTTGACCAAAATTGGCACTAGTATCATTCTAGAGAAGGGCTAGCCGATTTCAAGTGTTCTACATTTCTCTCAAGGTTATTCCAAAAGCAATTGATGTTGTGTGAACCATTTGAGGTGTCACACTTGGGGCACTAGGCACTCAAGCTTCATGAAGACTTTCTACATCAAAGAGGTATGTATTATATCTTGTTATATTCATTGTTTTGTATGCTAGATTAGGATACTACCTTGGAAGTTCATATTTGCATGTATAATAGAGAAAAAATAGATCCAAGGTATTTAGGGTTGCATGTACACTTAGGAGTGTAAGAATGCTCAAAACCCAACAGTGGTATCAGAGCCTAGGCTTGTTTTCAATTATACTTGATGCAAATGCTGAAAAATGCTGAAAAACTCGATTTTTTGGCTTTCTGGGCACTGGACTCGCCGAGTCCACTGATGAAATTGCCGAGTCCATGAGTAAAATCATCCTACTCGTCGAGTAGGTTCATGCACTCGACGAGTAGGAGCCATAGACAACATATATTCGGCTTTTTTGGCTGGAATTGGACTAGGAACATTACCCTAAGATGTTTTTGGACTTATAAACTTGTTTTTGATGTGGTAATGTTCATGCTAATCCAATTTCAAAGATAATTTTCAATAGATTCATGTTTTGTATTAGTTTAACGTTTAGACTAATTACATGAAAAAGTTTGATTTGAATTATCTTGTTCTTATGAGTTGCTTAGATTAATAGGAAGTTATGTGAAATTGTTGTTTTCAATCCAAATTAATCTAAGAGTTGATTCTAAAATCTGTTTTTGTAACTTGTCCTCAAGTTATATTAAAAGTCACATTTAAGTTTCATAAAACTCATAAAAGTTGGCAAAGGTTACAAAATGAAGAGTCTTGTCTCATTGAATGATTTTATGACTCCATAACTTGTCCTCAAGTTATGGAAGTTCAAGAGTCACTTCATTAAGTAATAAAATGTGTAACCTTAATTAATTCCATAAGTTATAAAATAAAGAAAAGTTAATTCCTTTATTAGTTTAAAGTCTTCCATAACTTGTCCTCAAGTTATGGAACTTGAAGAGTTTTTGGATTAAAACTACTTTAAACACATAGGTTATGGAATTAATTAGTTTTGAATAGTTTCAAAACATGCCCTCAAGTTTTGGAATTTGAAAAGTTTTCACTTATGAATACTTTAATTCCAAGTTAACACTTAGAATTTTAAAAGTTAATATTCAACCCTTATACTTTATAATATTATAAGTTAATAGTATTTATATATATATGTATAAGAGTAAAGTCAGTCTTACCGTTAGTAGGCCTCATTCACGAAGCCGGTCTATAAGGGGAGTATAAGGCTACTGCCTATAAAATAACAGTTTAATGGGTGTCCACTCTTACCCACCGCTTCCTTGACCGGTGGAGGGTCGTTAGCCGAACGGGTAGGACAAGGACTAGAATTCCCCCTTCATTAAAAGTATTAATGATAAATACTAAGTAACTAAACCTTTTATTAATACCCAATCTTAGTTACTTAGGAAAATGTGAATAAGGAGCTAATCCATGAAATTACTTTTTGCACTTTGTTTAAGTCGGTTAGTGGAGCGTGTGTGGTTAACTGGCACACTAACTCGTATTTAACAAGGTAGGCAAAGGGTAACTTAATGTTTATCATAGTATCGATGGAGCGTTTGTGGTTAACCGGAAAATCGATTGAGGGGTAAACACTTAAGGGTACCAAGTAATTTGCATGGTTACTTCACACCTTGTTTTATGATCCTCGGCATCCCAGTCACAAAACCTGAAGGGCACACTCGAGATTGAAACATGCCATGGAAAAGTTCAATGAATCTCAAAAGATCTAGGAGTTTCAAATCCTAATAATACATTTCGTTTATCTTGGTGGAAATTGGTGAATCGTCATTCACCTACCTTTAAATATTTTATAGCTTGGATTACGGCATCCCTCTTCTAAGTTATAAAATAGTTTGTTGGGTCCTAGCCTTAATAGGTGTCATATTAAGGACTTTAGATCAACTATCTTGAATATCTCCCAAAAGATGTCTGGTTTAGACATCTATGATCTTCCCAAATCTCTTGAAACAAGCTTTCCTAAATGAAGATGATGTACCATGGAAATCATACTTCTTTCACCTCCTCCAATTATTCTCCCTAACCCACATGTTCTTGAAAAGTTTAAGGTCACTCAAGCCCTATTGGCAAGCAAAGGTCTATGTGTGATCACATTTTGGAGATGTAGTCACATATTGACAAGCCGGGCGAGTTGGGTGTCAAAGTCTTGACAAAGTTGGTGGCTCAACTACTGTCTAAGTCACATAGTGAGTTCATTTGGGAATCCTATGAAACAGACTATGACAATACCCTTAATGATCTTTTCTATTTGCTAAGATCAACTTCCTAAAACTTTATGGACATTGAGAATGATGACATTGGAAATCCAGTAAAGCTCTCTCTCCCCAATGGAAAGGGATCAGCCAAAGTCAACTCGGTTCACCAAATGGTAAAGAGAGAGGATAAGTCTGAGATAGTCCCATTATCAAGGGTTCATTGCCAAAGGAAGGAGCATTAGTTGCAAAGCTGCCAATTTTACCTAAGCATGTTAAAGTCAATAAGTTTGACTCTACTTCAGGTAAAATCCACTATCTAACTCTGCTAAGTTTCTATTCTGAGATTCTTGATACATGATGTGACTAGGTCACATGTTGATGTTTTAAGAATCAAAGAAAGTAAAGAAACTTAAAGAAAGAATATGCTGAATCTGATCGCGTAGATGGATTTCTATCGCATAGTTTGAAGATTGGATTCTTGAGCTACTTCTTAGGAGTTATGAGATATTGCTTAGGAATAGATAACAACAAGTTTTCATATGGATTGTAAGGATAAGTTCTTCTGCAAAGTTTTTAAAATAAAAGGAAAATTTCTGATTTTATTTAATTTAAAATATCCTTACAATGACATCTGTGAAAATTTTTGTTGCTTATAAGATTCCATTAATAGCAAGAGTGGAAATATGAAATTGATTCTTTCATTTGTGGTAATGTCTAAATTTACCAAATAAGGAAAGATTCTCATCACCCAAGTTTCAATTGGACCGGAAGTTGGAATCATGCAAGTTGTATAGCATGATGAATGAGAACTTTCAAGTATTGGAAAATTAAGACTAATTACTTGTTCACATGGATGTGTGAGTCATGTAAAGGACTAAGGGATCGAGTACACATTCTTGTGCACTGGCTAAGTCCACCACAAAAGATTGATATGATTATTCGTTATAATTTACTAAAGCTCAGTAAATATGGTTATACTTACAAGCTTAAGTGTAATTCTGAGACATTGGAAAAGGTTCCAATGTAAGGCAGAGCGAATAAGAAGAATCAACTTAGGCAGAAGGATAAAAGTTTCTCAAATCTAAAAAGATGGGAGAGTACTTCAGTATCATGTTATATGATCATCTTAATGATTTAGAGACCTTATCACAATTCATCCTCTAAGTGCATTCTAATAGTTAAGAAGAGGGGTTATGAATTGTTGAAGTGCTTAAATTAAGAAAATGGTTCATACTTTGTTCCAAAAACAATTCTTAGAGTTATACTTTGAGATTGTAACTTGAGTGACATGTCTTAAATAAGGTTTAAAACACTCATCAAATGTAAGAGTAAAAGTTTTCTACTGTTGTACATTTGAAATTGGTAAGTTGTGATGTTCTGGATAAAACAAAGACCAACTAAGGCCAATTGTGTGAAGTGTTTGTCTTGATTAGAATCCGCACTATCTCTTAGATGTTTGACAAGGAAGTCTTATATGTCAAGAGGACAGTGGGAGTCTTTAAGGTCTTGAAATTCTCAAGAACTAATCAAGAATAAAACCTGAAGTTCTTCACTAGCACACGACTTGAGGTTTATAACCTATCGTGTTGACATATTCTGTGCCCATTCCAATTAAAGTTGGCTTTGTATATGAGTTATTAGAGTTCTCAATTGGTTGCACAACAACTTGGAAGCAATGGCAGGCCCTTGAGCTGCCAGGTGGCAAGAAATTAAGATTGAATTCAGTCCATATGAGTTTGGATTTGTCATTATCCTTGTCTTGTGACTATGGTTTTGACAATTCACATGGATAAGAACACATACACCATTAAATATAAGGTTTCTCTCCGATTCATGAAAATGATGGTGAGGAAACACTTCCACCAAGTAGATTTGAAGTAGATAGCAATTGTGATATTTGTATTCTCAAAGTCGTTAGTGGAGCTTGGTGGTTAACCGACACAATAACATGGACTTGTGAGAAGTGGCAAAAAGGTCTAAACAATTGAGACTATGATTACGACATCCCTTTTCATAGTTCTAAAATTGTTCAGACACACCTGTGAGCTATCTAAAAGAGGTGTATGATATTGATAAAGTTTTATCAAAACAATCTAGTATCAGAAATCTGAACTTTGGTAACAAAGTCAACTAATTTCTGAGTACATATCAAAGCTAGTGGGAGCATAAGTGTTTTGCTAATAATAATCATTTAAGTGGGAGCATGATAATTATGATAAAGGTTGCAAGTTAGCAATGTTAATTATAGAAAACAAAAGTTTTAATTGGGAAAGAGTTGTTTTGCTATAATTAACGGAGGGGAAATTATACTTCATCTCAAATCTAAAAGCTTAGATTGAGGTTTTTTTATTGTATTTCATCAAGGATATATATATGAATTTCATGTTAGAATGGCTCAACATAAGGAAATTCAGTATATGGTTCCATTATTTGCGTTCTAAAGTTCGATTATGATTACGACATCCCTTTTCATAATCTGAATTATGAGAACTTGGCAAATAGAAATGGAAATGTTATAGCAAAAGACTGGTTTAGTCTTTATGTGAGACATCATGAATCGTATCCTGATAAGGGCATATTTAGCTATAAAATCCATGCATTATCTTAATACTTTATGTTGTTTTTGTCTCATTTAATGAACAAAAGGTGCTTAATTAGTTTATAATTTAATTTTTCAGCAAAAATGACATGCTCGCAAGGAAAGTGAAGCGGAACTAGCTATTGGAAGCTTGGATCTTGGATTTTGAAGAAAGAAGGATGTTGCTGGACAGCTTGACCCCTCGTCAGTGTTTTGGCCATATCTCATGAACCGTAACTCCGATTGATGAGATTCAAAATGTTCTGAAATGTAGACACAATTTCGGACGACTTTTGTGTTTTGAGAAAATGCTGATTCGAAACGTACTCGGCTAGTAGGGTCGATTACTCGGCGAGTTGTATCGAACTTTCGCGATTCTGGACGCGCTGACTTGCCGTACACGGGTTTTAAGTGACCGACTCGCCGAGTAGGTCACTGGACTCGCCGAGTAGCCTCTGTTTTGTGAAAATCTATATAAAGGGACTTTCAGATCGATATCATAGGAGGGAGGGAAACCCTAGGAGGCTGAGAAACGATTGGAAGTGCTGCTAGGTCGTGAGGAACTGAAGAATCAACCCTACATTCAGTTGTGAAGAGAATCAAGACAATTTTGGTTTATTCTTAGTAACTTTTTGATTTGAATCATGTTTACATACTTTGATTTCGTTTTTGAGTTTATGTTTACTGCAATCATGAGCTAAAAACTTATTCTTCTGTTAGGGTAGACAATTTTGTGAACATGGATTGATTATTTGAGTAGGGTTAATTTTAATTGGTAATTATGTTTAGTTAAGCTTGTTAAAGAACCTTATGTGTTGACAATAACTATTCTTCTATTAATAAATCAGTAATTAAGTTGTATGAACATCTCTTAGTTATTAATTTCATATGATTTATTGTGACCACATAGTTGTATGTCTAGGAGTAACGAACGTGAAACTAGAATTAACTAGAAGATAGGTAAGTTAATGTGTAAGCTTGTTGGATGAACATCGACAAGAGGTTAATTGAAGGGCCAATTTAGTTAACCACTACAAGTCTTACTTAACCCGAATCAATAATCTAGGAAACCCGTTAATTTAGACAACTGGCCATTGCTTGAGTTAATTTGTTTTCTAAGAATTAGGAATAGCGAACGTGAACCTAATTATCTTAATCGGTAGCCAATGAAGAATTAATCCGATACATTAAAATCATCCATGGGAACAAATGAGTCGTACCTAAACAGAAGTCCTCTTTACTATTGAATTTAGTTGGTAATTAATTGTTTTAGTTGCTAGTTAGTTAATTTGTGTGTTGGTTATTCTAATTAAGTTTCCAGTCTTGTAAAACTAGAGAAAATCCCCTTTTTGTTATTTGTTTTATTTAGATAATATTAGCATTTATTTTAATTGTTTACCGTTCCCTGTGTTCGATACCCTACTTGCTTGAACTATATTACTAATCGATAGGTACACTGCCTTTCGTGTGTTTATTTTGTGTCTAAGTTAGTAGGATTAAAACTAGTTGGTTTTACACACATCAAGTTTTTGGCGCCGTTGCTGGGGAACGGTTCTAAATAGTTAATTTTAGTTGCTAATTGTTATTATTTTTTTATTTGTTGATTAATTTTTTTATTTAGTTTATTTAGTTTATTTTTATTTTTTATGTATTATGTATTTTCCAAATCTCGATGCTTTTGATGCTTTTCTTGAGGAAGTAGTACAGGAAATTGAGCAAGAAGATGAGGAGTGTGGATGGGATGAAGATTTGAAGAAATTTGATAGATGGTTAGATAACATCTTGACCAACACACAAGAACAATCTGAGTCACAAGACCTAGAGTTAAAAGATGAAGAATTTAATCCAGAAAGAGATTTGGAGGAACTAGAAAGATTGCTAGCAGAGGGGTCAGATGAAGAACAAGAAAAACCTGAGTTGCAGGAACCAAGTTCTGGTTTGACCATTACCACGACGTGGCCCCCTGTTCTTTCGGTTTGTGTTTCGAAGCGTGGGGTGACGACTCCAACTTTGGAGAAAGTTCTGAGGCACGATCCATTTTTGATTAGTATCCAACCGGTTCCAACCCTTGTCAAGATTCTTGGGTTTTATGAATTCAAGCTCGTTTGGCTAATTTTTGAAGCAAAGAGCCAAATTTTACAAATTGGTCCAAAGAAAATATTTAATGCAATGGATGGATGGGCATCAAATTTATTAGAAGTTTATTAAGTTGAGAGTCCAGCTAAAGACTCGCACAAAAAGAAGCGCTTGCGGGAGGCAACCCGTCATTAGAGTTTTCTTTTCTTTTTCTTTCTAAACTTCTAGTGTTTAAGGATAATTTAGGATTTTTTTAATGTTTTTTTTATTACTTGGTTTTTGTTTTTGATCTTTTCAGTTTGAAGCTTAGGATTGCATGTGAGGGTCTAGAGTCAAGGTTGACGAAGCGAGAAATCGAGTCTAGGCGAGAGAGGAAACGAAGTTTTGAGTCAAGCTATGAGTCCAATTGATAGAAGGGTTATAGAGTGTTTATTCCCTGAAGAAAAATGAGGGAAATTATTAGTTTATATAACCCTATACATCAGAAATGGACTTGGGCAGAATAAAATTTTTGTCACACATCGGTCTACTCGCCGGGTGCATCTTATGGACTCGCCGAGTCCATGTGAAAATTCACGATTCTTCTGCCATTTACGCTTCAACTCGGCGAGTCTACATACTTACTTGACGAGTCGCTCATTCTTCTTACTTTTGAGCTGAAGATTTGATGACATTTGATATGGGCATTGGTTCTATTCTATGAAGATCATTTTCCGAGCATTTCCAAGAGTTTTTCCCTTATATTTGGAGCTTTTATAAAGACTGTACCACATGATATTTTGACACCCAAGACATGGATGAGTTGTTCCCATGTCTAAAGTCAATTGAAGATGGAGCTGAAGAGAATAGATATCAACCTCGCTACTACTATCCCAGGGGAGTTTGTTCCAATTCTCTCCTCATTTTTATTGTTCTTTATCATGCATGATATGCAATGGGGACATTGCATAAATTAAGTGTGGGGTAGGGGGTTGGTTGGTTACACTAGTTAATTTTTAAAATTTGCATTAAAATTGCTAGGGCTAAATTAGAAAATTTTGGTAAAGCAATTAGGGATCATGCTAGTATTATATTTGATGATTGCTTGAAGACCCAAATGTTTAGTTGAGCCTATATACGTTCTAGTGCATTTGTGGCTTCCTTATTCCAGTGAAATCATGGGACAAAAACACGACCTTGCTTAGTTTGAAGGATGCAATATGTTTAGCATCGTGTACCAGAAATGTATCCAGGAAAATTATTATCGCTAACCAATAAAGGTTGAAGTTGAGCGCCTCTACTTAAGCATGTAGGGATTTGAGTGAAAAAAAAGTGAGTTACATGTTAAAAAAAAAAAGAGAGAGAATTACAAGAAAAAGTTTGAAGAATTTTTGGAGCATCAAAGTTAAAGTATGAAGTTCAAAGATCAAAAATTCTGAAGAAATTCAAAAGTTGAAGATACCCAAAAATTAAAGATCAAATGTCAAAGAAGTGAAGAATTCTAAAAGAGCTCCATAGTGGTATCATAAATTGTAATTTTCTAGATTATGTATGTTTGGGTTGCTCAACCAAAAATACCTTGAGGTTAAGAGGTTTTCTGAAGATGGATTCGGAGGGATGCATAAAATGAGCATTGTTCAGAAAAAGTGGGCGAATGTTTATGAGGATTGTGAGTATTTGGAATATGGGGGGTTATTAGGAAAATTTTAGACACAAATGCATGCGTTGCGGTCTTGGCATAATGGCTGGGTTCGATTGGAGTTGTCTTATGTGATTCTAATGTGTTAAAATTCAGTTTTGCTTGGGGGCAAGCAAAAGTCAAGTGTGGGGTATTTTGATATGGGCATATTTAGCTATAAAATCCATGCATTATCTTAATACTTTATGTTGTTTTTGTCTCATTTAATGAACAAAAGGTGCTTAATTAGTTTATAATTTAATTTTTCAGCAAAAATGACATGCTCGCAAGGAAAGTGAAGCAGAACTAGCTATTGGAAGCTTGGATCTTGGATTTTGAAGAAAGAAGGATGTTGCTGGACAGCTTGACCCCTCGTTAGTGTTTTGGCCATATCTCATGAACCGTAACTCCGATTGATGAGATTCAAAATGTTCTGAAATGTAGACACAATTTCGGACGACTTTTGTGTTTTGAGAAAATGCTGATTTGAAACGTACTCGGCTAGTAGGGTCGATTACTCGGCGAGTTGTATCGAACTTTCGCGATTCTGGACGCGCTAACTTGCCGTACACGGGTTTTAAGTGACCGACTCGCCGAGTAGGTCACTGGACTCGCCGAGTAGCCTCTGTTTTGTGAAAATCTATATAAAGGGACTTTCAGATCGATATCATAGGAGGGAGGGAAACCCTAGGAGGCTGAGAAACGATTGGAAGTGCTGCTAGGTCGTGAGGAACTGAAGAATCAACCCTACATTCAGTTGTGAAGAGAATCAAGACAATTTTGGTTTATTCTTAGTAACTTTTTGATTTGAATCATGTTTACATACTTTGATTTCGTTTTTGAGTTTATGTTTACTGCAATCATGAGCTAAAAACTTATTCTTCTGTTAGGGTAGACAATTTTGTGAACATGGATTGATTATTTGAGTAGGATTAATTTTAATTGGTAATTATGTTTAGTTAAGCTTGTTAAAGAACCTTATGTGTTGACAATAACTATTCTTCTATTAATAAATCAGTAATTAAGTTGTATAAACATCTCTTAGTTATTAATTTCATATGATTTATTGTGACCACATAGTTGTATGTCTAGGAGTAACGAACGTGAAACTAGAATTAACTAGAAGATAGGTAAGTTAATGTGTAAGCTTGTTGGATGAACATCGAAAAGAGGTTAATTGAAGGGCCAATTTAGTTAACCACTACAAGTCTTACTTAACCCGAATCAATAATCTAGGAAACCCGTTAATTTAGACAACTGGCCATTGCTTGAGTTAATTTGTTTTCTAAGAATTAGGAATAGCGAACGTGAACCTAATTATCTTAATCGGTAGCCAATGAAGAATTAATCCGATACATTAAAATCATCCATGGGAACAAATGAGTCGTACCTAAACAGAAGTCCTCTTTACTATTGAATTTAGTTGGTAATTAATTGTTTTAGTTGCTAGTTAGTTAATTTGTGTGTTGGTTATTCTAATTAAGTTTCCAGTCTTGTAAAACTAGAGAAAATCCCCTTTTTGTTATTTGTTTTATTTAGATAATATTAGCATTTATTTTAATTGTTTACCGTTCCCTGTGTTCGATACCCTACTTGCTTGAACTATATTACTAATCGATAGGTACACTGCCTTTCGTGTGTTTATTTTGTGTCTAAGTTAGTAGGATTAAAACTAGTTGGTTTTACACACATCAAGTTTTTGGCGCCGTTGCTGGGGAACGGTTCTAAATAGTTAATTTTAGTTGCTAATTGTTATTATTTTTTTATTTGTTGATTAATTTTTTTATTTAGTTTATTTAGTTTATTTTTATTTTTTATGTATTATGTATTTTCCAAATCTCGATGCTTTTGATGCTTTTCTTGAGGAAGTAGTACAGGAAATTGAGCAAGAAGATGAGGAGTGTGGATGGGATGAAGATTTGAAGAAATTTGATAGATGGTTAGATAACATCTTGACCAACACACAAGAACAATCTGAGTCACAAGACCTAGAGTTAAAAGATGAAGAATTTAATCCAGAAAGAGATTTGGAGGAACTAGAAAGATTGCTAGCAGAGGGGTCAGATGAAGAACAAGAAAAACCTGAGTTGCAGGAACCAAGTTCTGGTTTGACCATTACCACGACGTGGCCCCCTGTTCTTTCGGTTTGTGTTTCGAAGCGTGGGGTGACGACTCCAACTTTGGAGAAAGTTCTGAGGCACGATCCATTTTTGATTAGTATCCAACCGGTTCCAACCCTTGTCAAGATTCTTGGGTTTTATGAATTCAAGCTCGTTTGGCTAATTTTTGAAGCAAAGAGCCAAATTTTACAAATTGGTCCAAAGAAAATATTTAATGCAATGGATGGATGGGCATCAAATTTATTAGAAGTTTATTAAGTTGAGAGTCCAGCTAAAGACTCGCACAAAAAGAAGCGCTTGCGGGAGGCAACCCGTCATTAGAGTTTTCTTTTCTTTTTCTTTCTAAACTTCTAGTGTTTAAGGATAATTTAGGATTTTTTTAATGTTTTTTTTATTACTTGGTTTTTGTTTTTGATCTTTTCAGTTTGAAGCTTAGGATTGCATGTGAGGGTCTAGAGTCAAGGTTGACGAAGCGAGAAATCGAGTCTAGGCGAGAGAGGAAACGAAGTTTTGAGTCAAGCTATGAGTCCAATTGATAGAAGGGTTATAGAGTGTTTATTCCCTGAAGAAAAATGAGGGAAATTATTAGTTTATATAACCCTATACATCAGAAATGGACTTGGGCAGAATAAAATTTTTGTCACACATCGGTCTACTCGCCGGGTGCATCTTATGGACTCGCCGAGTCCATGTGAAAATTCACGATTCTTCTGCCATTTACGCTTCAACTCGGCGAGTCTACATACTTACTTGACGAGTCGCTCATTCTTCTTACTTTTGAGCTGAAGATTTGATGACATTTGATATGGGCATTGGTTCTATTCTATGAAGATCATTTTCCGAGCATTTCCAAGAGTTTTTCCCTTATATTTGGAGCTTTTATAAAGACTGTACCACATGATATTTTGACACCCAAGACATGGATGAGTTGTTCCCATGTCTAAAGTCAATTGAAGATGGAGCTGAAGAGAATAGATATCAACCTCGCTACTACTATCCCAGGGGAGTTTGTTCCAATTCTCTCCTCATTTTTATTGTTCTTTATCATGCATGATATGCAATGGGGACATTGCATAAATTAAGTGTGGGGTAGGGGGTTGGTTGGTTACACTAGTTAATTTTTAAAATTTGCATTAAAATTGCTAGGGCTAAATTAGAAAATTTTGGTAAAGCAATTAGGGATCATGCTAGTATTATATTTGATGATTGCTTGAAGACCCAAATGTTTAGTTGAGCCTATATACGTTCTAGTGCATTTGTGGCTTCCTTATTCCAGTGAAATCATGGGACAAAAACATGACCTTGCTTAGTTTGAAGGATGCAATATGTTTAGCATCGTGTACCAGAAATGTATCCAGGAAAATTATTATCGCTAACCAATAAAGGTTGAAGTTGAGCGCCTCTACTTAAGCATGTAGGGATTTGAGTGAAAAAAAAGTGAGTTACATGTTAAAAAAAAAAGAGAGAGAATTACAAGAAAAAGTTTGAAGAATTTTTGGAGCATCAAAGTTAAAGTATGAAGTTCAAAGATCAAAAATTCTGAAGAAATTCAAAAGTTGAAGATACCCAAAAATTAAAGATCAAATGTCAAAGAAGTGAAGAATTCTAAAAGAGCTCCATAGTGGTATCATAAATTGTAATTTTCTAGATTATGTATGTTTGGGTTGCTCAACCAAAAATACCTTGAGGTTAAGAGGTTTTCTGAAGATGGATTCGGAGGGATGCATAAAATGAGCATTGTTCAGAAAAAGTGGGCGAATGTTTATGAGGATTGTGAGTATTTGGAATATGGGGGGTTATTAGGAAAATTTTAGACACAAATGCATGCGTTGCGGTCTTGGCATAATGGCTGGGTTCGATTGGAGTTGTCTTATGTGATTCTAATGTGTTAAAATTCAGTTTTGCTTGGGGGCAAGCAAAAGTCAAGTGTGGGGTATTTTGATATGGGCATATTTAGCTATAAAATCCATGCATTATCTTAATACTTTATGTTGTTTTTGTCTCATTTAATGAACAAAAGGTGCTTAATTAGTTTATAATTTAATTTTTCAGCAAAAATGACATGCTCGCAAGGAAAGTGAAGCAGAACTAGCTATTGGAAGCTTGGATCTTGGATTTTGAAGAAAGAAGGATGTTGCTGGACAGCTTGACCCCTCGTTAGTGTTTTGGCCATATCTCATGAACCGTAACTCCGATTGATGAGATTCAAAATGTTCTGAAATGTAGACACAATTTCGGACGACTTTTGTGTTTTGAGAAAATGCTGATTTGAAACGTACTCGGCTAGTAGGGTCGATTACTCGGCGAGTTGTATCGAACTTTCGCGATTCTGGACGCGCTAACTTGCCGTACACGGGTTTTAAGTGACCGACTCGCCGAGTAGGTCACTGGACTCGCCGAGTAGCCTCTGTTTTGTGAAAATCTATATAAAGGGACTTTCAGATCGATATCATAGGAGGGAGGGAAACCCTAGGAGGCTGAGAAACGATTGGAAGTGCTGCTAGGTCGTGAGGAACTGAAGAATCAACCCTACATTCAGTTGTGAAGAGAATCAAGACAATTTTGGTTTATTCTTAGTAACTTTTTGATTTGAATCATGTTTACATACTTTGATTTCGTTTTTGAGTTTATGTTTACTGCAATCATGAGCTAAAAACTTATTCTTCTGTTAGGGTAGACAATTTTGTGAACATGGATTGATTATTTGAGTAGGATTAATTTTAATTGGTAATTATGTTTAGTTAAGCTTGTTAAAGAACCTTATGTGTTGACAATAACTATTCTTCTATTAATAAATCAGTAATTAAGTTGTATAAACATCTCTTAGTTATTAATTTCATATGATTTATTGTGACCACATAGTTGTATGTCTAGGAGTAACGAACGTGAAACTAGAATTAACTAGAAGATAGGTAAGTTAATGTGTAAGCTTGTTGGATGAACATCGAAAAGAGGTTAATTGAAGGGCCAATTTAGTTAACCACTACAAGTCTTACTTAACCCGAATCAATAATCTAGGAAACCCGTTAATTTAGACAACTGGCCATTGCTTGAGTTAATTTGTTTTCTAAGAATTAGGAATAGCGAACGTGAACCTAATTATCTTAATCGGTAGCCAATGAAGAATTAATCCGATACATTAAAATCATCCATGGGAACAAATGAGTCGTACCTAAACAGAAGTCCTCTTTACTATTGAATTTAGTTGGTAATTAATTGTTTTAGTTGCTAGTTAGTTAATTTGTGTGTTGGTTATTCTAATTAAGTTTCCAGTCTTGTAAAACTAGAGAAAATCCCCTTTTTGTTATTTGTTTTATTTAGATAATATTAGCATTTATTTTAATTGTTTACCGTTCCCTGTGTTCGATACCCTACTTGCTTGAACTATATTACTAATCGATAGGTACACTGCCTTTCGTGTGTTTATTTTGTGTCTAAGTTAGTAGGATTAAAACTAGTTGGTTTTACACACATCATATCCCATATGCTTCGGATATAGGATCGATTACATGTGCTATATTCATCCTTTCTAAAAAATTTCCAAATGCCTGGGGCATTAAGAAGGGAAAAGGTCTAGAATTGGATATGACTAAAAGGATTAAACAATTGTCGAGGATAATCTAAGGTTTACCAAAGATTGGTTGCTCAAGGACAGTTGGAAGTATAGTGATAATTCTGGAAGGACCATATTGACATAATCTGTAAGGAGGCAACTCTTGTTTAGAAGTGATAGTCAAAATGGAATATGGAAATGTTTCAAGGTTAGAAATTATTCAATCTATGTAAGATTAGGAAACTCAATGCAAGAAGGATGTTTCCAAGGAGCTGAACTCCTTTGGAATGCTCTGTAATGGTTGTTGTCAAGTCTTTCTGACTTTGTGCATAATCATTACAAGAGGATCAATGCATATAAGTTTAGAATCTAACAGATTTCAGTAAACGGCATGAATTTGGAATTCTTGTATTTGCAGTAAGGATTTGGGACTGTGAAAAGAGGATCATTGGAGTTATGTTCAATTGATCTATTTCACAAAGTAAATATCATAGACAAACATAGTTTGCATACTTGGTGTATGGCGTGACTAGTGTTTAGAAAACATAGTGTACATGATTGGAGCATGGGACAACTATTGTTTTAAATTCAAGAATAAAGTTGATAGCTGAAACAGTATACAATGAATAATGTGTAATCATATGGTGATAAATAAAAGATGTTTTATTTATGTTCATAGGTTTTGATACCATATTTGATTTAATTATTCTTGTGTTTCATTTTGCATGTTTTGACTTCCAGAATAAACTAGGTCATTGTTCTGGATGACTAAGTTATTCAAACCATTCACAGTTGGTCATATGTTGGAAGTAGATCTGAATTAAGACTGTCATGGGTTGGCTTGTAGAGGTCTAATATGTTGGACAAAGGGCTACAACACTCATGAGTGCTCATAAGTTATGAGTATTGGATTCAACCCGCGCTCATTGGAATCACTTCATGGATTTTATCACGAGTGATCATGAGACGATAATATCTTATATTCTTCAAACTTAGAGATATGAGTTGTTACTATGAGTTAGTTGTACATTGATTGCACGAAAACGCATTCGATAACTCAGTGTTATAAAACGTGCCTTTGTGTATGATTCAACGAGTAGTAGAACAAGCCATATGAGTCCAAGTTTATCCATTCATTTTACCTTCAGGATAAAAGCGATATCTGTGGGCCCCTCGATGATTTGATGATGACAAATGGAAATGCTCGGCCGGGCCAGGACTAATTTGATTTGTTCAATTAGTCAGTCGTCATAAATCGGAAATCGGGAAACAACAAATGGACAGAGAGAATGATTATAATCCATCTCTCAGTCCATATGATATCTAGAATGGAGGAATATACGATCCCTTATCTAATGGACAAGTCATTGACAAAGGTCAGAGTTCATCTACAAGGTCAGAGTTCGACAGAAGCTTTTGAGAGCTACGATTGCCAGTCGTTTCTTGAAGTCATACGCAATAATAGTTTTAGACTTATCCAAGTGGGAGATTGTTGGATTAATGTCTAAGTCCATAACTATAATTGGTAAGACTTGACCCGACCCGACATGGTCCATTTGGGTTGCATGGCATCGTGCATTTGGATAGACTATAATGAGAGAAATAACACTTAAGGTTGGTTAATATATTATAAGTTCTAATATATTAATAAGATTATTTAATTAGTATTGATCAAGAATTAATCTAGGATTAATTAAGTGATCAAAAGAAGACTAATTAAATATATGGGTTGATTGTGTAAATCATCCATACTTATATAGTGGGCTAATGCTCCATGGATTATCCAGTTGGGCTAAAACCCATATGATGCTCCATGGTGTTTTGGTACCCATGGATCATGGAAATGAAAGGCCATGTCAATTAGGGTTTACATGTTGTAACCCTAACTATATATGCATCTTATTCTTGACCAAAATTGGCACTAGTATCATTCTAGAGAAGGGCTGGCCGATTTCAAGTGTTCTACATTTCTCTCAAGGTTATTCCAAAAGCAATTGATGTTGTGTGAACCATTTGACGTGTCACACTTGGGGCACTAGGCACTCAAGCTTCATGAAGACTTTCTACATCAAAGAGGTATGTATTCTATCTTGTTATATTCATTGTTTTGTATGCTAGATTAGGATACTACCTTGGAAGTTCATATTTGCATGTATAGAGAAAACATAGATCCAAGGTATTTAGGGTTGCATGTACACTTAGGAGTGTAAGAATGCTCAAAACCCAACAGTGGTATCAGAGCCTAGGCTTGTTTTCAATTATACTTGATGCAAATGCTGAAAAATGCTGAAAAACTCGATTTTTTGGCTTTCTGGGCACTGGACTCGCCGAGTCCACTGATGAAATTGCCGAGTCCATGAGTAAAATCATCCTACTCGTCGAGTAGGTTCATGCACTCGACGAGTAGGAGCCATAGACAACATATATTCGGCTTTTTTGGCTGGAATTGGACTAGGAACATTACCCTAAGATGTTTTTGGACTTATAAACTTGTTTTTGATGTGGTAATGTTCATGCTAATCCAATTTCAAAGATAATTTTCAATAGATTCATGTTTTGTATTAGTTTAACGTTTAGACTAATTACATGAAAAAGTTTGATTTGAATTATCTTGTTCTTATGAGTTGCTTAGATTAATAGGAAGTTATGTGAAATTGTTGTTTTCAATCCAAATTAATCTAAGAGTTGATTCTAAAATCTGTTTTTGTAACTTGTCCTCAAGTTATATTAAAAGTCACATTTAAGTTTCATAAAACTCATAAAAGTTGGCAAAGGTTACAAAATGAAGAGTCTTGTCTCATTGAATGATTTTATGACTCCATAACTTGTCCTCAAGTTATGGAAGTTCAAGAGTCACTTCATTAAGTAATAAAATGTGTAACCTTAATTAATTCCATAAGTTATAAAATAAAGAAAAGTTAATTCCTTTATTAGTTTAAAGTCTTCCATAACTTGTCCTCAAGTTATGGAACTTGAAGAGTTTTTGGATTAAAACTACTTTAAACACATAGGTTATGGAATTAATTAGTTTTGAATAGTTTCAAAACATGCCCTCAAGTTTTGGAATTTGAAAAGTTTTCACTTATGAATACTTTAATTCCAAGTTAACACTTAGAATTTTAAAAGTTAATATTCAACCCTTATACTTTATAATACTATAAGTTAATAATATTTATATATATATGTATAAGAGTAAAGTCAGTCTTACCGTTAGTAGGCCTCATTCACGAAGCCGGTCTATAAGGGGAGTATAAGGCTACTGCCTATAAAATAACAGTTTAATGGGTGTCCACTCTCACCCACCGCTTCCTTGACCGGTGGAGGGTCGTTAGCCGAACGGGTAGGACAAGGACTAGAATTCCCCCTTCATTAAAAGTATTAATGATAAATACTAAGTAACTAAACCTTTTATTAATACCCAATCTTAGTTACTTAGGAAAATGTGAATAAGGAGCTAATCCATGAAATTACACTTTGCACTTTGTTTAAGTCAGTTAGTGGAGCGTGTGTGGTTAACTGGCACACTAACTCGTATTTAACAAGGTAGGCAAAGGGTAACTTAATGTTTATCATAGTATCGATGGAGCGTGCGTGGTTAACCAACACATCGATTGAGGGGTAAACACTTAAGGGTACCAAGTAATTTGCATGGTTACTTCACACCTTGTTTTGTGATCCTCGGCATCCCAGTCACAAAACCTGAAGGGCACACTCGAGATTGAAAACATACCATGGAAAAGTTCAATGAATCTCAAAAGATCTAGGAGTTTCAAATCCTAATAATACATTTCGTTTATCTTGGTGGAAATTGGTGAATCGTCATTCACCTACCTTTAAATATTTTATAGCTTGGATTACGGCATCCCACTTCTAAGTTATAAAATAGTTTGTTGGGTCCTAGCCTTAATATTTCATATTGGGTGTCATATTAAGGACTTTAGATCAACTATCTTGAATATCTCCCAAAAGATGTCTGGTTTAGACATCTATGATCTTCCCAAATATCTTGAAACAAGCTTTCCTAAATGAAGATGATGTACCATGGAAATCATACTTCTTTCACCTCCTCCAATTATTCTCCCTAACCCACATGTTCTTGAAAAGTTTAAGGTCACTCAAGCCCTATTGGAAAGCAAAGGTCTATGTATGATCACATCTTGGAGATGTAGTTACATATTGACAAGCCGGGAGAGTTGGGTGTCAAAGTCTTGACAAAGTTGGTGGCTCAACTATTGTCTAAGTCACATAGTGAGTTCATTTGGGAATCCTATGAAACAGACTATGACAATACCCTTAATGATCTTATCTATTTGCTAAGATCAACTTCCTAAAACTTTATGGACATTGAGAATGATGACATTGGAAATCCAGTAAAGCTCTCTCTCCCCAATGGAAAGGGATCGGCCATAGTCAACTCGGTTCACCAAATGGTAAAGAGAGAGGATAAGTTTGAAATAGTCCCATTATCAAGGGTCCATTGCCAAAGGAAGGAGCATTAGTTGCAAAGCTGCCAATTTTACCTAAGCATATTAAAGTCAATAAGTTTGACTCTACTTCAGGTAAAATCCACTATCTAACTCTGCTAAGTTTCTATTCTGAGATTCTTGATACATGATGTGACTAGGTCACATGTTGATGTTTTAAGAATCAAAGAAAGTAAAGAAACTTAAAGAAAGAATATGTTGAATCTGATCGCGTAGATGGATTTCTATCGCATAGTTTGAAGATTGGATTCTTGAGCTACTTCTTAGGAGTTATGAGATATTGCTTAGGAATAGATAACAACAAGTTTTCATATGGATTGTAAGGAGAAGTTCTTCTTCAAAGTTTTTAAGATAAAAGGAAAATTTCTGATTTTATTTATTTTAAAATATCCTTACAATGACATCTGTGAGAATTTTTGTTGCTTATAAAATTCCATTAATAGCAAGAGTGGAAATATGAAATTGATTCTTTCATTTGTGGTAATGTCTAAATTTACCAAATAAGGAAAGATTCTCATCACCCAAGTTTCAATTGGACTGGAAGTTGGAATCATGCAAGTTGTATAGCATGATGAATGAGAACTTTCAAGTATTGGAAAATTAAGACTAATTACTTGTTCACATGGATGTGTGAGTCATGTAAAGGACTAAGGGATCGAGTACACATTCTTGTGCACTGGCTAAGTCCACCAACAAAAGATTGATAAGATTATTCGTTATAATTTACTAAAGCTCAGTAAATATGGTTATACTTACAAGCTTAAGTGTAATTCTGAGACATTGGAAAAGGTTCCAATGTAAGGCAGAGCGAATAAGAAGAATCAACTTAGGCAGAAGGATAAAAGTTTCTCAAATCTGAAAAGATGGGAGAGTACTTTAGTATCATGTTATATGATCATCTTAATGATTTAGAGACCTTATCACAATTCATCCTCTAAGTGGATTCTGTTAGTTAAGAAGATGGGTTATGAATTGTTGAAGTGGTTAAATCAAGAAAATGATTCATACTTCGTTCCAAAAACAATTCTTAGAGTTATACTCTAAGATTGTAACTTGAGTGACATGTCTTAAATAAGGTTTAAAACACTCATCAAATGTAAGAGTAAAAGTTTTCTACTCTTGTACATTTGAAATTGGTAAGTTGTGATGTTTTGGATAAAACAAAGACCAACTAAGGCCAATTGTGTGAAGTGTTTGTCTTGATTAGAATCCGCACTATCTCTTAGATGTTTGACAAGGAAGTATTATATGTCAAGAGGACAGTGGGAGTCTTTAAGGTCTTGAAAGTCTCAAGAACTAATCAAGAATAAACCCTGAAGTTCTTCACTAGCACACGACTTGAGGTTTATAACCTATCGTGTTGACATATTCTGTGCCCATTCCAATTAAAGTTGGCTTTGCATATGAGTTCTTAGAGTTCTCAATTGGTTGCACAACAACTTGGAAGCAATGGCAGGCCCTTGAGCTGCCAGGTGGCAAGAAATTAAGATTGAGTTCAGTCCATATGAGTTTGGATTTGTCATTATCCTTGTCTTGTGACTACGGTTTTGACAATTCACATGGATAAGAACACATACACTATTAAATATAAGGTTTCTCTCCGATTCATGAAAATGATGGTGAGGAAACACTTCCACCAAGTAGATTTGAAGTAGATAGCAATTGTGATATTTGTATTCTCAAAGTCGTTAGTGGAGCTGTGTGGTTAACCGACACACTAACATGGACTTGTGAGAAGTGGAAAAAAGGTCTAAACAATTGAGACTATGATTACGACATCCCTTTTCATAGTTCTAAAATTGTTCAGACACACCTGTGAGCTATCTAAAAGAGGTGTATGATTTTGATAAAGTTTTATCAAAACAATCTAGTATCAGAAATCTGAACTTTGGTAAGAAAGTCAACTAATTTCTGAGTACATATCAAAGCTAGTGGGAGCATAAGTGTTATGCTAATAATAATCATGTTAGTGGGAGCATGATAATTATGATAAAGGTTCCAAGTTGGCAATGTTAATTATAGAAAACAAAAGTTTCAATTGGGAAAGAGTTGTTTTGCTATAATTAACGGAGAGGAAATTATACTTCATCTCAAATCTAAAAGCTTAGATTGAGGTTTTAATTGTATTTCATCAAGGATATATATATATATATATATATATATATATATATATATATATATATGAATTTCATGTTGGAATGGATCAACATAAGGAAATTTAGTATATGGTTCCATTATTTGCGTTCTAAAGTTCGATTATGATTACGACATCCCTTTTCATAATCTGAATTATGAGAACTTGGCAAATAGAAATGGAAATGTTATAGCAAAAGACTGGTTTAGTCTTTATGTGAGACATCATGAATCGTATCCCATATGCTTCGGATATAGGATCGATTACATGTGCTATATTCATCCTTTCTAAAAAATGTCCAAATGCCTGGGGCATTAAGAAGGGAAAAGGTCTAGAATTGGATATGACTAAAAGGATTAAACAATTGTCGAGGATAATCTAAGGTTTACCCAAGATTGGTTGCTCTAGGACAGTTGGAAGTATAGTGATAATTCTGGAAGGACCATATTGACATAATCTGTAAGGAGGCAACTCTTGTTTAGAAGTGATAGCCAAAATGGAATATGGAAATGTTTCAAGGTTAGAAATTATTCAATCTATGTAAGATTAGGAAACTCAATGCAAGAAGGATGTTTCCAAGGAGCTGAACTCCTTTGGAATGCTCTGTAATGGTTGTTGTCAAGTCTTTCTGACTTTGTGCATAATCATTACAAGAGGATCAATGCATATAAGTTTAGAATCTAACAGATTTCAGTAAACGGCATGAATTTGGAATTCTTGTATTTGCAGTAAGGATTTGGGACTGTGAAAAGAGGATCATTGGAGTTATGTTCAATTGATCTATTTCACAAAGTAAATATCATAGACAAACATAGTTTGCATACTTGGTGTATGGCGTGACTAGTGTTTAGAAAACATAGTGTACATGATTGGAGCATGGGACAACTATTGTTTTAAATTCAAGAATAAAGTTGATAGCTGAAACAGTATACAATGAATAATGTGTAATCATATGGTGATAAATAAAAGATGTTTTATTTATGTTCATAGGTTTTGATACCATATTTGATTTAATTATTCTTGTGTTTCATTTTGCATGTTTTGACTTCCAGAATAAACTAGGTCATTGTTCTGGATGACTAAGTTATTCAAACCATTCACAGTTGGTCATATGTTGGAAGTAGATCTGAATTAAGACTGTCATGGGTTGGCTTGTAGAGGTCTAATATGTTGGACAAAGGGCTACAACACTCATGAGTGCTCATAAGTTATGAGTATTGGATTCAACCCGTGCTCATTGTAATCACTTCATGGATTTTATCACGAGTGATCATGAGACGATAATATCTTATATTCTTCAAACTTAGAGATATGAGTTGTTACTATGAGTTAGTTGTACATTGATTGCACGAAAACGCATTCGATAACTCAGTGTTATAGAACGTGCCTTTGTGTATGATTCAACGAGTAGTAGAACAAGCCATATGAGTCAAAGTTTATCCATTCATTTTACCTTCAGGATAAAAGCGATATCTGTGGGCCCCTCAATGATTTGATGATGACAAATGGAAATGCTCAGCCGGGCCAGGACTGATTTGATTTGTTCAATTAGTCAATCGTCATAAATCGGAAATCGGGAAACAACAAATGGACAGAGAGAATGATTATAATCCATCTCTCAGTCCATATGATATCTAGAATGGAGGAATATACGATCCCTTATCTAATGGACAAGTCATTGACAAAGGTCAGAGTTCATCTACAAGGTCAGAGTTCGACAAAAGCTTTTGAGAGCTACGATTTCCAGTCGTTTCTTGAAGTCATACGCAATAATAGTTTTAGACTTATCCAAGTGGGAGATTGTTGGATTAATGTCTAAGTCCATAACTATAATTGGTAAGACTTGACCCGACCCGGCATGGTCCATTTGGGTTGCATGGCATCATGCATTTGGATAGACTATAATGAGAGAAATAACACTTAAGGTTGGTTAATATATTATAAGTTCTAATATATAAATAAGATTATTTAATTAGTATTGATCAGGAATTAATCTAGGATTAATTAAGTGATCAAAAGAAGACTAATTAAATATATGGGTTGATTGTGTAAATCATCCATACTTATATAGTGGGCTACTGCTCCATGGATTATCTAGTTGGGCTAAAACCCATATGATGCTCCATGGTGTTTTGGTACCCATGGATCATGGAAATGAAAGGCCATGTCAATTAGGGTTTACATGGTGTAACCCTAACTCTATATGCATCTTATTCTTGACCAAAATTGGCACTAGTATCATTCTAGAGAAGGGCTAGCCGATTTCAAGTGTTCCTCATTTCTCTCAAGGTTATTCCAAAAGCAATTGATGTAGTGTGAACCATTTGAGGTGTCACACTTGGGGCACTAGGCACTCAAGCTTCATGATGACTTTCTACATCAAAGAGGTATGTATTCTATCTTGTTATTTTCATTGTTTTTTATGCTAGATTAGGATACTACCTTGGAAGTTCATATTTTCATGTATAATAGAGAAAACATAGATCCAAGGTATTTAGGGTTGCATGTACACTTAGGAGTGTTAGAATGTTCAAAACCCAACAATGAGGAGATGAGGTTTCCAGTTGTTAGTCGAGGAAGCTCGTGCAACGCCATATGTGTTTATTGGTATGTATTTTATCCCTATCTCATTTACTAATTTGGTGTTTATACTTATTATGTATTTGATGTTATATAGGGACGTTCCTTGTGAACAGTGTTCCAGCTTTAGTTCTATTTGATTCGAGCACCACCCGATCATTTTTATCTCTCGCACTTAGCAATAGATTAGGTGACACTCCAGGGGAGTTTGATTATCCATTATAGGTAGAGATTGCCAACGATTGTCCAATACATCTATCGAGGGTTCATCGGGGTTGTGTGTTGGAGTTATTTAGCGAGCGGTATCCAATTGATTTGGTTCCTATTCCTTTGCACGGGAGAAAGGTGATCATGGGGATGGATTGGTTGAGCCCTAATGGGGTGATGATTGATTGCGAGCACCGGTTAGTTCGAGTTCGAACCCCAAGTGGGGGAGAAGTAGTTATTTATGGTGAGGATGCTCAGCGTGGACTAGATCTTTTTTCAGTTGTGAGAGCTAAGTGATACCTGCAGCATGGTTGTTCTAGTTTTATGGATTATGTATTGGACTCCAGGTAGGAGAGAAAGAGGCCAATTGATGACGTGTCGGTTGTTCAAGAGTATTCATATGTGTTCCCAGAGGACTTTCCTAGAGTGCCTCCGGAGAGGCAGGTTGAGTTCCATATTGATCTGGTTCCAGGTGCGACTCTAATAGCCAAGGAACCTTATCGATTAGCACCACCAGAGATGAAAGAGTTGTCTACACAACTACAGGAGCTATTGATTTTCTTTTTGTGTTTGATTCTTTTACTTGTTTGAATCTAATCGATCATTCATTTTTTATACTTACTATTAGGTTTCCTGTTGGTCTGTACATTGGACAAGGGCGTCATACCCGACAGGATCGGGCGCGCTGACTGGGTAATCATGTTCTGCGTCACGTTAGAGCTACGATTGGTTCAGGTGGTAATGCTCTGAGCTTACTCCTTTTCGCTTGGATCTGTTAGGTTTTTCGTGAGGCTAGAAGTATTCGTTGTGGGGTTTTGCCCTGTACGAGCATCCTTTGTTGTGTGGATGCTTGCGGACGTGAAACTCTCTTGGGGCAACTGTCGTGGGGAACCCTCGGTCGCGTTGTTGGTCTAGATTAATCCTTGGCATTTATTTTTGGGTAGCTTTTCATGTTTTGTCCTGTATCTTATCTGCTTTTAGTTGCTTTTTGTTGAGATATTCTTATTTGTGTAATTGTTTATTCTTCTGTTTTGACGTTGAAGCCTGTTGGCTTGTATATGAGCCCGAATGTCTAATTGTTTTTGAAGCTGAGGTTGGCATTTATGATCCTCTGCTTTCGGAGCTGCTAGTCAGTATAAATGAGATGGGCTTGGAAACCAGGTATCTTCTAGGATTGAGATTGTTATATTTGGGTCCCTGGTTTTGGGTCTACTAATTAGTGCACGTGAGATGATTTAGATACTAAGCATCTTCCGGGATTAAGATTCTTATCTCTAGTCCCTGGTTTTGGGCTTGTTGGTCAGTACACATGAGATGAATTTATGTGCCTAGCATCTTCTAAGACTAAGGTTTTAATCCTTTCGAGTCTTACATTATGTGTTATATTTGAACTATTATAGAAGTGAATACATTTAGTATTTAAGCGTCAGTCTGGGTGGTCAGCCCATCCGGTAGGCAAGTGATTATATAGGAAAATAATTCATAATTATCCCTTTTGAATAGGAGCTAACTTGTAGTCATCCCTTCTGAGTAGGGGTTACATAATGTCCTAGCCTATGCCTGGCTTTGCCTTAAGTTTCTTCAGGTCTTTTCTTATTCTTGGCGTTCCATGTCCTTGGTATGGCCCTCTCTTCTAGTGTCTCCAATGAGTAGGACCGTTGTGAGTGGAGGCTAAGAAACCTATTGTCATATTGTCTGCCCTGAGTGATCATTCCAGGTAGTAATATAATGGTAACTAGTATGGAAAGTTGAGCATTATAGATCTTAAGAGACCGGGTAGTATGGCTGCTAAGAGCTAGGTAACATAACTATTAGGAGCTGGGCAATAAGGCTACTAAAAGTTGGGCAACAGAGTTGTTGAGAGGTAAGCAATGCACTTGTTTTTAAGAGATTGGTTGGCTTCTTGCAAGATCTAGGCAACCGAGTTACTGATGAGAACCGAGTAGTCGCACTGCTGGCAAGAGCTGGGCAGTCGGACTGGTGGCAGGAACTGGTAGTCGGGCTGCTAGCAAGAGTTGGGCAGCCAGAATGGTGGCAGGAACCGGGCAGTTGCGCTGATGGCAAGGATCGAGTTGCCAAGCTTCCTGTTCGAAATGACAGTTTAATCTCTCGGGGATATGCTATCATGCACAATATCAACTCGTCTTGTAGCTCAACTTTGCCCACGAAATGGAGATAATACTTTTGCACAGTGTTGTATCAACCCTTCTACTCCCCCCCCCCCCCCCCCCCCCAATTCTTTTTTTTTTATTTTGGAAAAGGTGAAACGAGAATGACAAATGTATGGTTGTTAGGCCTTCTACGACTAAGTGTAGGTTGCTATCTTGTATTGCTGGTTCGACCAAAAAGGTGTATGAACTTGCATATGAGTATGTCATTAATTTTCAAGAGTTGCTTCTGCGGGTGACGAATTTTGGTATAAGGCTTGTCATTTGTAATTTGTTGCAAGGTTGTTTCGCAGTTTGATGGAGATTTGTGGAAACCAGATAATGTCTTGGGGGTTTTGTTATATGCATGATTGTATCGGAGGTATCCGATTGAGCCATATATCATTTTTGTTGGTACTTCTTCCGGTGGCAAATACTAGTATGTGTATCATAGGTAAGGAATTGGAGCTTTGACTTCATGATCCATTAGCTTGTGTTTGCATGCTTGTGTCTCATTCATTTGGACAATAGTAATTTATCATGTTTCATGCTATATAAAGAATAGTAGAGTCAATAGATAGGAAAGACGCTCAAAACAAAATGGGCACACAGTTTCCTAGAAGTTATTTATAGCATTTTTCTTTGTTTATCTATGCTTTTTTCCTTCTTTTATCTTTTTATATTTTTTTGTACAATGACATAGGTCAATCCACTTTAGAGAAAGTTCTTGGTTAGCATGCAACTAGTATGGTGGCTAATAGTCTCTTCCAAAAAAAATCAACTTTATATAGTAAGGATATCTTATATGAAAAGAAGTTTAAGTTGTCCTCGGGGGATTTACCTATTTGGTCTATGTATATACTAAAAAGAGAGCGAATCCATATTGTAATAAATGAATAGATTTAATCTCCTGTTGCCAAGTGTTATATTATTAGAACTCTTTATCAACATTGTATGTTACATATGATGTCCCTTGTCAACCTATTAATTATCTATTTTAAATTTAAAATTTAAAATTTTTCACTATAATTATATTAAATTATTAATTGGTTATCCATTTTAAATTTCAAATTTTAAATTTTTTCACTCTAATTATATTAAATTAATAACATCAAATTAAAAAATTAAATTAAATTAATACATATTATAAAGTGATATAACTTCACGTATTTATTTAAATCAACGATTATAATTTTATATAACTAAAAAATATACATTTCTTAACTAATAATTTATTTAAAATAATTGATTAATAATTTTGACTCTTAAACATGAAAGTTTAATTAATTTTATAACCGTGGTTCTCACATGTTATAAACTAGTATCTTAATAATGCTAACGAAAATCTATTAGAAAGACGGGTAAGTATATATGGATGTGAAAATGTTGCTGTTTGAATGTAAGACCTTGCAAAGGTTAAGTGTAAAAGCTAAATAAATGATGTTTTAGTTCTTAAGAATTTCATCGAGCACCTTATGTGCATAGCTCATTCTTCCTCCTTCATTATGCCAGTTAAATCTACCAGAGAATCTAGAAGCAAAACATTTTGTTACATTTCGTTGAGCGCTTTGTTACATCATCCGATTTTTTTTGGATATGGAGATGGCATCAGGAACCGATCAGAAGCTTGTATTCTTCCCAACAATCTTCTCTGGAGAATTTTGCCGAACACCTTGTGCGCATGACTCATTTCTCCCTTTTTGTTAGCCGATGAGTATGTCTTTGTAGTCAATTGACGAGAGAATGCCATCAATGGTGCGTTTCCCAGGAGCTGTAGCTTAAATTAGCCTCATGTTTCAAGCTCTAGGATTAAATATGCGTCTGCATCTTCAAGTGTAGGAGCCAAATACTGTCGATTTTACTATCAGACAAACGAGAATCGAGATTACAGAAGTGAAACACTTATTTGATTTTGGAGTTTCTATGTGCGTCGACCATGTATAAACTGAGGTAATTTGAGAGTGAGAACCTGGATCGAGTTTGCATAAAGGACTAATGATTTGGTTATGTAGTGGCGTTGCCTTAGAATGAGTTTCTTCAAAACTCGAAGGTATTGTGCTCCATTTTCAATTTCGCGAACACCACGTTGGGTTGCTTCTAGTTAAAGAGTCTGAAGATTTAGGGTTACTATATCAGGATAATCGTCACCACTATTGTGAGATTTGGAGCCTTTTGATGCTTTCGGGTGAAATTTATGGTGGTTGTGATATAATTAAATGAGAAGAATATTTGTATTTTCTCCTCTTTTTTTTTTCTCATCAAATGGGTTTTAAGAACAATTATTCCAATGTATCAAGTGGGTATGAATGTTGTTCACCGATAATGAGCCCTAGTAATGAGCCCTAGAAGTATAGAGTAAGTAAACTGTAGTTATATCATATGTACTTGGTGTTTAGAACACCAGAACCTATTAGTATTTCTTTGTTTGAGAAGAAGATCAAATTGTAATATAAGTTTTTGGAGACAAAACCTTTGAAGATATACAAATCTTAAGAGCTTTGGGCATATAAAGCTTTTGAAATACAAATATGTGGAGATATTTGAAGATAAATCCTTTGAATAAAAGATCCAGAGATCTTTGAAGATATGCAGCTATGAAGCTGAACATCTGTAACGTATCAAATTTCAACTCAAAATTTTCAAATAAAAGTGTAAGTGTTTATTCAAATCTCAACTACAAAATCTTAAAAGATGACCATTTATTCTTAAAACATTTATCAGAGTATCATTAAAAGTTATCATGTGTACAAGTCTCTCATTGATGCGATGCAATTGAGTTGTGCCCCTGCTTTAATATAAGAAAACCTGAAAACATTTAAACCACAAATTGTAAGCATAAATCTTACCGAGTTTCCAAAAATATCATATAAAACACAACACCAATGAGCAACCATGGGTTATCAGCAACCCTGAAGACTACCTGAAATCTAATTGAGCAAACAACACGCCCTGTGGGTTATCAACAACCCTGGAGACTACTCGAAATCTCAGTGGGCAAACAACATGCATGGGGGTTATCAGCAACCCTGGAGACTAACCGAAGAGTAACACATATCACAGTAGTGACAAATAAGACCCAATTGGTCAGCACATATATACTACCATACAGACTCATACAAACATGCAAGAGTCACAAAGATAGTTAGCATCTTACATTCACAATTTAGGCTCTTGCTCTCTATTTATCTGGTATAACTCTAGGTTCCATGCCTCTAGCAGTATTTGAGGAGGTCATTAGGTCAGTCGGTTGGCCCTATCTTATAAGGTTGATTCTAGCGGGATGGATCCTATTCCTATCAGAGACATGGGTACTACCGCTTTAGGGAAGATATGCGTGTTGGTTCAAGGAGTTGGGTGGCAGTGGAGGGTTCTAGATGATGATATTATGGAGCCGATTAGACATGTGGAGCCGGAGCATATCCCCGAGCTTGCCTTCAAGAGGCGTCAGAGACCTAGGAATATGGAGCATGATAAGCCAGAGCCAAGTTTAGCCAATGTGATACACCTTCTGGATGCTCCACATGAAGAGCGTCATTGTATCATGGCTTTGATTGCTGGGGTGATGTAGCATTTGGGCATGGACCATCCACCTTTTCCTCAGCCGGGTCCTTTTGTTCCACCACCTGCTCAGCCTGGTCATGATAGTGATGGCCCTTCAAGAACACATCATGGGGATACTGATGATGATAATGAGGATGACACGGAGGATGATAAGGGTGAGTATGAGAGCAACAATGAGTAGGTTGGAGGGTTGATCCTATGTATTTTCATACTTATTTTTTCTTATTTTGTGGGATATTTTTGATACTCATGTATGCTTTTGATTTTATATTTGTATATATATGGTTTCTGTTTTACCGTTTATCTAACCAAAATTCAGTTGATGTATTGGTTAATGTAACAACGTAAATTTCGAAACAAAATTTTCAAATTTTATAAAACATAATTCCTGTAATATTCATAAAACCCCCATGTTCAAAATTCAATCCCAGTGTACAATAATCCCAAGATCACAAAATCATAAAATCCCATGCGTGTGTACTGATCAAGCCGGCGCCTTCCCACGGTCGTCACTAGTACCTGAAACAAATAACACCAAACACTGTAAGCACAAAGCTTAGTGAGTTCCCCAAAATACCACATGTAACACATATTAGCCACTCGAGGCTATAACTCTGTGGGTCCGTGCACCCAACTCTGTGAACCCTCAGGTTCTAACTCTGTAAACATGCAAAGCATAAATCACATAGAATAATGCAATGCAACACATAACACATATATAGCATACAAACAATGTATCATATAACTCTGGTTACCTACTCAAGGTAAAGTATAGTGAGAAGACTCACCTCGTGTATCTCGCTAACTCGCAAATCCCGGAATCACTCGTGCTCGATCCCTCGAGCTATACTCTTCCTATAACACAATTTATATTTCTAATTAACACTTTCACAACTAAGGTTGACTTCCCTTGACAAGTCAACATTGGTCAACGCTGGTCAACGGTCAACTTTGACCGGACTCGGCGAGTGCACCGAAGCAACTCGGCGAGTCTATACACATTCACTGACTCCCTCGGATCCTCTCCTGGCACGTCAAGTACTTCCCTGACTCGACGAGTTCCTTCTGGCATGAATCGCGGGGCCACCACGACTCAACTCGCCGAGTCTGAAGAACAACTCAGAGAGTCCCATTTGACTCAGTCCACTCGACAACCCTCTCTGACTCACTAAGTCAACACCTTAACTCGGCAAGACCACTCGCTGAGTGGTTAAGGACAATCTTCATGCTACTCGCCGAGTCTGTTCTTCAGACTCAGCGAGTCCATACCATGCATCAACTAAAACTCGCTTCTGAGGTCAGATCCGCTCCATTAACTCATAGATCCAGTCCTTCCAAGCACATTCATCATGTAAAGTCACTATCTTGGCTACCATGCGACGCCTACAAGGCTTCTTTCGGTGAAATGACATCTAAAATGGTAACCTAAGTCTCCAACTCAAAAGGAAAGGCATAAAGCAGAGCATTTGGGACTCTCTGGACCTACTAAGGTCCAGATCTAGGTACCATTTCCCCATGGGACCTCTCACACTCCAATTACATGATAAACAAGGCAAGAAGATACCCTAGATTTGACCATATCAATAAAAACACGAGAATAAGCTCTGAATATTACCTCAAATAGCTTCCTCTGCCGAAATGGAAGTAGATCCAAGTTCCCCAACACTTCTAGCTTGGCCTTCCTCTTCCCTTCTTGCTAACACACACAAGGATGATGAATAATGGCCTCTTTTCTCACTCACAAGGACTCTCAGATGCTCTGGTGCTCTCAAGGTCGAAGGTAGCCACAATGAAGGGTTATAAGGTCCTTTAAATAGGGCTCAGGGCCGGGAAATTAGGGTTTCATTAAACAGCGTGGACTCGCCGAGTCCGGCTGCGAACCCGCATCCAAATCCGCGATCATACTCGACGAGTTCTAGGCTCCAACTCGCCGAGTCTACTCACAATTTACCAAAAATAATAATTGATTAATACCTTGGAATCCGGCTGTTACAATTCTCCCCTACTAGAACTAGACTTCACCCTCGAACTCTTGCTCTGCAAATAACTCTGGATGCTGCTCACGCATCTCACACTCCGGTTCCCAAGTCATCTCGGACCCCTTCCGATGCTGCCACTGAACCAAAACCAGGGGTACCTCCTTGTTCCTCAGAACCTTGATTTTCCGATCTCTAATGGCCACTGGTCTCTCAGCATAATTCAG
The DNA here is from genome assembly GCF_051521515.1 of Lactuca serriola. Lineage (NCBI taxonomy): Eukaryota > Viridiplantae > Streptophyta > Magnoliopsida > Asterales > Asteraceae > Lactuca > Lactuca serriola. The sequence continues at coordinate 127,842,670 of NC_136413.1, read as the reverse complement.
GCTCGCATCCACCTGAATATCCTCTAATGGAACCACTGCCGACTCATCGGCTATACACTTCCGCAGCTGCGACACATGGAAAGTGTTGTGAATCTGCCCCAACTCTGCTGGCAAATCCAAACGATAGGCTACCCATGTTTTAAAAATAAAAAAATTGTTTTGAAAATTTACGTTGTTACATTAGAGGGTAATTTTTCTTGACTTGTTTAATGTAATATATCTTAGATCACGTTTATTTTCCTCTTTGAGCTATAGATCTCGAGATTTCTTTCCTTTTTGGCACATATTTACCATATAAACACATGAAATCACACATAACATACACATACACATAGATATACACATTTTGCTTGTATTCTCCCCCATAAAACTTGTGAAAACCGAAAATAGAGGGGTATGAACTCACCTTTGCTTGTTGTTTCGGTTTGAAGAAAGAAATGGAAGAGTTTGATGTTGGTTTTGGCCCTAGACAGCTTCTTGAGAAGACTTTCGCTTAGATAGGTTCTAAGAAGCATGATCATGAAGTTTCACGAGTTAGAAGGAGATTTATAAAAGATTCAAGAAGCTAAACCATGGATATAAGCATCAACTTACCTAGGATGATGATTTCTTATGGAAGAACCTCCTTGAAATGCTCTCATCTACTAGAAAATAGACCTTTAATGACACGCTTTTTACGACACGCACTTATTAATGATACGCAACAAGGCGTGCTCTAAAAATAATGTCAGATCTTTAGAAATTTGAAGAATTTAGGACGAGCATTTTTGCATACCCTAAAATTAGTGTCCAATAAAAAATAAATTACAAAGACGGAGGGCGCTTATCTTAAATGTTCGCCCTCTACAAATGTCACTTTATAATTTTTTACTTAAACACGCGTTTTTAAAGGGGGAAATGAAATCCTTAAAATTTCTAAAATTTTGAAGTACCCCGCTTTCCACTCTCTTCTGTAGATCTCCCTTCATTCTCTCCCCCCTTCTCTCTGCAAACCCTAAGGCATTCCATTGCCACCACCAAACCCTAAAAACTCTCCTTATATTAGGGATAAACCACCCTGATTAAAGGAAAAATATCATATCGAGGGTTAATCTCAATATTGCCGACAATAACTCTTTGGAGTCTAAAAGCCCTAATATCATGTCAAACTATGGGTTATGTACAATCAGAGCTTGATGCTAAGGAAATAGAAAGCGACCCAACCTACCACGAAACCTAAATCTAGGAATGAAGCTATGGAGGAGGAAGGGTTTGCTCTTCTTCTGATTAGCTCAAATATGGTTCAGGGGTTTAATGCATCCGATTAGCTCAAAAAAACCCTAAAGAAATCCAAAACATCATCAATAATAAACCAACATCTTCTGCTAAACCTCACATACGAAGCTTCGTTGGTTCCCAATTAGCTCTATTGAAAACCTCGATATGTCCACGTTATCATTATTTGATGATGATGGTTCCCGATTGCTTGTGAAATTGAAGCTCCATTGGATGGATAAGAAAAGGCGAAGACATGGATCAAGGTATGCTTCTACATCACAAGTGATTCACATCTGTGGTTATTTTTCCTGAAATTCTCAATTCTTCTGCTCTTTTCAATAGAAGGGGAATCAATTGCACAAATTCCAGAGTGAACAGTACATCCTAGCTCCGGTGACGCCAAACAACAGCTAAATAAACTTGATTTCGGCTCCACGGGTCGGGTCAAGCTGCTGGAGCTCTCGGAGACATACCGGAGTGAAACTGATACGTTCCGTTTAGTCAAAGATCCTCCAGAATCAGGCAAGTGTACGAGCATAGTGATAATCCCGGTTTCCGCTACTTTTTTTTTTGCAGATCTGGATTTGATGAAACGGTGAATCAACAAAGAGCTCCGGAAGCACTTTCGATCATGATTTCCGGTTTTTGAAATCGATTAGTGAGGATGGAAACGATCAATTCGAGTGCTGTGGCATAGAGAATCCATCGCTTCATTTGAGGGTTTTTTGGAAGGTTAGAGATGATTTCCATTGAAGCGACGCCTTCTTCAACTTTATCGGAAGCTGGTATGATTCTCAACAAAGTCTCCACACATTTAGGCCCAACGTGTTCCTGAAATGTCTCGTCATTCTCACTCCCGTCTTTTATCAAACCACATAACAGCTTCACGGCGATCGGACGGCTGGGTTTTCGTGCTCGCATAACTGAACCAGTACTTGAACCGAAGAGATCTGATGATGAAATTGAACGTAAATGAGCACCGATTGACGATGTAATCAAAGGAGATAAACAGAAAATTGGAAAACTCACCTTCCGTAAAGTTGTCCTGATGTTTGAACCTGGAGGAGATTGAGAAACTACAAGGAACGTTCGAAGAATACTTTGTTGAACATTTGGTCCGTTTATTGAGATGAGCGAGAATAATTTAAAAACATTTTCTTCCGATTCCAGAAATGGAATCTCATGTTGATCTAGTTCACCGGAAGTTAACGATAACGCTAGATTCATAATTGTGGCTACGACCTTTTCAACCACAATCGGCATTGATAAGCTTTCATGGAAGAGTATTCCAAACAATAGATCCACTGCACCTTGTTTGATCATTTTTAATCCATTTTGTGGCACACCTGAGCGTTTTTCCAGGGCTAAAATGGCAGCCTTCTTCATCTCTATATTAACGTGAGAAAGCATAGCAACAAGTGACTCTACTGCTCCGCTTTCACAAACTGTAAGTTTTCCATGATCTGTCATATCAACTTCTGATAATGTCTCCGCCATTTCCTGTTGAACAGTTTTAGACCCTGTGTTGATTCGTTTTTTCATCATCAATTTCTATTGAACATTAATTACAGACATTATTGTTTACCTGAAGAAAGAAGGTGAAGTAGAGGTTCAAAATAATTAGCTCTGGCCATTTGCATGATATTTTGAGGGAGAAAAGAGTAATTATCCAAGAGTTTTTTGGCGTCAGTGGCAGCTTGAGGATCATCGCTAGGGATGAGCATATGGACCGGGGAACCGGCACCGGAACCGGAACCCGATGGAACCGGTCGGGCCGGGACCGGGACGTTATTTTTGTGGATTTTTGGAACCGGGAATCGGTAGGAACCGGAACCGATTTAACCGGAACCAGTAGAACCGGCAAAAACCGGAACCGTATGATGCTATTTTTCAAGGAGCGGTTCCAACATTTGAAGACACGACAAGAACCGGTAGGAACCGGGAACCGGTAGAACCGCCGGGCCGGTTCGGTTCTTGATTTCGGCCGAAGCCGGTTCCCCGGTCCGGTCCGGTTCGGGCCGGTTCCGGCCGGTTCAGTCCTTTTGCTCATCCCTAATCATCGCTACAAGATATGGTAACAAGAGGAAGTATGCAACCTTGACTACTCCCAATTATGTTTCTTGCCACCTCATTTTCTGATAATTCCATGAGCAATTGCAATGCCAACTTACTTTCTTTGATCTTTCGTGCTAGAGAACACACAATCAATTTGATGCCATCATGCGTTTTCGCTATGGTTTCCTGTAAGTTACCAATCAAAGATTATCAACTTTTAATTCTTTAGAGGTGTTTTGATGTGATTCTAAATTGATTCATACCTTCCTGTCATCGTTGTTGGTTGCAAGGATGCGAAGAATAACGAGAACATGCGATCTAACTTTAAAATTCTTGGTAGAAAGAAGCAAAACAAGAACAGGCAAGTAGTCTTCCATCATCATCCATTCTTGATGAAGCTCTCTTTCCAAACACAAAACTCGAAGCTTCCCTAACGACACTATCACTTCTTCCTCCTCATTAGAAAGAATCCGCGACTTCATAGAACCAATAAAAATCATCGTGTTTCTATCTCTCCACTCTTCCATCGATTGACGAAGCGTCTTATTAGTCCTCAAACCCGATGCTTTCAACGGCGTCTTCGTAATCGAACAACCATTATTCCCTTCCGCCAACCACTTCTCAATAGCGTACCTCTCAAAGCTATGCCCCGACGGCGTTTCCACCGGATCTTCCATCACGTCGCCGGTGATTAGACAGTAAAACGATTGAAGCGGTTCTAACGGTTGCCGCCCTAACGAGTTTCTCTTACTAAAATACTTCTTTCTTTATATTCACTTTTTTTTTCTTTTAATTATTTCATACAGTTTATTGTTGGTTTATCTAAACTAACTTCAGGCTCAATGTAACTGCTTTATAAAATTCTCATTTAATTTTAGTTATGTAATAATAACAACTTATAAAATTACTAGTTTCAACAGGGAGGAGTTAGATTGAGGATGAGAATCTGTGGTCAGATTATATGTTTTGTGAACTGTCACTTTGCTGCACATCTGGATGTTATTAACAGGCATAATGACTGCACATTGAGTTCATGATACTCCTTTCTGAGTTATGCATAACATATAAAAAACGAGGAATATCAAAACTGTATCCATGGCAGGTACTTCTCTAGTCTTTTTAACTATTTGTATTTTCTAGTTTCTTTAACTTTTAAATCGATTTTATTTTGTTAATTGAGGTTCTGTTTTTCCAGGTGGACTGCCTTCAGGTGGATGGGGTGCTAAATCTTTTCTACTTAATCACTTTTTCTTAACCATTTGTCTTTTTTGGCATAGTGCTGGGAAAAGTTTTGTTACAGAAATCTTGATGTTACTTAGAGTGTTTTCAATAAGAAAAGTGGCAATTCTTGTTCTTCCCTATGTATCCATTTGTACAGAGAATGTCCGGGTATTTTTGTATCTTATTAGTTGAGAATTAGTATTTATGTTCTTGAAGTTCATTATTCGTATTTAAGTGATGCAGGAAGAACATCTTGAAGCCTTACTGGAACCACTTGACAAGCATGTTCGTAGTTAATATGGAAGCCAAGGTAGAGGAACACTTCCTAATGATACATCTGTTGATGTTTGCAAAATTGAGAAGACAAACTCTACTCAATAGATTGTTGGAAGAGGGGCGTTTTTCAGAAGTTGGGATCATACTAATTGATGAAGTTCACATGGTAATTTGAATTTCCTTTATTTGAACATTATGATGCAAACAATAAGCTCTTTTTATCATTCATTGTTTCGCAGGTTGGAGATCAGCAAAGGGGGTATCTGTTGGAACTTATGTTGACAAAGCTTAGGTATGGAGCTGGTGAAAGCAGGTTGGAGTTTTCAAAAGGAGAATGTTCAGGGTCAAAAAGTGGGAAAAGTGACCCCACTCATGGTCTTCAAATTGTTAAAATGAGTGCCACTTCACCTAATGTCAATGCAGTTGCTAATTGGCTTCAAGCAGCTTTGTATCAAACAAATTTCCGACCTGTTGTGGCAGCTGGATACACCTCAGAATAGTTATACACTGAAACAAGTGGCTTGGTATGGTTTTCGTTGGGTCCTTAGCCTCTTACTTATGGAGATCATGACACACTTTTTCTATTACAATGCCCTGAGAATTTGCCCCAGTCTTTAAACAACTGTCGAGCTTGCTTGATATGCCAATAGAGAGGCTGTCATATTCTTGATTTGCAACTACAGAGCTTGATTGATCCACTAGTATACTGTATACATTTGCACATGTTGAATATATTGATAAGTTATAGTATTTTGATTTAACTTAGGGACAATGTTTATTCTGTAGGATTTGAATTTACTCCTCTTAATCTGCCAGTATATTGTATACTCATTGAAGAATGCTTGAAAAATTGATGTCAGTTAGTTTAAAAATTGATGTCATTTACTCCGGGAGTTACTCCAGGAGTTACTTACTCCAAGAGTTACTGGATAGAATGAGCCATCCCACTGCCCATGTGAGTTTTTTTTACCATTTTACCCTTGAATACATAATGGACGTTTAATTACAGATGGTTCCATTGTTAATGAAAGCTATTTGATGCCAGAGGCAATATTCAACTTTTTTATATATGAAATATACATGTTGATATAGTATACATATGTGTGAGTATAATTGTATGTATGTGTGTTTATACAGGGTAGTGCAAGACAATTATTTCAATGGTTGCAGGGACCAATGGAAGAGGATACACTGAAATCTCATTTTGAAACAACATTACAGAAGGACACAGGTAGTCTCCCAATAACTTTCTAACTTATTTTATGCTATGCAATTATTATTATTATTATGAATGATTCTACTGTACTCATATAATCATTTTTCTACAAAGAATGATAATCAGGATCCAAAACAGTTGCAGCAGCCTCATACTTCTCATGCATTTTCTCTTTCTCAAGTCATGCCAAATAACCTAAATGGCGGGCCTTTCCTCACGTCAGTTCTCTATTGTACTTTTTACTTCTTCTTTTTTTTTTTAACTTTTTTTAATACTATATTCTACGCAATTACTAAAATAGGCCTCTAGAACTATCTGAACCAAACTGGGAGCTTATAAGTGATGCTATTAATAGCACTTTGCAATTCAAGGTAACTATCATATTTGCTGTGTTGTGTTGGTTCATGATGTATTGTGTTGGTTAATGATGTACTTCATTCAACCCCGGACCGTATTTTTTTATAGTTTTATATTATAATTATGCCTAGAGTATTGCATACCTAAAGAACTATTTGTTAGCTCTACAACACTTTTTGAATCTGAACCTTGTCTTTCATCACTAACACCAACACCTTTTAAAAGGTGATGGTGTTAGTGATGAAAGACAAGGTTCAGATTCAAAAAGTGTTGTAGAGCTAACAAATGGTTCTTCAGGTATGCAATACTCTAGGCATAATTATAATATAAAACTATAAACAATTTCATTTTTTGATATATATTTTTTGTTTTGTTTTGCAGAGGATACTAAAGAGCAAATCTTGCAAAGGATATTTTTTGTTTTGTTTTGCAGAGGATACCCCTCACATTTTCCCAAATACCCCTTCCTCTACAATGTTTTTTTTGTTTCTATGTATTTTGTGCATCAGGTAAAGTTGATGGAAGAAAGGAATATGAAGCCACTTGATTCAAATCTTGCAGCATTATCAGCAAGATGCAGTAAAGACTTGGAGTTGAATTTGGCTAAGTCATTCTTGAGATGGGCCAATGTACAACTGCTTATCCATATAATCAGCTGCTTGGAGCATTAGTCTTAAAGAATTATGAAAGGCAAGATGCAAATTTATTTAGTTGGAATTTGATGTACATAGTAGATTAGATGCAAATTTAGATATTGTAAAAAATAGAATTGTATGACATTAAATTTTATGCAATGGATTTTATTTTTTGTATATGATATTTTATTTATATTATGAGACATTAAATGCAAATTTAATTTAAAAATTAATAAATATATAAATATACTGTTTTTAGAACATTTAAAATTATGATACGCAAAAATGTGTGTCATCTTCATTTATGACATGACCTTTCTTGACAGGGGCTTCCTTGATACGCATTGCGTGTCATAAACACGCGCGTCGTAAGGTTACGACACGCAAATGCGTGTCGTCTTCCTTTATGACAGGGCCTTCCTTGATACGCATTGCGTGTCTTAACCGAGCGTCGTAAATGTGCGTTTTAAATACGCGTCGTAAATGCGCGTCGTCTATAGACGACACTCAAAAGCGCGTCGTCTCTCTTTATGACAGGGCCTTTCTTGACGCGCATTTGCACGTCGTCTGAGCGTTTTACGATGCACAATGAGCGTTGTAAAAGGCTGTTTTTCTAATAGTGCCTAGATCTTGAAATTTGGATGGAGGAAAGCAAAGTGTTCTTGAGAGAATTTGGAAAGAGTTGGAGATGAATTATGGGTGTGTGTGTGTGTGTCTACTTTCGGCCGAGAGTGAGAGGGAAGAAGAAGAGAGATGAGGTTGCATGGGAACATGAGAGGGCTTGGATGTTTGGAGTGTAATGAGCCTATTTATCCACCAAATAAAAATTAGGTGGCACCACACAAGTCAACTCGCTAAATCTCTCTTTTTTTGTTTTATTGGGCAGAGAACTTGGGCTAGGAGAAAGGATGAAGTAGCTTGGTCCAAATCCTTTCCTTGGTTCGAATTTATGAGGCCCAATAATTATTTTTCGGCCCATTGGCCCTTTTGGGAAACTCACGACCCATTTTGGTATAAAAGAAAGGATTATGCCCATTAGGGCTAATTATATTTGTTATAGCCCAATAAGGCCCATTAAAGATCAACTAGTCCATTTTAGGCTTATAAGCCCCAAAAAGGTTAAGTCTCATGAGAGTGGGTCCAATTAGAGCCTATATAAGAGTTCTAAGCCCAAAATAGTCAAATTGGAAGCTTATTGGTCCATTAGGCCCAATAAGAAAATCCTAGTCCAAAATGGACTTGAACCGGGATTTTTTTAGGGTCTCCAACCTTTTGTTTACTATTTGAATGTTTGTATAGAGTATTTGATGGAATTTTTTTGTCATTTAATAAGCACCATACATGTTTTCAAGTTTTAGCTACATTGTTATCTTTGTTAAGGGTTTTACAAAGCATCAGAATTCCTAGTTGTGACATCATCCCCCCGTTAGAGGGAATTTCGTCCCAAAATTCTTTTTAAAGCTAGATTTGAGAATGCGAGAATAGGTGAGGGTACTTCTGCTTCATCTGGTCTTCGTGTTCCCATGTGAATTCTGGTCTATGTTTTGCGTTCCACCGAACTTTCACAATCGGAATGCGACTTTGCTTAGTACGCTTCACTTCCATGTGCATGATTTCGACTGGTTCTTCGACGAACAGGAGATTCTCGTTGATTTCGATTTCTTCTAATGGAACGACGAGGGTTTCGTCGGATAAGCACTTCTTCAAATTGGAAACATGGAACACGGGGTGTACACTGTTGAGCTCAGTGGGTAGCTACAGTCTATAAGCCATTGGACCGATTCGGGCAAGAATCTCGAAGGGTCCAATGTATCGTGGGTTAGTTTTCCCCGTTTCCCAAAACGAATCACCCCTTTCCAGGGAGAGACTTTTAACAACACCCGATCCCCGATTTGAAATTCCAAGGGCTTTCGCCGTTTATCAACGTAACTCTTCTGTCGGTCTCGTGATGCTTGAAGTCGAGCCCTGATTTGAACTATCTTCTCTGTCGTTTCGCGTATGATTTCTGGTCCTGTTAATGCATTGCTTGGTGTCTGTCCTCTTGCTAGCTGAGTGTCACCTATCTCAGCCCAACACAACGGTGATCTACATTTACGCCTGTACAATGCCTCGAATGGAGAAACTTTGATGCTTGAGTGATAACTGTTGTTGTACGAGAACTCGATTAAAGGCAAGTGGGTATCCCACAACCTTCCAATGTCTATCAAACATGCACGAAGCATATCTTCAAGCGTTTGAATGGTTCACTCGCTTTGACCATCCGTTTGTTGGTGGTAGGCAGTGCTCATGTCAAGTTGTGTTCCCATAGCTTTCTGAAGCGATTGCCAAAAGCATGAAGTAAACCTATTATCTCTATCTGAGATGATAGATATTGGCACTCCATGGAGCCTCACGATTTCCTTGATATAGGTTCTTGTTAATCGTTCCATCTTGTATGAGTCTTTTATTGGTAGGAAATGAGCGGATTTTGTCAACCTGTCAACTATTACCCATATGTTATCCAAACCATCAGTTGTCTTGGGTAGTTTGGTCACAAAGTCCATAGTAATCCTTTCCCATTTCCACTCGTGAATTACTGGTTGTTGTAATAATCTTGAGGGCTTCTGATATTCTACCTTGACTTTAGCACAAGTGAGGAACCTGCTAAGGTAAGTGGCAATTTCTGCCTCCATGTTAGGCCACCAATAATGCTGCTTGATATCCAAGTACATTTTATCTGAACCCGGGTGGATGGAGTATTGTGTCTTGTGGGCTTCATTCATGACTATTTCTCTGAATCCCCCAAGTTTAGGGATCCAAATCCGGTTCATGAAATAGTATGCTCTGTCTTCCTTCACTTCGAAATTCTTTTCCATTCCATGTAACGCTTCGCTTGTTCTGTTTTCTATCTTCATAGCATCGAACCGGGCTGCTTTGATTTGCGTGGACAGATGGGATTAAATGGTTATTGAAGTTACGAATTCCCTATCTTCATATGATTTTGATGCTATTATGCGAAAAGATCTTTACGTTAGATATTGTTTTGCAACGGATCCTTATTTGACTTCATCTTAGCAAATTTTAGGAAGGATCCTTTATTGAAATTAACTTTAACTTCAGGAAAGTCTTTGCATGATAATGCTATAAATCTTGTTTACTTTTTGGGAAGTATTCAATCTTCAGATAACATGCTAATGTTATGACTTTATAGCAAGCTCTAGTGAAAATACAACTTGAGATAACATGTAAATGTTATTAACCTTAGATTCAAACATTAGGATCTCACCTTATGTTCATAAATTAGAGGGTTGCCAAGTTACTAAAGCGTAAAATGATCCCCTCATTCACATCCCATAGTTGGATATCGTGCGTCCAAGCAAGGTGTATAAACCTTAACTCGTGTGAAAGAGGTAATTAGCTCTTTAAACATTATAGGGGATTAAGTACCCTTATTTGTAGGAGAGATGATCGGTCTCTATTCTTAGGAAATTCATATTGTGAATTGTTAGATGTTTGCAGTCATGGAACTCTTTTATTCCAGTGGTCTTTTGAACGTTATGATCCTCCAGTATTCATCTGTCAAGCTCCTTGGATGTCAAGATCCTTAGGTGTCAGAATCCCAGAATGTTAGGATCCTTGAGTGTTCAACCGTTAAGATCCTTATATGTTAGGATCTGTAAGTCCCTGCATGCAACAAAGATTAGCTAGGGGTGGGCGTTAGCCTAGCTAAAGCCCCTCCGATGTTTAAGTTAGTAATGGTATTTGAAGAGAATAAATAATAATAGTAATAAAGGATAAATGGTAAATAGCATGCGTACCTTAAGTGTGTTGGGAAACGACTAACCTTACTTACATAAAATAGGCTTTGCGATGTATAGCATTCCAGGATCTTGGAAAAATGTTTCCATCTAGGGTGGCTAACTAATATGCCCCCTTTCGTGCTTCGGCATCTATGAGATATGGCCCTTCCTATTTAGGTGCCAGTTTACTTGTATTAGGATCCTTGGTATTTTGGAATGTTTTGATGAGTTTTGAGCATAACAACAATTCCTATCTGTACGCGCAACCCTAATGCTTTGGATCTAGGTTTTCTCTAATTGAACATGCAAACTTGAACACAAAAGAAGATACCCTAGGAAGTGTCTACAATTTTCGAAATTCATATAACAGTAGGGTTAGGTTACATACCTTGATTTTTATATTGTAATAACAATGATTCCCTTGTAGATCTTGAAGCTTGAGAACTTAGTGTCACAAGTGTAACACCTCTAATGGCTCACAAACACACAATGCAAGAGAATGAAATGAGGGAGGAGGAGATTAAATTTTCGGTTCTAGCTTCTATCAAAGAGTAGCTGAAAATCATAGTCTTAAGGGTTCTATTATAGTGCACCAAGGATACTATAGATAACCCTAATCTCAAATATGATAATTATCCACCTCCTTTGATTATCCATATATGATAAGATATTCCCGAAAATATAGAATAATCTTACATATACACATTTAAAAACGTCCACCCTTCCCCTAGGAAGGTTCTGGACCCTTTTGCTCAACTATTGAAAATTTTCACTTTTAATCCCTACATTTTTAATTAATTCCATTAATCCCAAAGTTAATTCAAATTAAATATTAATTAATAACATGATTACTAATTAATATATTATTTTCATAGCATACTAATAAATCATTTATTCCAATTTATTAATCAATTAATAAATTCTTCCTCTTCCTCAATTGATCATCATGTCTAGTTGCGTATGTAAGGCAACCCAAAAGAACCATGTCATTATCAATTCAAGTACATACCAATTATAGTTATGGGGTTAGACACCTAATCCAATAATCTCCCGAAAATCCTTGATTTGAAGATATTTGGCTAGCTATAGTCCCATGCTTAGTGCCTTGTATTCTCCTTCCTTGTTGGTTTCATTAAATTCACAACTGGTTGCTTGGGTAGGATGTCCCCCTATGTCGATTTTAGTATGATCACCAAGCGAGTTCCTCTTTGGTTTGATGCTCCATCTCTAAATAGCATCTATAGGAACTAGATATAAAAGTATCTCCATATTATAATCTATTTATAAGTAAAAAACGATAATTCTTAATAATATTTGTATATATTTTTTTACATTGTATAAAAGTCTTATCTTGATATAAATTTCTTGGTTTTCGAAAAAAGTTTTATTGAAAAAGAAAAAAAACTTTTGTTTAATTCCGCCATGTATAAATCAATTAAAAATAGGTGAATGACATTTATCATAAAGTGTCGGTCGTTGGCAACTTGGCATTTGGAAACACTCTATTTATTTAATCATATTTTACCAACCGACTCATCCAATTATTCATCGATGTGGATGGTGTAAAGAAGACACGCATCAACATGTTTACCATTTCTAGGACAGAACCAAATACATATCAGGATTAAACTCACGATATCCTCAGTCCTCACTGCATTAAATACTATATAGTTTAATCGATTTTTTTCATTGTCACATATTTTTTTATATAATACATTAAATTCTATAAAGGTTTACAAAACATACTAAAAAAACTGTTAATCAATCTACAGAATTCATAATATAATGTAAAGTTTAATAGAACGATCGTATGAATTAAATTGAACTTTTTAAATTAATTAACTGTCATGTAATAAGATTAAACTAAAAAACAATAGAATATCACGCTACATTCAATAAATATGGATTACTCACCGACATTGAATTTTTTACAAGAAAAATAAAACGTTTTTTAATATAAAATAATCAGCAAATAAATATTCTTTTTTAAAATTTGTTTCATTGAACTTTTTAGAATATTTAATAAATTATATAAACACAATGATAAAATTATATAAAAAATTAAATGACCATATAAGAATATATTAAACTCTACAAAATTCAATAAATTATAAACCTTCGATGTTATTATCACACGTTCAAGAAATCAACAAAAGAAAATCTATATTACAATATAAAAATAGTTAAAGAATAAATATAAAATTGTTATTTAATAAGTAGCTGATCATTAGTGTCAAAGATTTGCTATAAAAAATCATGGTTTTTTTTTTTCAACCACAATAACTAGTGTAGCCCGTAGGTTATAGATATTTCTCAAGCGTTTAGGGCTGTTAATCGGGTCAATACGATCGGGTTAATCGAATTTTTTTTAATAAAAAAAAATTGACTCTAAACCCGACCTTACCATCGTATTTTGGATCGAAGGAATTTCAAAAATCCATTTTCAATTGATCTCAGGTTTTTGCTTCACTTATCATTAGATTGGCATTATGTCACACCCCCGAACCAAACGGCGGAAACGTCTGGGGCTCGTGTGACTAACAATTGAATAATCATCACAATGAATATACATGAATCATAACACGATCATCACCAACATTACATAATACAACTAGCATTGTTGACATCAAGTACATTGGTAAAATACATAAGTTCATATTGTTAAAAGTACAATAAGTGTTGTTACATAAAACGAAACCATAAACACTTGCAAATCTTCCAGCTTAACGATTACCTGAGAATACAAATTATTGTGAAAACAGTCAACATATATAATGTTAGTGTGTTCGTAAGTATGTTTGAGGAAAAGTCTTTGTATCTTCATAAAAACCCAGAAAATATGATATTTTCTGTAAAATGTCTGAAAATGATGTGAAAATCAGGTATAAATGCATGTGTGAATTTCATAGTTATAACTTATATGAGTGTAGTTTAGATTCATTGTATTTTGAATAAATGATAAGTGTATATGAATAATTTCCCCAGAAAATCCGATATTTTATGTTTTAGAACAACGTCTAGATTCTTGTATCGTTAAATAAGTCGTTTTGCATTGACATAATTAAAGAGTTTGTCTTCAAAAGGTTAAATTTTTGGTATTGAATCCCTTTATGAGCCGTTTATAACCATGCATGATAATGACTAGGTCGCCCGTCTTGGTATTTTTCCAAATGCCGGTCTTGCTAAGGATTTTGTCGCCCTACACTGGCCTAGTCTAGTTGTAGCGATCAACTAAGGCGTGGGGGGTCACCCCGTATAGATCTATATACAAACTCCCGCTTTCCTACTAGGAAACTATGATTATAACTACATGCTATGATTATACACTCAGAGGTGCCAACCGACATGTCTCACTAGATTCTCAACCCCTTTTGTACTATGTTTAATGTTTAGGTATATGTAGTATGTTTTGGATTAAAAAGGTACATATATAAGTATATGAAGTTTAATGATTACGCAACGGTATAGTTACGATCCACTAGCATATGAATTCCATTCCAAGGCCCAATAACATGTAAGAGAGTAATTTGGGCCCAATAGACATGTATATGGGCCACAAAAGCCCAATAAACATGTAGTCCATAACTTAGGCCCAAATTAACATGTAAGTGAGTCGCAAGACCCAATAAACATGTCATGGAAAACATGGAGCTCAATATACACTTAATTGGGCCCTTAGGGCCCAATTGCCAAGTAACATGAATATTAAGCCCAATAAATAGTTATCGACGTATTCCGTTCATTCGTTTTGTTCCGTTGTTTGTTTTAGCTCAAGGGTTACTAGATTGATGATAAGAAGCTTTCTTTTTGTAAAAATGACATTTTTGGCCAATAAAACTCCAATTCTTAATTAAGGCCCAAAGTTTTGTAAAAATGACACTTTAGTCTGTAATTTATAAAAAATTGCAATTTTGTCCCAAATGTCTAAAAATGTACGATTTTAGCCCAAAAAGTTATATTTTTACATTTAGAACCCTGTTTTGTAGAAAAGTGCATTTTAAGCCCCTTGTATGTAAAAATTTACACTTTTGGCCTAATTTTTGGAAAATTTTACATTTTTGGTCCAATTTGAAAATAAATGTTATTTTCACCCCTAAATTTAGTTTATTTACATTTATGACTCAAACTTTGACCAAATAACATTTTTAACCCCAAACTTCATTGTTTTTCGCAAATTGGGCCCAAAACCGTGAGGCCCAAAAGTTTTGGCCCATTAAGCTTAAATTTTCATTTTTGGCCCTTTTTAAAGTATGTTTAACACAAAAATACATTTTTATACATGTAGGACCTGTATGGCCCTTATAAAAACATAAATGTCACTTTTTCCCTAATCTTTTGTTTTCTTGACAATTTTGGCCTTTAACAAGGTTTTGTTGAAATCTTTTGTATCTTAAACATGTAATCACTTTTGGCTTGGTAAGGTAATGTATATAATGTCATAGTTCATAGATCTTTCCTAAACAATACTTAAAATTTCAAGATTTTCTAAGATCTAACACTTTATTATCAACTAAGCTAAGAATTCACACAAAACATGCATATAACACATAGATCTACCCATTTTACTTGCATTCTCCCCCAAAAATCATTTAAAAACTGAAAACAAGGGGATATGAACTCACCTCTGCTTGATGTTTCGGTTTTTGAAGAAGAAGTGAAAAGAATTTTTGGTCTTAGCACACCTTTGTTGTGGATCTCGAGTTTATGAAGCTTCTAAGGTGTGATCATGGAATAAAAACCATTAAGAAAGAGTTTTTCATGTAAAGATGAAAGGAGCTACTTTTGTTTAAAAATAACTTACCAAATATTTGAATAACTTGATGAAGATCCTCAGAATCCTAGCAAATTTTTGAGATCTTGGAGGAAGGAAGAGGGTGATTTTAGAGAAGTTTGAAGAGAATTTTTCAAGTGTGTGTGTGTGTGTGTTTTGGCTCTAGGCCGAGATATCAAGAAGAGAGGAGAAAGAGTAATCTTAATGCATGTTGGATCATACAAGATTGCATGGAAGTATGAGATGCAATTGTCTTGTTATTTGGTGTATAATATGGAGGTGGCACCTCCAAAAAAATTTCAGCCCATTGGGCCCTTGGAAGCATTCACGGCCCAAATAGAATAAAAAGAATGGGCTTATGGATCACTAAGGTTAATTGGATTAGTTATGGCCCAATAAGGCCCAGTAGGGTTATAATGAATCATTCTAGACCCAAATGGTCCAAAATGTTTTAGATTTATGAATGGGTCGAATTAGGATCCAATTAGGGCTTCTAAGTCCAATAAAGTTGAATTGAGGGCTTATTGTTGCATTAGGCCCAATAAGGAATTTCTAGTCCAATATGGACTCAAACCGGGATTCTTAGGGTTTTTAGACTCTTTGTTGAACATAAATGATGAATTTAAATGAGTATTGATTGAGATTTACTTAGAGTGCATGTTTTATAATGGATGAATGGTTACACATGAATAGAATTTCCTAGCTAAAATGCTAGTTGTGACATCATTCCCCCGTTAGAGGGAATTTGGTCCCAAAATTCTTTTGAAAACTAGGATTGTGGAGGAAAGAATAAGTGAGGGTACTTCTGCTTCATCTGGTCTTCACGTTCCCACGTGAATTCTGGTCTGCGTTTTGCGCTCCATCGAACCTTCATGATCGGGATGCGACTTTGCTTTGTACGTTTCACCTCCCTATCCATCATCTCGACTGGTTCTTCGACGAATAGGAGGTTCTCGTTTATCTCTATATCTTCCAAAGGGACGAAAAGGGTTTCATCTGATAGGCACTTTTTCAGATTCGAGATATGAAACACTGGGTGTACGTTGCTGAACTCGACGAGGAGCTGTAGCTTGTAAGCCACTGGACCAATCCAGGCAAGAATCTCGAATGCTCCAATGTACCACAGGTTCAATTTTCCTTATTTCCCAAATCGAACCATTCCTTTCCTTGGAGAGACCTTTAATAGCATGTGATCCCCAACTTGAAGTTCTAGTAGCTTTCGCCGCTTGTCAGCATAGCTCTTTTGTCGGTCTCGCGATCCTGAAGTCGAGCTTTGATTTGGACTATCTTCTTGGTTGTTTCACGAATGATTTCGGGTCCTGTAAGAGCACTGGCTGGCGATTTCCCTTTTGCTAGTTGAGTGTCGCCCACCTCGGCCCAGCATAGGGGTGATCTACATTTACATCCATAGAGAGCCTCGAAGGGAGAAACCTTGATGCTCGTATGGTAACCATTGTTATAAGAGAATTCGATCAGAGGCAAATGGGTATCCCATGACTTGCCGAAATCGATCACGCAAGCTCGGAGCATATCTTCTAGAGTCTAGATAGTGCGCTCACTCGGACCATCTGTCTGTGGGTGGTAAGCAGTTCTCATATCTAGTTGTGTTCCCATTACCTTCTAAAGAGATTGCCAGAATCTTGAAATAGATATGCTATCTCGATCCGAGATAATAGATACTGGAACTCCATGGAGTCTCACAACCTCCTTGAGGTAGATTCGGGTTAGATTTTCCATCTTGTAGGATTCTTTTATTGGCAGGAAATGAGCAAATATTGTTAACCTATCGACAATTACCCAAATAGCATCCAATCCGTCTGCCGTCTTTGGCAATTTGGCCACGAAGTCCATAATAATCCTTTCGCATTTCCAATGGGGTATCACTGGTTGTTGCAGTAGTCCCGAGGGCTTTTGGTATTCTACTTTCACCTTGGCACAAGTAAGGCACTTGCCCACGAAAGTAGCTATCTTTGCCTTCAAATTAGGCCACCAATATTGTTGTTTAATATCCAAATACATTTTGTCTGACCCTGGATGAATAGAATATCATGTCCTGTGGGCTTCATGCATGACTACCTCTCTAAATCCCCCAATTTTGAGAACCCATATTCTATTCATGAAGTAATAGTTTCCATCGTCTTTGACTTCGAGTTCATTCTCCATTCCTCGTAGCGATTCACTAGCGACATTCTTTGGCTTCAATGCGTCCAATTGGGATTCCTTGATCTGTAAGGCTAGATGCGAGTGGATGGTGATTGACATGGTCTTCACGCGACGACTTGAATACTCCTTTCGGCTCAGGGCATCGACTACTACGTTAGCCTTGCCTGGGTGGTATTTTATTTCACAATCATAATCATTTAACAGTTCAACCCATCTCTATTGCCTCATGTATAGTTCATTTTGATTCAGAATGTGCTAGAGGTTCTTGTGCTTTGTAAAGATGGTGCACTTGGTATCATAGAGGTAGTGCCTCCAAATTTTTAGGGCGAAGACCACCGCCCCCAGTTCAAGATCATGCGTGGTGTAATTTACTTTATGCGTTTTCAGTTGTCTAGATGCATAAGGAATTACCTTCCCACGTTGCATAAGGACACAACCTAAACCCTGATTTGATGCATCACAGTAAACTATGAATTCTTCGGTTCCCTCCGGTAAGGATAGCACTGGAGCACTACAAAGGGCTTGCTTCAAGGATTGGAAGGCAATTTCTTGCTTCTCGGTCCAGTTGAAAGGTAGGCCTTTCTGAGTCAATGTGGTGAAGGGTTTGGCTATCTTGGAGAAGTTCTGAATGAATCTTCGGTAGTAGCCTGCGAGACCCAGGAATTGGCGAATTTCCGTTGGCGTTGCTGGAATTGCCCCGGTTTCGATTGCTTTGATCTTGGTGTTGGATTAGGTGTCTAAGTTCATAACTATTATGGGATGTACTTGACCCGATAAGCATGGTCCATTTGGGTTGCATGGCATCATGTATTTGGATATACTAAAATGAGAGAAATAACACTTAAGGTTTATTAATATATTATAAATTCTAATATATTAATAGTATTATTTAATTAGTATTGATCAAGAATTAATTTGGTATTAATTAAGTGATCAAAAAGGAGACTAATTAAATATATGGGTTGATTGTGTAAATCACCCATACTTGTATAGTGGGCTAATGCTCCATGGATTATCAAGTTGGGATAAAAACCATAGGATGCTCCATGGTGTCTTTGAACCCATGGATCATGGAAATGAAGAGCCACGTCAAATTAGGGTTTACATGGTGTAACCCTAATTATGACACACTATATTAGCTACATGTTGTAGACCAAAATCGGACTAGTGTGTAAGAAATAAGAGGGCATAGTTGATTCTAAGTGTGTGACATTTCTCTCAAGTTATTCCAAGTGCATTTTTGAGGAATCACACTTGGGGTGCTAGGTTCACACGGTTCTCAAGGAATCCAAAGCACTACAAGGTATGTTTTCTTACTATTTTTTATGATTTTGAGCTTCCAAAATTCATCAAAAAACATGTTTTTAAATTGTTAGTATAATGTTTTTAAGATGCCATAACTTTTTTTTTATTTTTATTAAAAGTTTCATTGTATGCTAGATAGGTTAAGAACCTTGGAAAATTAATTTTGCATGTATCATAGATAAAACATAGATCTAAGGTTTCTAGGGTTGCATGTACACCATAGGAGTGTTAGAATGCTCAAAACCCTTCAGTGGTATCAGATCCTAGGCTTATTTTCTTGTTATACTTGCAAAATTGGCTGAAAATCGAAGTTTGTATGCTGTGTGGACAGCAGACTGGCTGAGTCCCTGAAGGGACTCGACGAGTCCATGACAAAAATCATCCAACTCGGTGAGTTGGTTCGTGCACTCGACGAGTTGGACCCCCAGACATCATATCTTCGACTGTTTTGGCTGGAATTGGACTAGGAACATTACCCTAAGCTGTTTTTCAACTTATAAACTTGTTTTTGGTGTGGTAATGTTCATGCTAATCCAATTTCTAAGATAATTGTCAATAGATTCATGTTTTGTATTAATTTAATGGCTAGGCTAATTACATGAAAAAGTTTGATTAAATTATCTTGTTCTTATGTGAAATTGTTGTTTTCAATACAAATTTATCTATGAGTTGATTCTAAAATGTATTTTTGTAACTTGTTCTCAAGTTATATGAAAAGTCACATTTAAGATTCATAAAACTCATAAATATTTCCATAGGTTATGAACAAAGAAAAGTCATATTAAGTCCTTAGAATTTTAAAAGTTAAAATTTAACCCTTACACTTTATAATATTATAAGTTAATAATATTTATATATATGTATAAGAGCAAGTCGTCTTACCATTAGTAGGCCTCATTCACGAAGCCGGTCTATAAGGGGGTATAAGGTTACTGCCTATAAAATGGCAGTTCAATGGGTGTCCACTCTCACCCACCACTTCCTTGACTGGTGGAGGGTCGTTATCCGAATGGGTATGACAAGGACTATAATTCTCCCTTCATTATAAGTATTAATGATAAATACTAAGTAACTAAACTCTTACTAATAACCAATCTTAGTTACTTAGGAAAATGTGAATTTGGTGCTAACCCATGAAATTGCACTTTGCACTTTGCTTAGGTCGGTTAGTGGCGCGTGTGTGGTTAATAAACACACTAGCTTGATTTAACAAGGTAGGCAAAGGGCAACTTAATGTTTATCATAGTATCGGTGGAGCGTGTATGGTTAACCTACACATTGATTGAGGGGTAAAAATTAAGGGTACCAAGTATATTTGCATGGTTATTCACACCTTGTTTTGTGATCATTGGCATCCCAGTCACAAAACCTGAAGGGCACACTCGAGATTGAAACATGCCATTGAAAGTTCAATGAATCTCAAGAGATCTAGGAGTTTCAAATCCAATTAAAACCTAATAATCTATTTCGTTTTTCATCATGGAAATTGGTGAATCGTCATTCACCTACCTTCAAATATCTTATAGCCTGGATTACGACATCCCTCTTCCAAGTTACAAAATATTGTGTTGGGTCCTAGCCTTAATATTTCATATTGGGTGTTATATTAAGGATTTAAATCAACTAACTTGAATTTCTCCCTTTATAGATGTCTGGTTCAGACAACAATGATCTTCCCAAATCTTGTGGAGCAAACTTTCCTAATGAAGATGACTTCCAGAGTTTGGCTCATGGAAATCATACTTCTCTTCCTCCTCCTCCTCTAGTTATTCTCCCTGACCCACACGCTCAAAGACTAGAAAAGTTCAAGATCACTCAAGCCCTGCTCACAATGAAACATTAAGATGGAAGACCTGTGTGCACTCATGTCTTAGGAATGAAGTCAGACATTGACAGGTCGAGGATGTTGGGTGTCATTGTCCCAAAGAAGTTGGCTATTCACTGGGTCCTTCAGTCACTTCCTGAGTCATATAGTAAGTTTATTAAAGACTGTTATGTGACAAATCTCGACATGACCCTATTAGATCTTTCTTATTTGCTTATTGCTGCTGAATCAGAAATGATTTGGCGCAATAGTCAAGCAAATATGGGTGGAAGGTCTACTTCTCAAACTTTCATGGACATGGACAATGGTAACATTAGAAGTCCAGAAAATCTTTCTCTCCTAATGGAAAGGGATCGGCCTTGGTCAACCCGGTTGACCAGAAGGTAAAGAGAAAGTCTAAGTTTGGAATAGCCTTTTGTACCATTCCCAAAGAATCTATATGTTTTCACTGTGAAGAAAAAGGACATTGGAAGCCAAGCTTCCCTAGCTACCTGAAGGATTTGAAAGGAATCAAAAAGTTTGACTATGATTCAGGTAAGTCCATTATCTAACTCTGTTAAAGTTCCTAATTGTTGATTATCAATACATGATGTGTCACACCCCCAAACCAGGCGGCGGAAACGTTCGGGGGCTGTCGTGACTCAATTGAATACCATAACATTGTATATATATGAAACGTAACAACATTCGTCACCATGCATTAATATAGTACAACCAGTAAAGTTTACATGAAGTACATTGTTTAAACATTACATTCCCAAAATAAATTGTTCGATTCGTACATAAATAAACTGCAAGCCATCACTGAATACGATTTCCTTTGATTCACTGGTTCCCTGAGAATACAAGTATTTTGAAAAACGTCAACATATGAAA
Source organism: Lactuca serriola (assembly GCF_051521515.1). Classification (NCBI taxonomy): domain Eukaryota; kingdom Viridiplantae; phylum Streptophyta; class Magnoliopsida; order Asterales; family Asteraceae; genus Lactuca; species Lactuca serriola. The sequence goes on along the minus strand of NC_136413.1, from coordinate 127,820,934 downwards.
TGTTGGTGAGTTCATAAGTTGTATTTGAAACAATGTTTCGTATCGTTTGAAAACCACCAGAAAATCCGATATTTTCTGAAAAGAGAAGCTTTTGAAAACGTTTGTGAAGATCCATAAGTATGCTTGTTTGTTTCTATACTTGTTAAAAAAAAAGAGATTGTTTATTGAAATTGTAGGTATTTCGAATCTGTATGTATTGAAAACCCTAGGAAAACCCGATGTTTTCCTAATTTTTTTGAATTCCATGAAATTTACATTGAAACCATTGCAACGCATGAAGTTATCATTACCAGGCGACATTGGATTATTTTTGAGCATGATTATCTGCTACAAACACGCGTTACACAAACGACTAGTCTATAGCAATACTAACGATCCCGTAGGCGTCGTCCGTACTAATCACGTTATCCAACCGCCCTGACTACGTGTAGTCCCACATCCGAAGAGAAAGAGGACACGAAGGCCTCGATGACTCCATTAGCCGGTTGGGGATAAAAAGGTACGAGGGGTCCCAGACCCGCCTCGCATAAAAGGTAGACTCTACTAGCGACACTAAAGGACCCTTGGGGACCAGTAGTATACAAGCCATTGAAAGTCCGGTTACGTCGTGTCGGATCGGTAAAACCCAACACTTCGTAAGATAGAAGTCTTCGGGCCTTAAGATCAGGTCGTTGGGCTAGCTAGGCTCAACAAACAAGATTTTACACTTGTGGGGCCCAAAGATGGTGCGTAGACGTCTGTGCACACTCGCATGTATAATGAATTCCCAATCGTTATTTGTATGAATCGTAGTGTTGAAGTATCATAGTGTCGTCGTGTTAGTAGTTTCAGATTTTTATTGGTTCGAGACCGATCCAATTCGTTTAACAACGACTTTTGGTGTTGTAATGTATTGTATTTTGTCGATAGTCGTGGTACCATTATTTGGTCAAATTGCATGTATTGAATTAGTCTTGAAAATTTTCTGTTTTCAGCCCCTCCTTGTTTGTAAAATTTACCTTTCCAACCCTTTATTTTAAATACCTTCCGGTTTGGTCCTTAAATCAATTTTCTTGACATTTTAACACCAAAAATTATTGAAATAAATATTTTCCAGCATATTTTTCATAGAAAACAGCTTAAGTCCCTGAAATTTCAGTTTTCTCGGTTATAACCCTTCTTTTTCGCAATTTTGACAATTTTGGCCCAAATTGTAAAATTTTTGCAACTTTGGTCCTTTTTAAATTTAAAAAGCATTTTTAAACCTCTGAAAAGGACTTGGAACACTTATAGTCCACTGTTTTACAGAAAATCACAGTTTTGGCCCTCCAAAACAGAAAAACTCGCATAATGGGCCTCATTGGGCCGAAATTGTCATTTTTAGCCCATTAAGCTTGAAATTTATGTTTTTAATCCTCTAAATGAGTATATTTCCAGAAATTGTTTTATTGAAACTGTTTTGACACACTTCATCCATCAGAATTCGTGATATGTCAATTTGGGCCCTTAATTTTGTATTTTTCACATTTTAGGCCCAAAATTTGTGTTTTTAGCCCAAAGAAAATTGCTACTAAACCACTTAGCTATTTTTCTTGAAACACTTTGTATGTAGAATACATTTGATGCTAAAATCATTTAACATAAGATATATCTCGGTTTTGAGGGGTTTTATGGCTAGATCCAACATTATAGCACACAAAAGCATACATGTAAGCATGGAAATCATACAAGGCATACAAAACACATATAGATCTACACTTTCACTTGTATTCCCCCTCCCACAAAACTCATAAAAACAGAAAATAGGGGGTATGAAGCTCACCTTAGGATGTAGTTTCGGTTTTTGAAGAGAATATGGAAGAACACTTGGTGATTTTTGGCCTTAGCACTCTTTCCTTGAAGATCTCGAGTTTGAGTGTTTCTAGGGTGTAAGATCATGATTTTTGCATGGATTAGGAAAAGATTTTGATAACAAAAAGAATCTAAATCATAGATCCAAGCATAATCTTACCTTAGATGAAGAATTTGTGGAAATTTCTTCTTGAATGCTTCCTAATTTTCGAGATTTTGAGTGGAGAGGAAGGGATGTTCTTGAGAGAGCTTGAGAGATTTTTGTGAGTGTGTGTGTGTGTGTGAGTATGGCCGAGAGTGAGAGAGAGGAGAGGATAGAAGTGATTTTGAAGTGATGTTGCATGGAAATATGGACTAAATTGCATGGATATCCAAGGGACAATAATGAGGTGGCATCCTAAAGTCAAGTCTCTTCTTATCTTCTTGGATTTGGGCCTTGGGCCGAGATTTTTGGGAGGGAAAGAAAAAAAATTGGGCCTTTGCCCCTAAGACCACTATTAGAGTTAATCTTGGGTATTTATTGGCCTTATAAAATAAAATTGTGATTTTTATGCTTTAATAAGCTAGATTAGGTTAATCATGGATCAAAGCTTTCAATTTATTTCATTCTAGGCCCAATATGGCCCATAATATTGAAATAAATGAATGTGGGTCCAATTAGAGCCCAATTAGGGTTCTAAGCCCATGATAGTCTAATTGGAAGCTTATTGGTCCATTTGGATCCAATAAGGGAGTCCTAGCCCAAAATGGACTTAAACAAGGACTTCTAGGGTTTCCAATTGTTTGATGACTATTTGTAGTACTTGTATAATGTATTTGATTGAAGTTTTTGAAGTCATAATCATAGGTGTTACACATGTTCTTAAGTTTTTGATTCACATTGGCTTGAATGTATAGATTACATGACACGAAATTTCCAGTTGTGACATCATCCCCCCGTTAGAGGGAATTTCGTCCCGAAATTCTGTTTGAAAGCTAGATTTGAGAATGCTAGAATAGGTGAGGGTACTTTTGCTTCATTTGATCTTCGCGTTCCCACGTGAATTCTGGCCCACGCTTCGCGTTCCACCGTACCTTCACGATCGGGATGCGACTCTGTTTAGTACGCTTCACCTCCCTGTCCATGATTTCGACTGGTTCTTCGACGAACAGGAGATTCTCATTGATTTCGATTTCGTCAAGAGGAATGACAAGGGTTTCTTCTGATAGGCACTTCTTTGGGTTTGAGACATGGAACACGGGGTGTACACCATTTAGCTCCGCGGGTAGTTGTAGTCTGTAGGGTACCGGACCTATTCGGGCGACGATTTCGAAAGGTCCAATGTATCGCGGGTTCATCTTTCCCCGTTTTCCGAAACGTATAACCCCTTTCCAGGGTGAGACCTTCAACAATACTCGATCACCGACCTGGAATTCTAAGGGCTTTCGCCGTCTATCAGCGTAGCTCTTTTGTCGGTCACGCGATGCTTGTAATCGAGCTCTGATCTGGACGATCTTTTCTGTGGTTTCGCGAATGATCTCCGGTCCCGTTAGTGTCCTGTTTGACGTATGCGTTTTTGCTAGCTGGGTGTCACCTACTTCCGCCCAACATAACGGTGATCTACATTTACGCCCGTACAGTGCTTCGAAAGGAGCCACCTTGATGCTCGAATGGTAACTATTGTTATATGAAAACTCGATCAACGGTAGGTGGGTATCCCAAGACTTTCCAAAGTCTATCACACATGCACGAAGCATGTCTTCAAGCGTTTGAATGGTTCGTTCACTTTGACCGTCCGTCTGTGGGTGATATGCGGTGCTCATATCGAGATGAGTGCCCATTGCCTTGTGGAGTGACTGCCAAAAGCGCGACGTGAATCTACTGTCCCTATCCGAGATGATAGATTTTGGCACTCCATGGAGTCTTACGATTTCTCGTAGGTACAAACGCGTCAGTCTCTCCATCTTGTAGGACTCTTTGATTGGTAGGAAATGGGCAGATTTCGTCAGTCGGTCGATTATTACCCATATGGTGTCCAGTCCGTCCGACGTTTTGGGCAGCTTGGTCACGAAATCCATAGAAATCCCCTCCCATTTCCACTCAGGGATTGCCGGTTGCTATAACAATCCTGAAGGTTTCTGGTACTCCACCTTTACTTTGGCGCACGTAAGGCACTTACTAACATAGGTCGCGATTTCCGCCTTCATGTTAGGCCACCAATAGTGTTGTTTAATGTCCAAATACATCTTGTCCGATCCAGGATGAATGGAGTATCGTGTCTTTTGGGCTTCCTTCATAACGGTCTCCCTAAATCCTCCGATTTTTGGGACCCAAATACGGTTCATGAAGTAGTATACCCCATTCTCTCTTGCTTCTAGGTTCTTTTCCATCCCGCGCAACGCCTCGCTAATTCTATTTTCCACTTTCATAGCCTCTGGCTGGACTGATGCAATTTGAGTGGCCAGATGAGATTGAATGGTTATCGAGTGCGTTTTCGTACGGCGATTAGTGTACTCCTTCCGACTTAATGCATCAGCTACCACGTTGGCCTTACCTGGATGGTACTTGATCTCGCATTCGTAGTCGTTTAGCAATTCCACCCATCTTCGCTGTCTCATGTTCAGCTCCTTCTGATTCAAGATGTGCTGGAGGCTCTTGTGGTCCGTGAAGATGGTGCACTTTGTACCGTACAGGTAGTGCCTCCAAATTTTTAGAGCAAAGACCACGGCTCCCAGTTCTAGGTCATGGGTCGTGTAATTTACCTCGTGCGTCTTTAGTTGGCGGGACGCATATGCTATCACTCTTCCACGTTGCATGAGAACGCAACCTAAGCCCTGATTCGACGCGTCACAGTAGACTACAAAATCTTCCGTTCCTTCAGGCAGAGATAGTACAGGAGCGCTACAGAGAGCTTGCTTCAAGGTTCGAAACGCAATCTCTTGTCGGTCTGTCCACTTGAATGGCACGCCCTTTTGTGTAAGCAAGGTAAGCGGCTTGGCGATCTTAGAGAAGTTTTGGATGAATCTCCTATAGTAGCCTGCTAGGCCTAAGAACTGACGAATTTCTGTGGGCGTAGTCGGAATTGTCCATCCTTCCACAGCTTTGACCTTAGAGGGGTCCACATGAATTCCGTCTTGGCTAACCACGTGGCCTAGGAAATTCACACTCCGAAGCCAGAACTCACACTTGGAGAGTTTGGCGTAAAGCTTTTCCGATCACAGAGTGTCTAGAATTTGTCGTAGATGTTGGCCATGCTCCTCTTTGCTTCGAGAATAGACGAGGATGTCATCGATAAATACAATGACGAAGTTGTCAAGGAACGGTCGACAGATTCGATTCATTAGGTCCATAAATGCGGCAGGTGCATTTGTTAGACCGAAGGGCATTACGACGAATTCATAATGTCCATAGCGGGTTCGGAAAGCGGTTTTGGGAATATCCTCTCCTCGGACCTTGAGTTGGTGGTATCCAGACCGTAGATCTATTTTGGAGAAATAACTAGCTCCTTGGAGCTGGTCGAATAGATCATCGATTCGTGGGAGTGGGTAGCGGTTTTTAACAGTGAGTTTATTCAACTCTCTGTAATCGATGCACATTCTGAAAGATCCGTCCTTCTTTCTGACAAAGAGCACCGGAGCTCCCCACGGCGAGTAGCTAGGTCAGATAAATCCCTTGTCCAGAAGCTCACTGAGTTGGCTGGACAATTCCTGCATTTCAGCAGGAGCCAACCGATATGGTGATTTAGCGAGAGGAGTCGCTCCTGGAACAAGGTCGATTCGGAACTCAACCTGTCTCTCTGGGGGTACTCTTGGAAGATCTTCAGGAAACACGTCCGGGAATTCACACGCTACCGGAATATCTTGGATGTTAGTTTCTTCTTTGGTCCTGTCCACTATGTGAGCCAAGAACGCCAAATTGTTCTTTCGCAGATGTTTTTGTGCTTTGACGCACGAGATGAGGCGAAGATTCGTACTGAGTTTGTCTCCGTAAATCACTAGGGTTTCGTGATTCGGAAGACGAAGGCGAACGACCTTCTCGTGGCACAAAATCTCAGCATGGTGGGGGCTTAACCAATCCATGCCGATAATTACATCGAAACTCCTAATTGATACTGGCATTAGGTCTATTCGAAAAACATGCTGGTTAAGGGTTAGGGTACATCCGGTGTAGATCTCCTCAGTGGATTCGGTTTTCCCATTGGCCATTTCCACCGTATATGTTTCATTTAGCTTCTGGGGTTGTTGTTTTAATAAATGTTTAAACTTCTCGCTCACGAAACTTCGCTCCGCTCCGGTATCAAATAAGATGCATGCATAAGTGTGGTTTAGTAGGAACGTACCGGTAACAACTGCGGGATCCTGAACTGCATCACTCTGACCCATAGTCAGCATTCTTCCTGCTCCTCTGTTTCCTGAGTTGCTATTAGGGCAATCTCGGCGGAAATGCCCCGTCCTTCCACACCCGAAGCAGGTGTGGCTAGGCCCTGCATTATTGCCGCCGGCATTGGTGTTGTTGTTATTGCGGTAGTTGTTGTTGTTGTTGTTGTTGTTCTGGTTGTTTCCCTGACTCTGGTTCCTAGGAGGGTACGTCCTGCAGAACCTTGCAGTGTGTCCCCTTCGGTTGCAACTGGTGCGATGGAGTTCCCTGCATTCGCCGTGATGGTGGAGGCCGCACTTATTGCAACTGGGAAGATTACTGGAGTAGGGTCTTGAAGCATTTGAAGCAGCTGAGGCTGGAGCATGTGGTGTGGCTGGAACCGGTGCGGTGACAGCGTTAACTGCCACTGTTTGCTGCTTTTTAGAGGTCTCGGGGCCTTGACGCCCCTTCCTCTTGGGGTTCTTCCCTCTCCTGCCATCACCCTCCTTTTTCTTCTCAGTCTCTACTGGCTTCTCGCCCCTTTTGTTGTTATGATTGTACAACCTCTTGGCCAATCTCTTCGCACTGTCAAACGTTTCAGGGTTCGCAGCTATCACATTCCCTTGAATGGGGGATGTTAGTCCCCAGATGAATCGTTCAACCTTCTTTCCTTCTGACGTGATCATACCTGGGCACAATAGAGATAATTCGCTGAATCTCGAGATGTAGGCGTCGATGTTAGCATTCTGCACCGTGAGGTTCCATAGTTCCTGCTCCATCTTTTGTATTTCGCCTCGGGGGCAGTACTCAGCCATTAACATTTCTTTCATTTCTGCCCATGGGATAGAGTTGGCGACAGGGAGCGTCATAGCTTCCACGTGTCCGTTCCACCAAGTGAGGGCTTGGTCCACAAAAGTGCAGGCCGCGAACTTCACCTTCATCTGCTCGGGGCAATCGCATATCTCAAACACCGACTCTACCTTCTCGATCCATCGCTTCAAGGTAATCACCCCTCCAGTGCCGTTGAAAGCCCGGGGTTTAGCGTTCGCAAAGTCCTTGTAGGTGCACGTTTTAGTGGGTCCTTGATTCGTCCCGTTGTTCGAACTTCCGGAGCCTTGCCCATTGCCTCCTCCGTTGCTCCCTCGGTGAAGTTGTGCCATAGCTGCGGTGACCGCAGCGGACACGACTGCTTGGAAAGCAGTGGTGTCGAAGATGTGGATGCTCCCTGAAGACGAGCCACTAGGCGTTCTGCGTCCTGAAGTCGAGACTCCCACCTTACCTGCCTCATGTGAAACTCCCGGAGGACATCACGCGTCTCCTGCTCCGCACGCTCGACCCTAGTCCACAACTGGCGCACTTGATCAGCAGTGCCCTGAGCAAGGTCGCCGGTGTCCCGTAATCGTCTCACCATGACCGGTAGGGCTCGGTCGGCCGGTCCTCCGTCCCTCAGATCAAAGAACTCCCGTGACATGCCAAATGGGGGTCGCTGTCCCTGATGTCTGCTCCATCTCCAAAGATCGATGCCCCAAGGAGGGGTAGGTCTAGTGGGACCCACACGATAAGCAGGCACCCTGATCGGGTAAGGGGGGTCGATGACCTCGGACTCTGCGTCCGAGCCACCCCCTTCGCTATGATCGAGCTCCTCTTCGAAATGCTCTTCGTCTTCTTCGGGTTCGGCAGGCTCGCCCTCGACTTCTGCCTCCGGTTCCCCGTCAGATTCTTCGTCGGGGTCTTCCTCAGGTTCCTCTTCAGGCTCTTCCTCAGGCTCCTCCTCTTCTAGCCACCCGTTGTTTCCCTGATTAGGGAAATAGGGGTCTCCAGGGTGATGAAAACCAGCCATGCTGTCTGCGCGAGTACGTAAATATGCTAACATTATTCCTAGGTGCTATGACTATTGTACATACCAAGCAAACGTTCTCTTGTTGATGATAAAGGGTATAGTTTTAGGTTCCCTAGCTAACCCGATCTCATCAAGACGTGTGTTAGTTTTACTTTGGAGAGAATGTAGTTGATCAGGCTACATTCACTCCTTGGTATCACTAAGAACAGTCCCGAATTAACCGAGATACCAGCATTATTGTGTTTGATTCGGCGTTAGGTTCTTATCCCTAATGCAAGCAAGCATGTTTTATTTACTTGTTTTGTTCAGAGTTCTGTTAGTCCCTCTTTTTGGTTTATAGTTGCATATCAATGTGTGGCTCGACATGCTAGTTCACTATAAACAAAGCTCTGATACCAACCTGTCACACCCCCAAACCAGGCGGCGGAAACGTTCGGGGGCTGTCGTGACTCAATTGAATACCATAACATTGTATATATATATGAAACGTAACAACATTCGTCACCATGCATTAATATAGTACAACCAGTAAAGTTTACATGAAGTACATTGTTTAAACATTACATTCCCAAAATAAATTGTTCGATTCGTACATAAATAAACTGCAAGCCATCACTGAATACGATTTCCTTTGATTCACTGGTTCCCTGAGAATACAAGTATTTTGAAAAACGTCAACATATGAAATGTTGGTGAGTTCATAAGTTGTATTTGAAACAATGTTTCGTATCGTTTGAAAACCACCAGAAAATCCGATATTTTCTGAAAAGAGAAGCTTTTGAAAACGTTTGTGAAGATCCATAAGTATGCTTGTTTGTTTCTATACTTGTTAAAAAAAAAAGAGATTGTTTATTGAAATTGTAGGTATTTCGAATCTGTATGTATTGAAAACCCTAGGAAAACCCGATGTTTTCCTAATTTTTTTGAATTCCATGAAATTTACATTGAAACCATTGCAACGCATGAAGTTATCATTACCAGGCGACATTGGATTATTTTTGAGCATGATTATCTGCTACAAACACGCGTTACACAAACGACTAGTCTATAGCAATACTAACGATCCCGTAGGCGTCGTCCGTACTAATCACGTTATCCAACCGCCCTGACTACGTGTAGTCCCACATCCGAAGAGAAAGAGGACACGAAGGCCTCGATGACTCCATTAACCGGTTGGGGATAAAAAGGTACGGGGGGTCCCAGACCCGCCTCGCATAAAAGGTAGACTCTACTAGCGACACTAAAGGACCCTTGGGGACCAGTAGTATACAAGCCATTGAAAGTCCGGTTACGTCGTGTCGGATCGGTAAAACCCAACACTTCGTAAGATAGAAGTCTTCGGGCCTTAAGATCAGGTCGTTGGGCTAGCTAGGCTCAACAAACAAGATTTTACACTTGTGGGGCCCAAAGATGGTGCGTAGACGTCTGTGCACACTCGCATGTATAATGAATTCCTAATCGTTATTTGTATGAATCGTAGTGTTGAAGTATCATAGTGTCGTCGTGTTAGTAGTTTCAGATTTTTATTGGTTCGAGACCGATCCAATTCGTTTAACAACGACTTTTGGTGTTGTAATGTATTGTATTTTGTCGATAGTCGTGGTACCATTATTTGGTCAAATTGCATGTATTGAATTAGTCTTGAAAATTTTCTGTTTTCAGCCCCTCCTTGTTTGTAAAATTTACCTTTCCAACCCTTTATTTTAAATACCTTCCGGTTTGGTCCTTAAATCAATTTTCTTGACATTTTAACACCAAAAATTATTGAAATAAATATTTTCCAGCATATTTTTCATAGAAAACAGCTTAAGTCCCTGAAATTTCAGTTTTCTCGGTTATAACCCTTCTTTTTCGCAATTTTGACAATTTTGGCCCAAATTGTAAAATTTTTGCAACTTTGGTCCTTTTTAAATTTAAAAAGCATTTTTAAACCTCTAAAAAGGACTTGGAACACTTATAGTCCACTGTTTTACAGAAAATCACAGTTTTGGCCCTCCAAAACAGAAAAACTCGCATAATGGGCCTCATTGGGCCGAAATTGTCATTTTTAGCCCATTAAGCTTGAAATTTATGTTTTTAATCCTCTAAATGAGTATATTTCCAGAAATTGTTTTATTGAAACTGTTTTGACACACTTCATCCATCAGAATTCGTGATATGTCAATTTGGGCCCTTAATTTTGTATTTTTCACATTTTAGGCCCAAAATTTGTGTTTTTAGCCCAAAGAAAATTGCTACTAAACCACTTAGCTATTTTTCTTGAAACACTTTGTATGTAGAATACATTTGATGCTAAAATCATTTAACATAAGATATATCTCGGTTTTGAGGGGTTTTATGGCTAGATCCAACATTATAGCACACAAAAGCATACATGTAAGCATGGAAATCATACAAGGCATACAAAACACATATAGATCTACACTTTCACTTGTATTCCCCCTCCCACAAAACTCATAAAAACAGAAAATAAGGGGTATGAAGCTCACCTTAGGATGTAGTTTCGGTTTTTGAAGAGAATATGGAAGAACACTTGGTGATTTTTGGCCTTAGCACTCTTTCCTTGAAGATCTCGAGTTTGAGTGTTTCTAGGGTGTAAGATCATGATTTTTGCATGGATTAGGAAAAGATTTTGATAACAAAAAGAATCTAAATCATAGATCCAAGCATAATCTTACCTTAGATGAAGAATTTGTGGAAATTTCTTCTTGAATGCTTCCTAATTTTCGAGATTTTGAGTGGAGAGGAAGGGATGTTCTTGAGAGAGCTTGAGAGATTTTTGTGAGTGTGTGTGTGTGTGTGTGAGTATGGCCGAGAGTGAGAGAGAGGAGAGGATAGAAGTGATTTTGAAGTGATGTTGCATGGAAATATGGACTAAATTGCATGGATATCCAAGGGACAATAATGAGGTGGCATCCTAAAGTCAACTCTCGTCTTATCTTCTTGGATTTGGGCCTTGGGCCGAGATTTTTGGGAGGGAAAGAAAAAAAATTGGGCCTTTGCCCCTAAGACCACTATTAGAGTTAATCTTGGGTATTTATTGGCCTTATAAAATAAAATTGTGATTTTTATGCTTTAATAAGCTAGATTAGGTTAATCATGGATCAAAGCTTTCAATTTATTTCATTCTAGGCCCAATATGGCCCATAATATTGAAATAAATGAATGTGGGTCCAATTAGAGCCCAATTAGGGTTCTAAGCCCATGATAGTCTAATTGGAAGCTTATTGGTCCATTTGGATCCAATAAGGGAGTCCTAGCCCAAAATGGACTTAAACAAGGACTTCTAGGGTTTCCAATTGTTTGATGACTATTTGTAGTACTTGTATAATGTATTCGATTGAAGTTTTTGAAGTCATAATCATAGGTGTTACACATGTTCTTAAGTTTTTGATTCACATTGGCTTGAATGTATAGATTACATGACACGAAATTTCCAGTTGTGACATGATGTGACTAAGTTACATTTTGATGTTTGGCAGGATCAAGCAAAGGAAAGGAAACTTAAAGAAAGAGTATGCTGAATCTGATCGCGAAGATGGATTTCTATTGCATGGTTGATGATCAGATTTTTTAGCTACTACTTAGAGAGTTATGATAGATTGCTAGGAAATATGTAATTGCATACTTTTCATTTAAAGTTGCATTGTAAGGAAAAAAATTTCTGCATTTTTATAAATAAATAAAATTTTGATTTTATTTTAGTTTATATCTCCTTGCAATGAATTTTATTAAAAATTGATCTTTATATGTTTCTAGCAATAATGGAAATGTGAATTTGATTCTTTCGTTTGTGGTAGTGTCTAAATTTACCAAATAAGGAAAGCTTCTCATCACCCATGTTTTCAGTTGGATAGAAACTTGGAATCATACAAGTTGTACAGTATGATGAATGAGAACTTTCAGCTTTGGAAAATTAAGACTAGTTCCTTGTTCACATGTATATGTGAGTCAAGTGAAGGACTAATGGATCGAGTACACATTCTTGTGCACTGATCAAGGTCCACCACAAAAGGTTGATAAGACTATTCATCATGATTTACTAAGGTTTAGTAAATATGGTTATACTTATAAGTATAAGTATAATTCTGAAACATTGAAAAAATTTCAGTGTATGGCAGGACGGATGAGAAGAATCAAATTAGGCAGAAGGATAAAAGTTTCTCAAATCTGAAAAGATGAGAGAGTACTTTAGTATCATGTTTTGTGTTCATTTTAATGATTAAGAAACCATGTCACAATTGGTCCTCTAAAGACATCTTAGTGCATTCATATGGCTAAGAAGAGGAATCAAGAATTGTTGAAATGGTTAAATCAAGAAGATGAGTCAAAATTCGTTCCAAAAACAATTCTTAAAGTCATACTCCAAGATTGTAACTTGAGTGACATATCTTAAAGAAAGGTTTATAACACTAGTCAAATGTAAGAGTAAAATGTATCCCACTCTTGTACATTTGAAATTGGTAAGTTGTGATGTTTTTGATAAAACAGAGACCAACTTAAGGCCAATTGTGTGAAGTGTTTGTGTTGATAAAGAATCTGCACTATCTCTTGAAAATTTGGCAAGTGAGTCTTATATGTCAAGAGGGCAGTGGGAGTCTTAAAGATCTTGGAAATGCTTCCAGAACTAATCAAGAAGGAAAAGCCTATACTTTATCACTAGCAGCGACTTGAGGTTTATAACCTATCGTGTTGACATATTCCTATTTCTGTGCCCATTCCAGTTAAAGTTGGCTTTGCATATGAGTTCTGAGAGTCCTCAATTGGTTGCATAACAGCTTGGAAGTAATGGCAGGCCCTTGTGCTTCCAGGTGGCAAGAAGTTAAGCTTGCACAAGTTCAATCCATAAGAGTTTGGATTTGTCAATAACCATGTCTTGTGATTATGGTTTTGACAAATTCACATGGATAGGAACACATACACCATAAAATCTAAGTGTCATAAGGTTTCTATCCGATTCATGAAAATGATGGTGAGGAAACGCTTTCACTAAGTAGATTTTAAGGAGATGGCAAATATGATATTTGAATTCTCAAAGTCGTTAGTGGAGCATGTGTGGTTAACCGGCACACTAACATGGACTTGTGAGAAATGGCAAAGGTCTAAGCAATTGAGACTATGATTACGAGATCCCTTTTCATAGTTCCGAAATTGTTTAGACACACATATGTGCTATCTAAGGAAAGGTGTATGATTTTGATAAAGTTTTATCAAAGCATCTCATATCAGAAATATAAACTTTGGTAAGAAGGTCAATAAAGTATTGATATCTAGAAGTCCAACAGATTTTTGAGTACATGTCAAAGCTAGTGGGAGCATAGGCTTCATGCTAACAAGCATCATGCAAGTGGGAGCATGATAATTAGAATAAGTGTTGCATGTTAGCAATGTTAATTATAGAAAACTAAAGGTTTCAATTGGGAAAAAGTTGTTTTGCTATAATTAAGGGAGAGGAAATTATACTTCACTTTAATTCTAAAAGCTTAGATTGAGGTTTTAATCATATTTAGTCAAGGATATATATATATATATATATATAAGAATTTCATGTTGGAGTGGATCAACATAAGGAAATTCTATATATGGGTCCATTATTTGCGTTCTAAGATTCGATTATGATTACGACATCCCTTTTTCATAATCTGAATTATGAGAAGTTGACAAATAAAAATAGAAATATTATAGCAAAAGATTGGTCTAGTATCATGTCTTTATGAATCGTGTCCCATATGCTGCGGATATGGGATCGGTTGCCTGCGCTATAAGATTTATGTATTCTAAATTTTCCAAATGCCCAAAGCATTAAGAGGGAAAAGTACTAGAACTAGATATGACTAATTTGATTAAGCAATTGTCAAGGACAATCTAAGGTTTACTGCTCAAGGACAGTTGGAAGTATAGTGTTAATTTTGGAAGGACCATATTGACATATTCTGGAAAAGAGGCAATTCTTGTTCAGGAGTAATAGTCAAAAGGGGAATATGGAAATGTTCCCATAGGTGGAAGGTATTCATTAAATCTGTGTAGTATTAGGAAACTTAATGCAAGAAGAATGTTCCAAGGCAATGAACTTTGAATATAAGATTTCGTTTCCATGGAGTTGATCTCCACTGGAATACTCTATAATGTCTGTTGACAAGTGTTTGTGACTTTGTGCATAATCATTACAAGAGGACCAATGCATATAAGTTTAGAATCAAACAAATTTAGGTAAATGGCAGGAATTTGGAATTCTTGCATTTGCAGTAAGGATTTTGGATTGTGAAATGAGTATCACTAGAATTATGTTCAATCGATCTATTTCACAAAGTAAAAATCATAGAAAACCATAGTGTAGATGCTTGGAGCACATGACAACTATTGTTTTAATTCAAGTATAAAGTTGATAGTTTGAAACAGTACGCAATGAATGATGGGTAACCAATATGGTGATAAATAAAAGATGTTTTATTTATATTCATAAGTTCTGAGACCATATTGGATTCGATTATTCTTGTGTTTCACTTTACATGTTTTGACTTCCAGAATAACTAAGTCGCTCTTCATGAATGACTAAGCTATTCAAACCATCCACAGTCGGTCATATGTTGGAAGTAGGTATGAATCAAGACTGTCATGGATTGGATTTTAGAGGTCTAAGATGTTGTACAAAGTGGTGCTACAACACTCATGAGTGCTCATAAGTTCTGAGTATTGGATTCAACCCACGCTCAATGGTATCCCTTCATGGAATTTATCTTGAGTGATCGTGTGACGGTAATATCAGATAAGTCTTCAAACCTAGAGATATGACTTGTTGCCTATGAGTTGGTTATACATTGATCATACGAAAACACATTGGTAACTCGATGTTATAAAACGTGCTTTTGTGTGTAATTCAACAAGTAGAAGAACAAGCATATGAGTAAAAGTTTATTTGTTCCTTCTTGGATTAGAAGCGATATCTGGGCCACTCGATGATTTTGTGTTGACCCATGTACTGGGACCGGTCAGAACTAAGTTGATCTGTTCACTTATGTTCTATGTCAAACAAATCGGAAATCGAGAAAGAAACTGTTGAACAATAAGTAATACATTGTTCCATGTATTTGTCCGGCGGATATCTAGAACAGAGGATGATATGATCACTTATCTTAAATGGAATATCATCGTCATCTCAGTTCCGCGAGACCTTGAAAGAGCTATGATTGTTGATCGGTTCCTGAAGTTATTTTTGCAGATATAGTTATTAGACTTATCAAAGTTGGAGACTATTCGATTGGGTGTCTAAGTTCATGACTATTTTAGGATGTCTTGACCCGATCGGCATGGTCCATTTGGGTTGCATGGCATCATACATTTGGATAGACTAAAATGAGAGAAATAACACTTAAGGTTTATTAATATATTATAAGTTCTAATATATTAATAGTATTATTTAATTAGTATTGATCAAGAATTAATTTGGTGTTAATTAAGTGATAAAAAAGGAGACTAATTAAATATATGGGTTGATTGTGTAAATCACCCATACTTGTATAGTGGGCTAATGCTCCATGGATTATCAAGTTGGGATAAAACCCATAGGATGCTCCATGGTGTCTTTGAACCCATGGATCATGGAAATGAAGAGCCATGTCAAATTAGGGTTTACATGGTGTAACCCTAATTATGACACACTATATAAGCAACATGGTGTAGACCAAAATCGGACTAGTTTGTAAGAAATAAGAGGGCATAGCCGATTCTAAGTGTGTGACATTTCTCTCAAGTTTATTCCAAGTGCATTTGGTGTTGTGTGAGACATTTGAGGCATCACACTTGGGGTGCTAGGTTCACAAGGTTCTCAAGGAATCCAAAGCACTACAAGGTATGTTTTCTTACTATACTTTATGATTAAAAGTTTCATTGTATGCTAGATAGGTTAAGAACCTTGGAAAATCAATTTTGCATGTACCATAAATAAATCATAGATCCAAGGTTTCTAGGGTTGCATGTACACCATAGGAGTGTTAGAATGCGCAAAACCCTTCACTTGGAGGAGTCCACGTGTATTCCTTCTTGACTAACTACATGGCCTAGAAAGTTTACGATGCGGAGCCAGAATTCGCACTTGGAGAGTTATGCATACAACTTTTCGGCCCACAGGGTTTCTAAAATCTGTCAGAGGTGTTGGCTATGATCTTCTTCACTTCGAGAGTCCACGAGAATATCATCAATGAAAACGATTACGAATTTTTCAAGGAATGGGCGGCAGACTCGATTCATGAGGTCCATAAATGCAGTGGGGGGCATTCGTCAGACCGAAGGGCATCACGACGAATTCATAATAACCATAACGAGTTCTAAAAGCAGTCTTAGGAACATCCTCATCTTGGACTTTGAGTTGATGATAACCAGATCTCAGATCTATCTTTTTAAATGTAACTAGCTCCTTTAAGCTGGTCAATTAGATCATCGATTTGTGGAAGTGGATACTAGTTTTTGATGGTGAGCTTATTTAATTCCCTATAGTCGATGCACATTCTGAAGGATCCGTCTTTCTTTTTAACGAAAAGAACGGAGCTCCCCACGGCGAGAAGTTGGGTCTGATAAATTCTTTATTCAGGAGTTCGCTCAGTTGGCTTGATAATTCTTGCATATCTACAGGAACCAACCTATAGGGTGATTTGGCGATTGGCGTGGCTCCAGGCACTAGGTCAATTCGGAATTCGATTTGTCGTTCTAGGGGTATTCCCAGAAGATCTTCTGGAAACACATCCGGGAAATCACACGCCACTGGGATGTTGTGAATGCTCGCTTCCTCTTTGGTTTTATCCACCACGTGAGCAAGGAATGCATCGTTCTTCTTTTGTAGACACTTTTGTGCCTTGATACTCGAGATAAGGCGAAGGTTTGTTCCGGGTTTATCTCCGTAGATTATTAGGGTTTCTTGGTTAGGAAGATGAAGGCGGACGTCCTTCTCGTGACACATAATATTGGCATGATGGGGCTTAACCAATCCATGCCGAAGATCACATCAAAACTCCTAATATTTACAGGCATTAAGTTTATTTGGAAGGTGTGATTGTTTAGAGTTAGTATACACCCCACATAGATATCCTTAGTTGATTCAGTCTTCCTATTAGCCATTTCCACCGTGAAGGCTTCATTAAGCTTTTAGGGTTGTTGTTTTAGTAAGTATTTGAACTTATTACTCACAAAACTTCGCTCTGCTCCGCTATCAAATAAGATGCATGCATATGAGTCGTTAAGTAGGAACGTACCGGTGACAATGGTTGGGTCTTGCACTGCTTCACCCTGACCCATTGTCAGTATTGTCCCTATGGCTCCTATCCCTTGATTGTTCGCATTGGGGCAGTTTTGCCTGATATGCCTAGTTTTCCCACATCCATAATAGGTATAGCTATCTCTAGTATTGGTGTTGTTGTTGTTGTTGTTGTTGTTTGTCATTTGGTTCTGTTGAAGCTGAGTCCTACAATACTTCCATGTATGGCCTTTCTGATTGCACCTTGTGCAACTCATCTCTCTGCACTGCCCGTGATGGTGGAAGTTGCATTTGTTACACTTGGGGATATTTCTCGAGTACTGCTTTGAAGCATTTGGCGTGGATGAGGCTGGAGCATGTGGTGTGGCAGTAGCTTGTGTTGCACCATGGATGTCACACCCCCGAACCAGACGGCGGAAACGTCCGGGGGCTGTCGTGACTCAATTGAATACCATCACAATGAATATACATGAAACATAACATCATACAATACCAAGCATTGGAATATTACAACTGGTAGCGTTTACATTCAGTACATAGTTTCAAAATATTACATTCCCAAAAGTAAATTGTTCGATATTAATTAAACAACAGCAAAACGTCATAGAGTACAATTCTTCCTTCACTTTATCTGTTACCTGAGAATACAAGTATTTTGAAAAACGTCAACATATGAAATGTTGGTGAGTTCATAAGTAATGTTTGAAATCCATTGTTTTGTATCGTTTTGAAAACCACCAGAAAATCCGATATTTTCTGAAAATTGTACAGTATAAAAGGTGTGAAGATCCGAAAGTATGCTTGTTTGTTTCTATAAATGTAAGAGTACGGTTTGTAAAACTCGGTATGTAATTCGCAGGTGTAATAATCGAAAATCCTAGGAAAACCCGACGTTTTCCCATTACTTTGCATTAAATAATTTCATGTTTCGTTATTTCGTTACGACAGGTGTATTCGTTGAGCTCCGGGGACGTTGGATTAATTGTGGGTTGTGAATTGCTGTAACCGTACATTAATGAAAATGACCCGTTGACAACCGTACAAACGATTCCCTTAGGCGTTGCTCGCACTATTCACTTAACCTAACCACCCGGACTCATGTAGCCCCACGACCGAGGGGAAAAAGTGAGTGCGAAGCCCCAGGTAATTCCCTACGTCGTTCAAGGCTATAGTGAATGCGAAGGGCCCTTAGCCCAACTCGCATTGGTGAATTCTCGACTTTGCTAGCAGTACCGAAGGACCCTTGGGGACCAGCAGCACGTTGCCATTGAAAGTCCTTTTACGCTGTGTTGGATCATGTAAGACCCAACAACTCGTAAGGTTGATGTCTTCGGGCCTAAAGATCAGATCATTTGGCTAGCAAGGCCCAACAAACAATATTTTACACTTTTGGGCCCAAAGATGGTGTATCGACGTCTGTGTACTCTCACGTGTGTATTGAATTCCCAAATTTTCCGTGTATGAATCGAGTTGTCGTCGTGTTAGTAGTTTCGGATTTGTTATTGATTCGAGACCGAATCAATTCGTTTGATAACGATTTTTGGTGTTGTTGTGTGTTGAAATTCGTCGGTAGTCGCAGTGTCAATATTTGATCACAACGGATGTATTGAATTATCATTGAAATTTTTCTGTTTACAGCCCCTCTTTATTTTGTAAATTTACTTTTTCAACCCTTTGAATAAATAAATTTCAGGTTTAGTCCTTAAACCATTTTTCTTGGCATTTTAACATCAAAACTTATTGAAATTGATATTTTTCAGCACCTTTTTAATTGAAAACAGTTTTAGTCCCTCAAAATACAGGTTACTCGGCTGTAACCTCTCTTTTTCGTAATTTTTACATTTTTGGCCCAAATTGGAAAATTTTTGCAACTTTGGTCCTTTTTAATTATGAAAAGCATTTTTAACCTTTGAAAAGAACTTAGAACACTAATAGTCCACTGTTTTACAAAAAAACATAGTTTCAGCCCCTCAATTTGGAAAATTTCGCATATTGGGCCCTATTGGGCCGAAAATGTCATTTTTAGCCCATTAAGCTTGAAATTTATATTTTTAATCCTCCAAAAGAGTATATTTTCAGAAAATACATTATTGAAACTGTTTTGACTCATCTCACCCATCAGAATTCGTAATATGTCATTTTGGGCCCTTTAACTTTATATTTTTAACATTTTGTGTCCAAAAATGAGTTTTTTAGCCCAAAGAAGATGTTATTAAGCCACTTAGCTATTTTTCTTGGAATACCTTGTATGTAGTAATATAGTTTATGCTAGTATCATTTAACATAAAGTATATCTCGATTTTTAGGGGTTTATGGCTAGATCCAACATCATAATGACACAAAAACACACATGTAACCATAGAAATCATACAAGGCATACACATAATGATAGATCTACACATTTGCTTGTATTCCCCCTCCCCCCCCCCCCCACAAAACTTATAAAAACCGAAAACAAGGGGGTATGAAGCTCACCTTGAGTTGTGGTTTCGGTTTTGGAGAAAAGGTGGGAGGAAATGAGGTGATTTTCGGCCTAAGCAACCTTTCTTTGGAAGATCTCGAATTTAGAGAGTTTCTAGGAGAGTGATCAAGATTTTTACATGGATTAGAAGAAGATTTTGATAAAATAAAGTACCAAAATCATAGATCTTAACTTGATCTTACCTTTAGTAGAGAATTTGTGGAGATAATTTCTTGAATGCTCCTTAGATCTCGAAATTATTGAAGAAAGGATGAGGGGATGTTCTTCAAGACTTTGAGAGGATGAAAGGAATTTTTGGTGAGTGTATGTGTGTGTGTTCGGTCGAGAGTGAGAGAGAGGGAGAAGAAGAGAGACCTTGAAGTGATGTTTGCATGGGTACATGGGATAAGTTGCATGGAAGACCTTTGAATAATTATGAGGTGGAAACAAAGGTCAACTCTCCCTTTTCTTTGGGCTTCGGCCGAGATTGGAGAGGGGACAAGAGATTTATGGGCTTTAATGCCCCTAAGCCCATATTAGAGTTAAGTTGAATGATTATTGGCCTTATAAAATATGATGGTGATTTTTATACTTTGTTGGGCTAGTTTAAGTTAATTATGGCCCATAATGTTTCATGAAGTTGATTTATTCCCTTCTAGGCCCAATGTGGCCCAAATTAGAGCCCATTAAAAGGTTCTAAACCCATGATAGTCAAATTGGAAGCTTATTGGCCCAATGAGTCCAATAAGGAAGTCCTAGTCCAAAATGGACCTAACAAGAACTTCTAGGGTTTCCAATTGCTTATTGACTATTAGTAGTATTTGTATGGTGTATTGGATTAAAATTTTGTTATCATAGAGTAAGTATCATACATGTTCTTAGGTTTTTGATTCTACACTTTTACCTGAATGTAGTGATTACAAGACACAAAATTTCTAGTTGTGACAATGGACAGACACCGTTTGTTGCTTCCTAGATGATTTCAAGTTTTCCTTTCCTTTTCGCTTGTTGTTTTTCCCCCTTCTTGTTCTGTTCTTCCTTCTTAACCTCCGCTTCCACTGTCTTGGCAACCTTCTTATTGCCATGATCGTACAATTTCTTGGCACTATCAAACGTCTTAGGGTTTGCCACAATGACATTCCCTTGGATAGGTTCAGTCAGTCCCCAGATAAACCTTTCAATCTTTTTCTCTTCTGAGGTGATCATTCCGGGATATAGAAGAGATAGCCAGCTAAACCTGGATATGTATGCGTTGATATTGGAGTTTTGGATCGTGAGGTTCCATAATTCTTGTTCTATCTTCTGAATCTCACCTCAAAGACAGTATTCTGCTAGCATCATCTCCTTCAGCTCTTCCCAAGGCATCGCGTTCGCCACTGGGAGTGTCATGGCCTCTACGTTGCCATTTCACCAGGAGAGAGTTTGGTCAACGAACGTGCAGGCTACGAAATTGACCTTACACTCATCCGGACAGCCGCAGATTTCAAAAATAGACTCTACTTTCTCAATCCATCTCTTCAGGGCTATGACGCCTTCTGTCCCATTAAAGGTATGAGGTTTGGTGTTGGTGAAATCCTTGTAGGTGCATGGTCGTGTGGCTCCGTGGTTTGTCCCTTGATTTGTGCTTCCGGCTCCCTGCCCGTTTCCTACTCCGTTGTTTCGATTGCGAATCTGTGCAAGTGTTGCAGTGACCGCAACAGACACTGCTTCCTGGAATACAACCGAGTTTATTTCCGGCGGGGTTGGTGTTGTGTTGTTTCCACAGTTAGGTCTTTGAGGCATCTTTCTGTCATGGAACAGAAAGATGTTGAGTGCATATGGTTTTTGAGAGTTTGTGTTCCTATAGACTAGGGGTATAGCATGTACTTAAGTAATTTCACACATTGACATAGAACAAGGAGGTAAAACACATAGCATATAACAATGCCATGATAAAACATAAATCATTTTCATTAATACTAATAGTTTTGATACATGCAAATTTTCCAAAAGGCATACAGTACATAGAAATATAAAATCTGGCAGCATGACAACCCTATGAGTAGTGTAATCACTTAAACATAGAGTCGATAGTACATAGCATAGTACACCTAAGAGAATCCTAATAATAATAAGATACGCTACTAATCCTGATCATACGGAGAAGTGTCTAAAGATGGTAATGAAATCATATCCCAAAATGTTGTGCCAACAACTGAGCCATCTCGATCATTTCTCCGATGACCTCATCTCTTTCCTGCTCAGCTTTTACGGCTCGTGCCTCCATAGGAAACAGTTGCTGCCGAAGTGTGGCGACCTCTTCTTCCAGAGAACGATCCTCACCAACGGGATCTGCTGGTGGAAGAAGGTGGTCCTAGTGTGCCTCATCGATAGGTGGTTTGAGAGGGGCCTCATTCACGTCCCTATCTTCCTTCATTTCTTCGTCGGTTCCCTAAAACTCATAGTCGGTATCGGTGTACTCGTCGGGTCCGACATCATGGGCTCCCCATTGTCCCCCTTTAGGATCCTCCTCAAGCACTCCTTGAGCCACTAACGCTTGGTAGAAGTGTAACCCTTGCTGATAATCATCCCGTTGTGATTACTCCCGAACACATGTTGGTCATATTCTAAATAACTATAGTTGATCAAGCTATATTTATCCCTAATATGACTACATAACTGCCCAAGTTTAATCATAGTGTTCAATTTCCTCCAGAAGCTTTTATTAAATATTGCTAGGTTATTATCCTACTATGCACACATAAGTGTGAAACTTTTATTTTGTTCAGAGTTATTTAGTCCCATTGTGTTTATAGTTGCATATCATGTTTGGCTAGATATGCTAGTTCACTATAAACATTGCTCTGATACCGACCTATCACACCCCCGAACCAGACAGCGAAAATGTCCGGGGGCTCGTGTGACTAACAATTGAATAATCATCACAATGAATAGACATGAATCATAACACGATCATCACCAACATTACATAATACAACTAGCATTGTTCACATCAAGTACATTGTTAGAATACATAAGTTCATATTGTTAAAATTACGATAAGTGTTGTTACATAGAATGAAACCATACACACTTTGCAAATCTTCCTGCTTACCGATTACCTGAGAATACAAGTTATTTTGAAAACAGTCAACATATATAATGTTGGTGAGTTCATAAGTATGTTGAGTAAAAGTCTTTGTATCTTTCATAAAAACCCAGAAAATCCGATATTTTCTATAAAATGTCTGAAAATGATGTGAAAATCAGGTATAAATGCATGTGTGAATTTCATAGTTATAACTTATATGAGTGTAGTTTAGATTCATTGTATTTTGAATAAATGATAAGTATATATGAATAATTTCCCCAGAAAATCCGATATTTTCTGTTTTATAACAACGTCTAGATTCTTGTATCGTTAAATAAGTCGTTTTGCATTGACACAATTAAAGAGTTTGTCTTTAAAAGGTTAAATTTTTGGTATTGAATCCTTATATGAGCCGTTATAACCATGCATGATAATGACTAGGTTGCCCGTCTTGGTATTCTTCCAAATGCCGGTCTTGCTAAGGATTTTGTCGCCCTAGACTGGACTAGTCTAGCTGTAGCGATCAACTAAGGCGTGGGGGGTCACCCCGTATAGATCTATACACAAACTCCCGCTTTCTTACCAGGAAACTCTAATTATAACTACAAGCTAAGATTGTACACTCAGAGGTACCAACCGACATGTCTCACTAGGTTCTCAACCCCTTTTGTACTATGTTTAATGTTTACGTATATGTGGTATGTTTTTGTATTCAAAAGGTACATATATAAGTATATGAAGTTTAATGATTACGCAATGGTATAGTTATGATCCACTAGCATATAAATTCCATTCCAAGCCCAATTAGCATGTAATTAGACCACATAGACTCAATAACATGTAAGATGGTAATTTATATGGGCTATAAAAGCCCAATAAACATGTAGTCCATAACTTAGGCCCAAATTAACATGTAAGTGGGTCGTAAGACCCAATAAACACGTCATGGAAAACATTGGGCTCAATATAAACTTAATTGGGCCCTTAGGGCCCAACGGTCAAGTAACATGAATATTAAGCCCAATAAATAGTTATCGACGTATTCCCTTCATTCGTTTTGTTCCGTTGTTTTAGCTCAAGGGTTACTAGATTGATGATAAGAAGCTTTCTTTTTGTAAAAATGACATTTTTGGGCAATAAACCTCCAATTCTTAATTAAGGCCCAAAGTTTTGTAAAAATGACACTTTAGTCTGTAATTTATAAAAATTTGCAATTTATAAGTCCCCAAATTTCTTGTGTATCAATCAGATCCAGTTGATGGTGCGGAATCCCAATCAATTGGATAATGCAAGATCAATATAGAAGAGAATGAGAAGAAAAATTAAGATGAATCTAATGTATTGATGATATGATTGATGCTCCTTACAATAGATTCTCTCACACACACTTCTTCTCTCTAACTTTCTCTCTCTTCTCTAGCCTTTTTTTTCTTACTGTACACTCCCACATGCACTCCTCTATTTATATGGACCTCCAACCATATACATGTGTACAACTGCACACCCTGTGTACGCCGTACACATGGTGTGCGGCCGTACACACGTGTACGGCCGTACACACAAACCGCAAACACATGCAACATTACATAAAAAATATTTTCCTAGAAAAGCAAAGTACAAACCATATTTTTTAACCCAACAATCTCCCCTTGGTTTATAGCTTTCTTTTCTAATTGGCCCAACAAACTCCCCCTAAAAAGTAGCTGGCTTTTTCTTGTTAGTCTTCATTGGGAGCTAGGCGTCAGCATTAATCTTCAAATTTCTTCACAGCATCAAGATGAACATATGAATCTTGATTAAATGACTTCATCTTGAGCAGTTGGGCATTTCTTCAAGATTTGACTCTGAACGCACGTTGGGTGAGGAGGCTTGATGTGCTAATTCTTGAAAGATAACGCTTTCAGCTTCAGAATATTTAGAGAGAACAACGAAGAGAAATAATCTTCTGGATCACTTCAGCAGGTTCATAGATAGCAGCAAATTGATTGAGGAGGCTTCAATGCAATCTGTCACATAATCTTTAAGTACAGCTTCACCATGCTTCTGGGGTTGACAGATTGAATGTCGAAAGAATAATCTTCATTTCTTGCTCCTTCGAATGCGAATTATTCGATGCTCACGGATGAAGCGTTGGCTCAGAAGATCTTCAATACAGTCTCCACGAGTCTCATCTACGTCTGAAGTCACTTTTCACGACAAAACAAAACTAAAAGAAAAATTAGCACACAAAAAAATATTTTTGGATTTTTGATATTTTCTGGAAAAATAAAAACAGAAACAAAAATATTTTTGGATTTTCTGAACAAGAAATAACACTATTTTTTGGATTTTTAATTTTCTGATTTTTGTTTGATTTTTGAATTATTTTTAATTCTCCCCCTAAAATTTGTGCATAGAGGAAACTATGAACAAATTTGACAAAAATAAAATGATATCTAACTTTAAGAATGATTTGGGATCAAAGTTTTTAGATAGCCGTTATCCGCCTGTCGGTACCTTCCATCTTCACGTCTTTGTCTGGTCGATCGCCGGTATTGTTGTCCACTTAAACACGAAAAATTGTGACAAAATTAAGACATACTATAAGTGACAAGACCATATGATCCTGAGTTCCTAGATATTATATCTGATCCTAAGTATCTAGATACTATATCTTAAGGACCATTCAGCTGACGACGACTAGGGATATTGTTGTCCACCTAAATTGAGCAGCGAGATCTATAGACAATCTTTGAGTGTTCAATTTTAATTGTACTGGAACATGTTTCCCGCTTCCAGATATGCCCCAGTAATCAAGGACTTCCAGAGTACTCCTTACATCGGATGAGCAGACCATCATTAGGGGAGAAGATAGATTCGGAGTATTATCACTTATAGTGCATATGTTGTGTACCAGGTCGGATTGTTAGTCACGCAAAGGAGACATCATATGGCTAACAGATAAGAGGTATTTCATATATATATATATATATATATATATATATATATATATATATACATACACACACACATACATATATATATATATATATATATATATATATATATATATGTATATATATACATATATATATATATATGTATAATATGCAGAGAAATAGAGTTGCATATGTTACAGTCTAGGTCGGATCTCTTCCAATCACGTAGAGGAGGTAACATATGACTAACAGACAGAACGAAAGAAAATGATTTTCTACAGACCTAATTTATCGGAATTTACCAGTTGCCCCATCAATACCGGAATTAAGGACATAATCCGCACATGGAGGAAAAGTTAAACCACGGTTCCAGATATGGGTTCATTTAATGTGATGAGTAGATTCCCATATATATCTCCCTGCTCAACCTATCCAAGCGTCGTATTGTCAGGCTAAACGGATCTAACTAGGTCAAGATTTATCAAGTCTATAGATTCCTTAAGTTCATCTACACCTAGTCAAGTCTGTTAAATTCTTCGTGCCTACCGACGCATCAAACCAGAGCATAGACCCTTCAACTTTGGGTACGTTACGCTGACTCAGATTGCCCGTTATCACTCACTTCCCAAAACATTTCCCTCAAGCACATTCCATAACCAACATATTATTATTATATTTTTTTAATTTTGATTTTTCTTAAAATTTAAAAATTTTTGTTTTGTTTTTATTTCTCCCCCTAAATTTGTGCATAGGAGAGAAATGAAAGTAAATGCGCAAATTTAAACTATCCTAAAACAAAAATTAGTCTTTAAAGCCAATCAACTTAAGAAAAACTCAGGAGTATAGAGAAGAAAACTCAAATCGTAAGTCACCGATTGAATTTGCATCCAGAAGGTCTGAGAACAGCACACACACTCTCACAACAGATCCGAAAATTCTTCACTTCGTTAAGCACAAACCCCGTGAGTGATCACTTCCTTTCTTCTCTTCCCGTAAAGGACACATACTCTCAAAAAAATGTATGAATGTTATACAGTTGAGAGATGTCCCCTATCAAGTGTCTGGAACAACCACTATCAACAAACCGAAGTCTGATGATATGCCTCCATAGCTGCTCCAACACATAGCGGGATCAGTTGGTCTTTGGAACCCAGTCCATTTTGAAACTGGGTCGACCTTTGTCATCTTTGCACAATACTCTCTCCCATGACATGTCCTGCTTATCAGAAACAGAAGATGTAAAAATATTAGAAGCGTTAGAAGATTTAGGAGAGTGAGCCTTTGGAACCCATTTGTAGTTGGGTTTAGCCCATTTCTTTTTTGATCTGATGGGTGGCACAACACTTGATTTTGAACTTGATGTCGGCCGTTGAGATGAATTTGATTTTGACTTCATGGGAGCATCTCTTGGATTTGACTTCTTGGCCGACATTCCCTTCTTAACCTTGGGATTTCATTTCTTGGTCTTGGGAGTTGAACTCTTGCCCTTCGTGTCATTACAGTCGCCATTGTATGAACGTAACCTTGAGGGGTTTCTTTTGAAGTATCTCCCTCTTGGCGTGTTCTGCCACCCTTGTGCATAGTAGGGAACGTATGCTCGATTAGGACAATTTCTGGCAATGTGTCCAGGTGTTCCACAGTGAAAACATGTCTTTTTCTTCACTGTGGAGTTGTTTCTTCCTGCCCCTGGTGGCATGTCCATGCCTTGTCTCTTGTTGTTCCCACATGCACACTTGCAACAAGAACTCTGTTGCGTTGGAATTGGTGGCCTGTATTTCTCAACGGCAGGTTGATCAGAAGCAGTTGAGTTCGAAGCAACAGATTCAGAGTTTAAGGAGATGTTGGTTTGTTTAATGGTGTTCTCCTTGTTCTCATCCTCTGCTACTTTACCTGCACATAAATTATAAGCATTAGTATCTTCAACTTGAATACCTCCTGACACAAATCCAGCTGGTTTGCCATATCGAAGATGTGCCTCCCTGTCAATTTCGTCCTATGTCATAGGGATAGATGTGTAGTTATGATTGAAAGGTGGAGGAACACTATCATACCCTAGACCGTTGTTTTGATTTTCTTTGAATTTTAATTGGGTTCATATAAGGACTCGACTGTCTTACTTGACGCAGTGTAATTTTTCAAAAACTAACATCTGTTTTTCCACACTTTATTTTCAAAGCATCAAGTTCTTCAATTACAGCATCAAGTTTTTTCTTAATGTGATCATAATTTTCACACTTGTTGTTGTAATCTTCTTGTAATTTCCGGAAATCCTTGATTTTGTTTTCTAATTGAGCTTTTAACGGTTTTTGTCCTTTCCTAAGAGTATAGCCATCGTATTTGAGGTCCTTATTTTCTCTTTTTAATAAATCGATTTGATCTCGGAGAAATTTAATAGTAGTTTCACAAGATGGAGTACATGAAACTTTATTTACCGGAATTGATGCGGAACTCATTTTCTTTTCCTTTTTTTTAAATTTTATTTATTTATTATTTTTTTTTATTTGCCATTGACTTAAAAACCGAGAAAGTCAACTTTAAAAGTCGAATTTAAAAAGTCAAAATCAAAAGTCAAACTTGAAAAGTCAAACTTAAAAGTCAAACCGAAAAGCTAAATTTGAAAATTTAAAAGTTAAACAAAAAAGTCAAAGATTAAAGTCAAAGGTCAAATTTTAAAAGTCAAAGTCAAAATTTTAAGGTCAAAGATAAAAATAAAAGTCAAAAATTAAAATAAAAAATTTTGGGTTGAAAAAGGATTTTAAAAAATAAAATTTCATTTTTTGGGGTTTAAAATGTCAAAATTCAAAAGTTGGAACCGAGAAGACTAGCTTATGTTTAAAAAAACCGAAGGATTGTCACAAAAGAATGGTTGGATGAGATGGCAAGGCGCGCAGACTTGAATCTAGTGCTTTCGGGTTCGATCCCCGGCACCTTCAAACCCGTTTCCCTTTTTTTTTTATGAAAGGGCTGCTGTGCGAGGTTGCTGCTTGCGAGGTGGGCGCTGTTGATCCGAGAGCGAAGCTGAGCCATGGATTTTGAGGCGAGACCGAGAACCGAAGGCCTAGCCGCACACTCCGAGCCGTAATCCAAGACTGCACACCGGGGCCGCACACCGAGGATGCTGAGCCGCACACACCGATGCCGCACACCTTCGCTGCTGAGCCCCACACCTTCAACAGATTCACGAAAAAACAACGTTTTTCACCATTTTTTGCTCCAAAACTCGATCAAAAACTCGTTTTTATGAAAAATGAAAAGAAGTAACCCCCCTTATTTTTGGGAGATCTATCAAAAAACGATGTTCTCTTTTCAAAATCAGATCAAATAAGCTCCAGATCTGACAAAATTGATTGATACAACCTTGCTCTGATACCAATTGTAAGTCCCCAAATTGCTTGTGTATCAATCAGATCCAATTGATGGTGTGGAATCTTAATCAATTGGATGATGTCAGATCAATATAGAAGAGAATGAGAAGAAAAATTAAGATGAATCTAATGTATTGATGATATGATTGATGCTCCTTACAATAGATTCTCTCACACACACTTCTTCTCTCTAACTTTCTCTCTCTTATCTAGCCTTTTTTTCTTACCGTACACTCCCACATACACTCCTCTATTTATATGGACCTCCAACCACACACATCTGTACAGCCGCACACCCTGTGTATGGCCGTACACAGGGTGTGCGGCCGTACATACAAACCGCAAACACATACAACATTACATAAAAATATATTTTCCTAGAAAAGCAAAGTATAAACCATATTTTTTAACCCAACACAATTTTATCCCAAATGTCTAAAATTTTACGGTTTTAGCCCAAAAAGTTATATTTTTACATTTAGAACCCTGTTTTGCAGAAAAGTGCATTTTCAGCCCCTTGTTTGTAAAAATTTACACTTTCAGCCCAATTTTTGGATAATTTTACATTTTGGGTCCAATTTGAAAATAAATGTTATTTTCTCCCCTAAATTTGGTTTATTTACATTTATGACTCAAACTTTGACCAAATAACATTTTTAACCCCAAACTTCATTGTTTTTCGCAAATTGGGCCCAAAACCGTGAGGCCCAAAAGTTTTGGCCCATTAAACTTAAATTTGCATTTGGCTCTTTTTAAAGTATGTTTAACACAAAAATACCTTTTTATACATGTAGCACCTGTATGGCTCTTATAAAAACATAAATGTCACTTTTTTCACTTATCTTTTGTTTTCTTGACAATTTTGGCATTTAACAAGGTTTTGTTGAAATTTTTTGTATCTTAAACATGTAATCACTTTTGGCTCGGTAAGGTAATGTATATAATGTCATAGTTCATAGATCTTTGCTAAATAATACTTAAAATTTTGAGATTTACATAGATCTACACATTTTACTTGAATTCTCCCCGAAAATCATATAAAAACCGAAAACAAGGAGGGTAAAGAAGTGGAAATAATTTTTGGCCTTAGCACACCTTTGTTGTGGATTTCTTGTTTATGAAGCTTCTAAGGTGTGATAATGGAATAAAAACCATGTAAGAAAGAGTTTTTCATGTTACGATGAATGGAGATAGTCATGTTTGACAATAACTTACCAAAGATTTGAATGACTTGATGAAGATCCATAGAATCCTAGCAAATTTTTGAGATCTTGGAGGAAGGAAGAGGATGATTTTAGAGAAGTTTGGAGAGAATCTTTCAAGTCTGTGTGTGTGTTATGGCTCTTGGCCGAGATATCAAGAAGAGAGGAGAGAGATTAATCTTGATGCATGTTGGATCATACAAGCTTGCATGGAAGTATGAGATGTAATTGTCATGTTATTTGGTGTATAATATGGAGGTGGCACCCCCAAAGTCAACCCCAATTTCCTTTTTTTTTTACTCATGGGCCGAGAATGTTAGGCTAGGAGAAAGGATGGAGTGGTTGGGCCCATTAACTTTAGTTAGGATCTTTGGATCCTAAACATAAAAATTTTCGGCCCATTGGACCCTTGGAAGCATTCACGGCCTAAATAGAATAAAAGGAATGAGCTTATGGCTCACTAAGGTTAATTGGATTAGTTATGGCCCAATAAGGCCCATTAGGGTTTAAATGAATCATTCTAGACCCAAATGGTCCAGAATGTTTTAGATTTATAAATTGGGTCCAATTAGGATCCAATTAGGGCTTCTAAGTCCAATGAAGTTAAATTGGGGGCTTATTGGTCAATTAGGCCCAATAAGGAATTTCTAGTCCAATATGGACTCAAACTGGGATTCTTAGGGTTTTTAGACTCTTTGTTGAACATAATTGATGAATTTAAATGAGCAGTGAGTGAGATTTACTTAGAGTGCATGTTTTACAACGGATGAATGGTTGCACAGGAATAGAATTTTCTAGCTAAAATGATAGTTGTGACACATTAGCAGAAACCTTTTGCCTTAACTGTGGAATACTTGCACTTGATGAACCAACCACGAATTTAGATGTTCCAAATGCCGAAAGTCTTGCTGCTGCTCTCGTAAGGTACATTTTTTACTGTTGTAATTAGGGATGTTCCAAATGCTAAACGGGATGATTATAGGTTAGGCCAAGGAGTATCATCATGAGTTTTTGGTTTTTAAGGTTTATTTTGAGAAGGGCTATAATTCCTTAAGATGAGATTATTTAGACGAAGTCCTATATGGGGTTTGGTGGTTATTTTGAGAAGTTTGATTTGTCGTTATCTAACTTCTTCTATTGCTTATATCGTGATTAATGGTTCCCCCACATATGAATTTCAGCTTCAAAGGTTGTTGAGATAGGGAGACCTTTGGTGCCTTTTTTTATTTATCATTGTGATAATTTTGAGAAGTTGGATTTGTCGCTATCTAACTTCTTATAGTTACTGATTGGTTTCTTGTGATCATTAAATCTTAATAGCTATCATGGCAGCCTTCAACAGTAGTTTTGGATCGACACCTTTTAGCAGAAGATATCGCGTACGTGTTCTTGTGCTGCTATTGTGGATTCGGGAACATCATTGCTTACTGGTCCAACTGTATGTATCTCATATGAAGCTTCTCTTAGAACTATTAATCTCAAGGATTTCAAGTTTTTCATATTTCTTGTATCTGATTAGTTTGTAAATTTATGTTACGACTTCTATTGATTTGTTTTATCTTTCCATGGAACGACTATTTGTATGACATTAAATTTTATGCAATGGATTGTATTTTTTTGTATATGATATTTTATTTTCTAGTGTGAGATATTAACTCCAAATTTAATTTGAAAATTAGTACATCTATAAATAATATTTTTTAAACATTTACAATTACGATACACAAAAATGTGTGTAATCTACATTTATGAGATGACCTATCTTGACAGTGGCTTTAATGATATGCAATGCGATTCGTAAATGCGAGTCGTAAGCTTACGACACACAAATGTGTGTCGCCTTCCTTTATGACAGGGCCTTCCTTGATACACATTGTGCGTCGTAAATGTATGTCGTAATTGCGCGTCGTAAATACGTGTCGCAAATAGACGACGCACAAAAGTGTGTTGTCTTTCGTTATGATAGGGCCTTACTTGACACGAATTTGCGTGTCATCTGAGCGACGCATTATGTGTCGTAAAAGGCAGTTTTTCTTGTAGTGATGGAAAGGCCTCGAATGTTCCTTTCACAGTGAATGGAAACAAATACCATTTTGGGTATCACCTTACAGATGGAATATATCCTTCGTATTCCACATTCATGAAGGCATTCCAACACCTGGTTGAAGAAAGAGATAAATTATTTAAGATAAGACAGGAAGGAGCATGTAAGGATGTGGAACGTGCTTTTGGAGTTCTAAAGTCGAAGTGGCACATAGTTGAACATACAATACGACCATTGGGCTTAGAAACTCTATGGTATATTATGTATGAGTGTATCATAATACATAACATGGTAGTAGAAGATAAATGATAGAATATTGCACACTATATCCCAATAGAGCCCAGACACGTTCAATTTGAACCAGGAACAACGAAATATTTACATAGAGTTGTTGACATTCAGGACGCAAATAAACACAAACAACTTCGAGAGGACCCGGCGGATTATATCTTCGATGGTAACGATGCCGAATAATGTTGTTTAGAAAAAATAAAGTATGTATTTTTTTTGTCTTGTAATGTTTTTTTTTAATTTGGATGTGTAATTTAAATGTTATGTTACGTTTATTTTTCAAAAACTATGTTTTATTTGAATGTTATTTTTTATTTATAATATATTTATTTTAATAAAAAAACAAGAAAAAAAAACCTATGAAATGGAAAATAATTTGTGTTATAGCATGTTCCTAACATGGTGATCATTTCCTCATTTGATGTTATAATATCATTGGTGATGTGACATGTGATGTGACACCAAAATAATGTTATAACCAGTTGCCCATACTCAATACTTTTAAATTAAATGATTATCATTTTCTTATAAGCATGTGGACCTCAAATTAAAGTTGTTTTTAATTATTTTGAGTAAGTTTGGTATACAATTAAATGATTGATTATGATTTTTTTATGGCTCACACTATCCATATACGCCACCTATGTTCTAAATCCCTAAACAATTATTATTCTTGTTACTTTTATATTTTATAAATATTATTCAATACTTATAAATCATTATATGTACCCAATGATTGACAGTATTAATGTTTATAAGTTGGGGCTAGCTCAACCGACTAACATAGAGATTCTAATCTAACTACTAATTAGGAGGTACTAAGATCACAGACATAAGAGATTTATATTTATTTGCCGTTAAAAAAAATACTAATATTTATATTAATACTAAACCTTTTCTTGGAATCGATAAAATTAAAAAATCACAGCCTAAAAAGAAGAAACTTTGGGCAAAAACAAAGAAGACTTATAGAATGTCAAAAGAAAAACAACTCAAAAACCACAATTATAATTCTCATAATTTCCCCTATATTTAACATAACTGAAAACCAAAGAAGAAAGAATATTACTATCCACAACTCTACGGGCGCCCCAGATTTGGTTAAAAACTTTGTCATTTCTAACCTTCCACAAAGGCACTCACATCAAACAGAGCCATAAATAATGGTAACAAAAATCTTGCGTTTCTTCGGATACCTTCACCAATTTGTGGCAAAGAGGCGAGGGGCATGTTCGGCACGGAGCATTTGAGAGCTTCTAGCTTCTAGTATTTGACAAAACGCTCTGTTTTGAACAGAAAGCCCCGTTCGACACTACAAGCTTCTAGCGTTTAGTTTAAACAAAACACTCCAAATCCAAATGTTACTTAATGTAGCGTTTAACAAAACACTACAAGCTAAAAGCTACCCGCTACCCGCTATAAGTCACCAGCTACCAAATTTTGCCGAACACGCCCGAGTTGCCAATCCAAGAGAATGCAAGAGAAGGAATTCTACAACTGGTGAGAATCCAGTCCATAAACATTTTTTTCTTTTAAATATTATTTAATATATCTAAATAACTATAAAAATCGTATTTATGTTAAACATTAAACCAATTTATCAAGTTACTATATAAAATTTTGAACTTTTAGAAATTTCGAAATAAGAAAAACTTGAGTTTATTTATGTTATATTTTATAACTAATTTTTTCATAAATAAACATAATAAGTCTAATAAATATTGTTGTAATTGTCATTTTGACATTAAAACTCTTCATTTATATATCTACGTTTTTCAATATATTTTAATGCCTATACAAAAAATGTTTCTACCTTAATGAAAAGAACATGGTCAAAATATGATAAATTTTAACTTTTTCTGATCGTATGTTAAAAAAAATTCTATCCACACATTAATGGTTGTAAAACTTCAATTTAAGTTAGACTAGGAGAGTAAAAATCAATTAACGGTTGTAAAAATCAAACATAATCTCATAAAAAATATCATATTAATTTGTTTATTGATTAATAATATATAAAAGTCAATTAAATTTTTTTTTTTTATTATTATTTGTTTTGTATAGGCGTGTTAATAAATAAAATTAAAGAAAGGGGTCAACTATTCATCTCCATCCGATAGATTTAAAAATGTAATTGATGAGATGTAAAAATATTTTAGACATTTGTTGTCTATTATTTGTTTATGGGTCCAAGTTTCTAAAAGAAAAAAAAAGATTGACATTTTAGATAAGGTGTTGGTATAGGTACCTTAAGGAAAAAAATTGACATTTTATATATCTACTTTTTTCAATATATTTTAATGCCTATACGAAAAATGTTTTTACCTTAATGAAAAGAACATGGTCAAAATATGATAAATTTTAACTTTTTTTGATCGTATGTTAAAACAATTCTATCCGCACATTAATGATTGTAAAACTTCAATTTAAGTTAGACTAGGAGAGTAAAAATCAATTAATGGTAGTAAAAATCAAACATAATCTCATAAAAAAAAATATAATTGTTTATTGATTAACTAGTTTATAACCTGTGAAAATCACGTTTACAAAATTAAAATTGATATATGAATCAGAAAATTAAGTGTTAAAATAAACATATACTATTAAAAAATAAGGAATTATAAAAGAAGCAAGAAAATTTTGCTAATTTTCAGAAATTTTAGGGATTTGATATTCTTACACATAGTAAATAAGCGGGAAAAATATGTTTCTGAACTTTTGAATTTTTTTTCATACGACAAAAAAAAATCTTGTAATTAAAAAACTTATAAATTCGTAAAAAAATAATAGTTAAAGCATGAATATTTTAATACATATGTCGGTCTAATATATCTCTTGTGACATTGAAAAATCTCAAAATCTACTAATGTTAATATTTCTTCAATTTCTTGAAAAATGTAAACATAGTATTAATAAATGTAACCAAATTTGGTAAATATCCTTTAATCGGGGATTAGTGCGGTGGGTAATATTGACATATTTTGATATATTTTGTTATCATATATGAATTTATGAATATGAGTTGTAAACTGAAATTCAAAATGGAGAATCAAAATAATGACACATGGCGTATTATTGATTTAATAGCTTGATATATGGCGGAATGAGATTAGCCCTATTCATTTATTAGATAGGGAGATAATATATAAAAATCAATTAAAATTTTCTTTGATTATTATTTGTTTTGGTAGATATGTTAATAAATAACCTTAAATGAGTCAACTATTCATCTCCATCCATGTGGGGCGGTACATATTTAAAAATGTAATTGAGGAGATGTAAAAAAAAGTATATATGTTGTCTAATATTTGTTTATCGGTCCAAGTCTTTAAAAGAAAAAAAAAATTGACATTTTAGATAAGGTGTTACTATACGTTCAACACTCTTTTGCAGTTTTTTCTTCTACAGTACCTCGACGTGACATGAGAGTGAAAGGGGTTCAAGAATCAGTTTTCTTTTTATAAGGGCTAAAATCACTTATTTTGGCTTTTTTACCCCATATTGTAGGGTGGATCTCGAAAGATATGAAAGATCTCCCTCCAAGCTGTACATACGACTTTCATCGAATACGGCTTTCCGCAGAATTCTATATGTATCTATGAGATCGAGTATGAAATTCTATTTACTCACTTTAAATTGAGTATCCGTTTCCCTCCTTTTCCTGCTAGGATTGGAAATCCTGTATTTTACATATCCATACGATTGAGTCCTTGGGTTTCCGAAATAGTGTAAAAAGAAGTGCTTCAAATCATTGCTATTTGACTCGGACCTGTTCTAAAAAGTCGAGGTATTTAGAATTGTTTGGTGACACGGACAAAGTCAGGGAAAATAAATCGTCAAATAATGTAAGGTATACAAACACTATCATACATATTTATAAAGCTAGCATTTTTTATTGAATCTCATGCATTTGAAACTCCTATTTTTTAACTTCCTGAAACCACATTCATTTGAAACCCAATTTTTTTTAACTAATGCAACTCAAAAGTTTTCTTAATTATGATTTAACACTCAAAAGTTTTATAAATTATATTATGTTTAATTAGCATTTAGTGAAAAATTTAGTATAAAAAAGTCAATATTTTGTGTCTTTTGTGTTATATAAAATCTTACATGTAAGAAGGATGTCATAACATCAATGTTTTGCTTGGAATATCTTTTAACAAAAACGAATGAGGTTTTTCTATTCTTTCTTTATATTCAGTTTCTCATTTAATCGTTATATGTGATTTGTATGTATTACTCAATCTTGAATGTGACTCTCCAAACATCAATGTTTTGCTTGGAATATCTTTCCGATTCTTCTTTTTCAAAAAAAATATTTTGATTATGGTTAGTGAAGAATTGTCATCAAGTTTCTATGATTGAATGATGTTAAATGAAGAAAGAAGATTCAAAAAACGAATACAAGTTTTTTTTTTGTTTAAGCAAAGTTGACGAATATTACTTTTTTCTTTTGATTCAAATGTATGTTTATGTAACATCTTTATTTATATATTCAACCACCCAATGCTCTTATTTATTTGATTGTAGTTTTCTATTTTGATTATGTTTATTTTCTATTATTTTTTGTTGGGTTAAAATATACAACATATTTAAAAGCTAACATAAATTTTAACATTTTATATGTAATTATGATAGACTCATCATGATATGCTCTTCATATGAAACTAATTTATCCATATTACTACGACAAGAATTACATATGACATTTACGAAAATATATATATTATATGTGATTTGTTTAACATGTATATGCACCTATGTATGTTATAAATTTATAATTAAATATCTTTATGTTTAATAATTGAAGGGATTAAAATGATGCATCAAAACCAATTATTTAGACCAATGTAATAATAATAATAATAATAATAATAATAATAATAATAATAAAATACACATTTCCAAGTACCGCATTCATTTGAAACTCACACTACAACTCAAGAGTTTTCGAATTTATGTATATTTATTAGTTACAACTCAAGAGTTTTTAACTTATGATTATTAATTAGTAATCACTAATAACTTTTTATTTTCCTTTCTTTTATAAGGTTGTAATGTTTTGCTCATTAAAAACATTAATGTATTTGAAGAGATTTGTGATTTAAATATGAAGAGTTAATATAAATGTAATAATAGATGTTTTAGTGTTTTTATGTTATTAAAAGTTATAGTATTTATTTTTCATATTTTTTATTATTCGTTGTATATATATCCTTGTTAATACAAATGTTATAATAAATGTTCTTCTATTTTTATGTTTTTAAAAGTTGCAGTTCATATTTTTGTTCATTCGTTTTGTTACCCGTTATACTATCATTCATTTGATATATAATTTACACAATTTTAAACGGTTTATAAAATTATCAAATAGTTGTATATATCACAATGACTTAACAATTAAACTATAATGTTTAATAAAACTAATATGGTAATTATGTGTTTGCTTTACTACTAACATTTTGTTTCAAAGTAGAAATATTAAATAATAATTTTGTAAAAGTTATTATTTTAACTATATAATTATATTCTCGAGCAACGCACGGGGATTTGCCTAGTTCTACTCATAAAGGGAGGGGGGTACATTAAGCACTTTGGAGGAAACGTACATATTAATAAATAACATTAAAGAAAATGGGTCAACTATTCATCTCCATCCCTATGCCGGACATATTTAGGAATGTAATTGATGAGATGTAAAAATATTATATACATGTAATATCTTGATATTGATATATTTCCATTTTAAGGTGGATTATAAAAAATTATTGCATTTTAGCCCTTATGTATGAAGATTATTGCAAAACGGCCCATAGTGACATTTTTGTAATTCTTGGGCGTGGAGCATGTGCGTCGGGCATACATAGCTTACGTATGGCATACATGGCAGGATCCCAAACCCTAAATATTAAAGAAAGAGTTCAACTATTCATCTCCATCCCTATGGGGCGGGATAGATTTAGAAATGTAGTTGACGAGATGTAAAAATATTTTATACATTTGTTTTCTATTATTTGTTTATCGGTCCAAGTTTCTAAAAGAAAAAAAAGATTGACATTTTACATAACATGTTACTATACGTACCACATTCACTCATATAAATCACCAAATAATGAAAGGTATACAACCACTAATCTACTCATAAGGATGGGGGGGGGGGGGGTACATTATGCGCTTTGGAGGGAACATATATATTAATAAATAACATTAAAGAAAAGGGGTCAACTATTCATCTCCATCCCTATACAGGACATATTTAGGAATTAAATTTATGAGATGTAAAAATATTATATACATGTAACATGTTGATATTGAGATATTTCCATTTTAACCCGAAGTATAAAAAATATTGCATTTTAGCCCTTACGTATGAAGATTGTTGCAAAATGGCCCATAGTGACATTTTTCTAATTCTTGGGCATGGGGCACGTACATCGCGCGTACATAGCTTACACATGGCGTACGTGACATGATCCCAGATCCTAAATATTAGGTTTTGGACCATATTTAAAAGTCCTTAACTCTCAAATCTTCTTCTTTTCATCAACATCCAACCCCATTTTGAACACTTTGCAAACCTTAATCCATTTGAGGGCATTTGTGAGTCTTTGAATGTGTTTTAGTGACTTAGAATTGGGGGGAGGGGGAAGGGGAGAAGGTTATCTTGGAGAAGTGGAACTCTTTGAATCCAGAATAGCAACATCATTTGGCACCATTTGAAGGTAAAAAGCTCTGAACTTGATGAAACATTGATTAGATCTTATTTGTACATAAAATTGTGTTCTTTTGGTACCATAAGCTTGGTATTATGAGTATGGAATACTCTAGTCCATATAAGTAGTCCTTTCAGATACTTTGGAGCATTTAGAAGCAAAAAAATGTGATCTTGATTGTTAGTTTCCTTCCATGCATGAGTTATAAGGTCTTAATTGGTTAAGTAGTTAGGGTTTTTGTTATTGGGTACTTACTGGTCATGCAAGGCCATAAACTTCAAAACTTTATGGTTATGGACATTATTTTGTGCTAGATCTAGAATATAGGCAACAGAGCTTAAGGATTAAGCTCGTAATAAGAAAGGAAGGAGCCCATCGAGTAAGTTGGGCGTAACCCAGGTATGTTGGACATACGAGGTCAACTCCTCGTGTTTTGGTCAAGCCTCGTGTACGCCATGCGTACCTGCTAAGTACGCTAAGCGTACTCAACTCTGTTGACCAATTTTGACTTTTTTTTTTGGCTTTTTGACCTTTTGATTTTGACTAGGGTTTGACCTAGTTTAACCTAAGGGTATTTTGCGTATTTTGAGTTGTATTTGAGATTGGCCACTATTTGATGAATAGGTGACGGGTAGAGCTGAGATTCGAAGCAGAGACCTATTCAACTATTTGTTTAATGAGAGGTGAGCTTTCCTCACTATACTTATAGGTCGAAGGCACCAAAGCCGGCCCACTAGGTTATGTATCTTCGTATGTAGGATGATGTTATGATGGTTATATGATAGATTGGTAGATATGTATTATTATATGTATTTGTTGGATATGTGTTTATGTTATCTGTTGTATATGTCGAAATATTGTGGTTAGGTTGAGGCAGTCTTGCTTTCTGTTGGTATCAGAGCTTTGGTTTGAGAGAATTGGAGAAACATTTGTGTGAATCCAGACTCAAACTAAGGAATTGCAAAAGTTTTAAAATGGGTTTCAAAATTGTTTTAAAAGTAACCAAGGAAGGAGCAAGAAAATATTAGGGGTGGAATTGGTACGGTATCGACTTTTTTTCTTCAAACCGCGTACCGTACCAACTATAGTTGGTAGGAGAATTTAACTACCAGTACCGTACCAACTATACTTGGTACCAGTTTATTTGGCTACCAAAAAATTTGGTTGGTACATATTGGTACTGGTATATACCAAATGCTTTAACTAAATTTCATATTTGAAGAGTTTTACACATGATTAACTATATTAGGCTTCACATTGTAATCATCATCCAACCCAACGGTTAGAAAATTTTCCATAATCGAAAACAAATTAAACAAAAAAAAATTGTCATTGATGTTTAGTACCTTTTATATGCATATAAAATAAAATAACTATCATGCACAATACAAAGTAAATGTATTCAACTATGACATTGTTATATAGTAACTATACCGCTGTCTCACCGTCTTAATTGTAAACATTATATATAAAGAATCAACAACAAAATATATACTAGTCTAAGAAGTGATTAGTTAATTGTTTTTGGTTTTCTTGTTTTGAGTAATATACAAGTAATCGAGTAATGTATACGTAATTCTAGACTTGCTACTCTTAATTGAAACATAAAAATCTGATAATTAATATTTCTTCATATGTATTAATTGATATATATATATATATATATATATATATATATATATATATATATATATATGAATTGGTTGGTATGGTACAACCATGGTATTCAAAATTTTATACCGTTACCGTACCAAGTTTACTTAATTGGTATGGTAATACCGACCAAACGCATTGGCTACCGAACATGTTGGCTACCAATTCACTTGGTTCGGTTGGTAACATGTTGGTTGGTTCTCTATGGTACATATTTGTCAGCCCTAGAAAATATACCCCCAAGCTACCCACATTGTTATTGATATGATGTTTA
This sequence comes from Lactuca serriola, assembly GCF_051521515.1. Lineage (NCBI taxonomy): Eukaryota > Viridiplantae > Streptophyta > Magnoliopsida > Asterales > Asteraceae > Lactuca > Lactuca serriola. Next base: position 127,779,687 of record NC_136413.1, on the reverse strand, counting down.
TGGTAGAACTACATGCTAGTGGTAAGCTACAGATCTTCATGAGTTATATGATAAAATTTCCTGATGTATGATGCCTGGTAGCCTAGGAGTGCTTCTCTTATGATATTGACATCATTACTGTAGTTGCTTAGTGTATGCATGATAGTTGTACATAACTAATATTTTATAGCCTGATAATGTTTGGTTTAGCCTTATATCCAGTTCCTTGTCTGGTTGTGGAGTTAGGGTAGAATCAAGTATTCAACTGTCTACAGGACCTAGTGTTATGTATGATTAGCATGCACGAGTGCTTGCAGGGTTGGGGGAAGTTTCATGGTTGGGGGAAGTTTCATGGGGAAGTTTCACTCTAGGGAGTGAGGATAGGATATATGTGTATCCTAGTTGTTGTATCTGTTTTGGGTGGTTGTGATGATCTTTGAGACAAATATAGGTAGGTGTGGAAGGTAGTATGGGGTCGTACTACTGAAAGCATTGGACCCATACGCATAACAAGAAGTCACAAAACCTAAGGGTCTAACCTTATTGTGATATTTTAACAATGTATATTTTGGCTTTTCTTATGTGTCTTGGTTTAATTTCAGAATGGTGCAGATGAGAGAATCAAGATCTGGAGTGGGTGGCCAGGATAAGCCAAGATTGGATGATGATCTAATTTGGGAGATCCTCGCCACTGAGGTGGCTACTGTTGTCAAGAGGTCTATGACAGAGATGTTTGGGTCTATCAAGAATGTTATGATTGAGCTCTTTGATGACCAATATGCAACTACTATTTCTGAGATTGTTGTTGCTGTAGCTACCGTGACTATTTCTATGGCAAGGATTCGAGGGGAGAGATCCTTCCAGTTTAGGACTTTGACAATTCGAAGCCCCTAAAGTTCGATGGGTCAGGGACCCGATTATGACAAGGAGGTGGTTGTCTGATGTGAAGGGTTGTTTCTTCACATGTGCTTCCCCTGTTGACCAGAAGGTCAAGTACACCCTAAACCTTCTTCGGTCAGGGACGAAGGAGTGGTGGAGATTGGTGATTGGCTCTTACACTCCTAAGTAGAGAGTTATTGTTACTTAGGAGTAGTTCTCAGAGATGTTTCATATGAGATACGTCCCCTTAATGGAGAGGGATAGATTAACTGAGGAGTATTTGGATGTGAGACAGGGGACTGAGACGGTCACGAAGATCACCAAGATGTTTAGTGAGAGGGCTCTTTTATGCCTTGAGTTTTCTACTTCTGAGAAGGCTCAGATGACCCAGTACTTGAGCATGCTCAAGATGGATATCTTCCAGTTCATGTCCAGCCAATGTTATTGTAATCTCGCTGAGCTTTAGGAGGTTGCAAGAAGATGGGAGATTGAGATAGAGCTCCAGGTGAAGGAGCTAAGGCATGCTCCTATTCAGACACAACAAGCAGCGAAGCGGTTCAAGTCCGTTGAGTTGAGATTTGGGGGACAGAGGTGTCATGCTTGTGGCAAGTGCGGCAAGGTTCATGATTGTGCTTTTCGATCTTCATCTAGATGCCAAAAATATAACAGGGAGGGGAATTATGCCAAGGATTGTTGTCAGTCGGCCCCAATATCAAGCACTAAGATCTATTACGACTGTGAGCAGGTTGGCCGTATTAAAGCCAACTGTCCCTTCCTGACTACGAGGTTGGCGTAGGCTCCAGCACCAGCTACCTTGAAGATTATAGATGGGCGCCAGGGTTGGGCGGAGCCCCCAAGGGCTTGAGTTCGTGTGTTCCAGCTCACTGCAGAGGAAGCTAGGGTGGTGCTGGACGCTGTTACTGGTATGTTTCTATTTATTATTTTGTTGGTTATTTTATGGTATGCTTATGTTTATGATTTTTCTAGGTACCTTCTTAGTGAATTCATTGTCTGCTCTTGTGCTTTTTGACTCGGGTGTGAGTTGTTCCTTTGTGTTCCAGTACTTCAGTAGGGGTTTTGGTATGACTCTTGGAGAGTAGGAGAGTTCGTTGCAGGTTTCTAGCGCCAACGAACACAGGGTTTCGGCATCGAGTGTTTATTAGGGTTGTGTCTTGGAGATTTTTGGGGTGCCTTATTTGATTGATTTGATTCCCATTTCCCATGGGGGATGTGTGCGTGATAGTAGGGATGGATTTGTTGAGCAGGTTCGACGCTATGATTCACTGCGAGGCTTAGAGAGTGGTAGTTCGAACCCCAAGTAGGGGAAAATTGGTTATCTATGGTGAGGGTACTAAGATTGGATTAGTCTTTTGTTTTGCTGGTTGGGCTCGATAGTATCTACAACATGGGTGTATGGGTTATCTTGTGTACATGGTTGACACCCGGGTTGGGACGGAGGCTTCGTTTTTGGATATACCGGTTGTCAGAGAGTTTACTGATGTGTTTCTAGAGGAGTTACCCAGTGTGCCTCCTGAGAGGCAGGTTGAGTTCAGGATCAACTTGGTTCCAGGTGGGGCTTTGGTTGCTAAGGCGTTGTACCGAACCACCAAAGATGCAAGAGTTGTCCACCTAGCTTCAGGAGCTATTAGGCAAACAGTTTATTAGACCGAGCAGTTCGCCATGGGGAGTACCAATTTTGTTCGTCAAGAAGAAGGATGGCTCACACCGGATGTACATTGAATAGCGGGAGTTGAACAAGGTGACGGTGAAGAACCGTTACCCACTTACGTGGGTTGATGACATCTTCGATCAATTGCAAGGTGCATCTTGGTTCTCTAAGATCGATTTGAGGTCGAGGTATCATCAGATGAGGGTTAGAGAGGAGGATGTGTAGAAGACCGCATTTCAGACTTGTTATGGTCGTTACGAGTTCGTAATGATGTCGTTTGGGCTTACCAATGGGCCTGCAACATTTATGGATTTGATAAATTAGGTATGCAAACCGATGCTCGATCTATCAGTTATTGTTTTCATTTATGATATATTGTTGTATTCTAATACTAGGGTGCAACATAAGGAGCACCTTCGAGAGCTTTTGGGGGTTTTGAGGCGAGAATGGTTGTATGCCAAGTTCTCGAAGTGTGAGTTTTGCTTACGAGAGGTCCAGTTCTTGGGAAACCTCGTTAACCAGAACTGGATTTTGGTTGATCTGATCAAGATCATGGTGTTTATGCAGTGGGAGGTGTCGAAATATTATTTTGAGACCATGAGTTTTTTTAGGATTGGCAGGGTATTGTCGGGAATTCATTCACAATTTCTATATGGTTGCTATACCCCTCACTCGTTTGACGAGGAAGAGTGTGGATTTCCGTTAGGGGCCTAAGCAGCAAGCTGAGTTCGAGACCCTGAGGCATAAGTTGTATGGGGCCCCATTGTTGACTCTCCCTGAGGGTGCTGAGGATTTTGTCGTGTATTGTGATGCATCCATCACTGTTTAGGGGGTGGTGCTTATGTAACGAGGGAGAGTTATTGATTTTGCTTCTCGGGATTTAAAGTTGTATGAGGGTCGTTATCCGACTCACGATTTGGAGTTGGGAGCAGTGGTGTTTGCTCTCAAGATTTGGCGGCATTATCTATACAGGGTCTGTTGTACCATTTAGATGGATCAAAAGAGTTTGAGGTATCTCATGGATTAGTTGAATATGAACATGAGGTAGTGCAAGTAGCTTGATGTGGTCAATGATTATAGCTGCGAGATTATGTACCACCCGGGGAAAACAAATGCGGTTGCTGATGCTTTGAGTTGCAAGACGACTAGTTCTGCTGTTGGGGGCCTTTGTATGAGGATTTAGATTGATTCTCCATTATTAGGTATGATTAGGGAGGCTTAGTATGAGGAATTCAAGAAAGAGAACTAGAAGTAGGAGCGACTTAGTGGCGAGATTGACAGGTTTTCTACCGACAACCATGGATTATTGACCCGGTATGGTCGGGTATGGTTACTAGATTTTGGTGGGGTCATATATGTTGTACTGGAGGAGGCACACAGGTCCAAGCTTTTGATACAGATTGGAGCCACCAAGATGTATCGCGATTTGAGACTTAGCTATTAGTGGTCATTCATGAAGAGAGAGATAGTCTAGTATGTTGAGAGGTGCTTGACCTATCGGATGGTCATATTACTCTGCAACCATTAGAGATTCCCTATGGAACTGGGGACATATTACTTTGGATTTCATCACCAAGTTACCTCGGATGGCTAATAGGATTTGATACGATATAGGTTGTATTAGATCGCCTTACCAAGAGTGGTCACTTTCTAGCCATTCGAGAGAGGTCTTCGGACGAGAAATTGGTTGATTTATATGTGTGCGAGATTGATTCTCACCATCGTATTCCAGTATCCATTGTATCTGATCGAGATGTTTGGTTTACATCCCGTTTTTGGCAGAAGTTCCACGAGTGGGTACGAGGTTACATCTTAGCACTACTTATCATCCTCATACTAACGGTCAGAGTGAGCAGGCCATTCAGACACTTAGAGACATGTTGAGAGCTTTTGTCATAGATTTCGGTGGGAGTTGGGACTCCTACTTCCCCTCATTGAGTTTTCTTACAATAATAGCTATCACTCTAGTATCGATACGGTGCCATTTGAGCTCCTCTATGGGAGAAGGTGTCGTACCCCAGTCTGTTGGGGAGAGGTTGGTCACAGGGTCATGGGGAGGAATGAGGTAGTCCTTCAAATAAAAAAATTATTTAGCAGATAATACATAGATTGCAGACAACTCAGATTCGGCAGAAAAGTTATGCTGACAAACGCCGATCAGAGTTGGAGTTTCAAGTTGGCGACACAGTGCTACTGAAGGTATCACCCTGGAAGGGTGTAATTCACTTCAAGAAAAGGGGTAAGTTGGGGCCCCGGTATATTCGGCCATTTTGGGTTTGCCAAGGTTGGTAAGGTAGCTTATAGGCTGGATTTGTCTGAGGACCTCAGTCATATCCATAATACCTTCCACGTTTCGCAGCTTCGGAAGTGTATGGCTAATTATTCAATGGTTATTCCTTTGGATGATATTCAGGTTGATGATCGTCTGAATTATGTTGAGAGAACAGTGGCGATTTGGGATCGGAAGACAAAGGCCTTGCACAACAAGGTGGTGACTTTGCTCAAGGTTTAGTGGAATCCTAGGAAATGTTTCGAATGGACGTGGGAACCCGAGACAAAGATGTGGGAGCATTACCCTGATTTGCTCACAGCAACGGACTTCGAGGACGAAGTCTAATTCAAGTGGGTGAGAATTATAACATCTTAATACTGAGGTGTCTCCATTTTCACACTGTGTATGGAAACTTATTTCATTTTAGCCCCTATGTATGAAGATTGTTGCAAAATGGCCCATAGTGGCATTTTTGTAATTCTTAAGCATGGCGCATGTACGCTGGGTGTACATAGAGTACGTATGGCGTACGTGGCAGGATCCTAAACCCTCAATATTAGGGTTTGGGCCCTATTTAAACATCCTTAACTCCCATATCTTCTTCTTCTCATCAGCCTCCAACCCCATTTTGATGACTTTGCAAACCCTAATCCATTTGAGAGCATTTGTGAGTATTTCAGTGTGTTTTGGTGATTTTAAAGGAGGCGATCTTGGAGAAATGGAACTCTTTGGATATAGAATAGCAACATCATTTGGCACCATTTGTAGGTAAAAAGCTATAAACTTGATGAAGAATGGATTAGATCTTATTTATCCATGAAATTATGTTGTTTTGGTCCCATAAGCTTTGTATTATGAGTATGGAATACTCTAGTCCATATAAGCTGCCCTTTCAGACGTTTTGGAGCATTTAGAAGCATAAAAATGTGATCTTGATTGTTAGTTTCCTTCCATGCATGAGTTACAAGGTCTTAATGGGTTAAGTAGCTAGGAGTTCTGTTATTGGGCACTTATTGGTCATGCAAGACCATAAAGTTGGAAACTTTATCGTTATGGGTGTTATTTTAGTGATTAACCTCATAGTAAGAAATGAAGGAACACATCGAGTACGTTGGACGTAACCCAGGTACGTTGGGTATACAAGGGCAACTCCTAACGTTTTGGTTAAGTCTTGTGTACGACATGCATACCAGCTGAGTACGATGGGCGTACTAAGCTCCATTGACCAAGTTTAACTTTTTTTTTTACATTTTTGACCTTTTTGACTTTGACTTGGGTTTGACCAAGCTTGACCTAAAGGTATTTTGGGTATTTTGAGTTGTATTTGATATTGTCGCTATCTGATGAATATGTGACGGGTAGAGTTGAGATTCAAAGCAAAGTCCTATTCAACTATTTTATTTACTGAGAGGTGAGTATTCCTCATTGTACTTTTAGGTCACAAACACTAATGCCGACCCACTAGGTTATATATCCTGGTATGTAGGATGGTCTTATACTGGTTATATGAAAGATTGATATATCTATATGATTATCTGTATTTGTTAGATATGTGTTTATGTTATTTGTTGTATATGTTGACATATTATGGTTGGGTTGAGACAGAACTTCTTTGTGTTGATGGCCAAGATACCCGAGGCGTTCCAGATAGGTTGTAGGCCCTACGAGATGGTCCAGTTAGGCCGAAGGACCGTAGAGCAGTCAGATAGGCTGTAGGCCCTATGAGGCAGTCCAGTCAGGCTGAAAGCTCATATATGCATGTTGTTGTTTGTTATGATGTGTGGTGGTACCTTGTGGGAACTCACTAAACTTTGACTTACAATTTCAGTTTATTGTTTTAGGTACTTCAGAGGATTGTTGACAAACGAACGCATGATCGTGCACATCTTCCTATTTTTATGATATTGGTTCTTGGAATACTTTGGTTATGATTGTACTTTTGAAACAATAGTTTTTGTAAACACTTTATGGTTAATGAGTTGTTTCTGAAAAATTTAAATATTTATTCTTTTTGGATGTTACAATACACTTGTTTTCTATTATTTGTTTATCGGTCCAAGTTTCTTAATTACATAAGATGCTACTATACGTACCTCATTCACTCATATAAATCGTAAAATAATGGGAGGTAAACAAACATTATTCTACTAATAGGGGGGGGGGGGGGTACATTAGGCACTTTGAAAGGAAGGTATAGTATTTCCTTTTTACATATACTATTTTATCTCCATTTATTTTAATTATTAATATCGTTATTAATAAAATATATTGTTATTTTCTATTAAAACAACATTTAAGTTGTTTTTATTTTTCATTAATTTTTTTACAACATGTAAATTGTAAAAAATATCATTAACTTATATATATATATATATATATATATATATATATATATATATATAATTTATCTATTCTTTTACATTTGCAAGTATCAAATAAAAATCTATCTATTTAAATTACATGAATGATCATTCGTACATGTGCTAAAAGAAATGTTCTGTAACACCCATAAAATTCGAGTCAATTTAAAACTTTTTCTTAAATAATTTAAAACCATTCAATTATTACGATTAGTTTTCTAAGTAATTTAAACTTCAGAGTTCCCAGAAATCATAATCATTGATCGAGGAAGTGTACGGTCACGCCTTCGCCTTCCCGCGACCATCCGCTGAACCTAAAACAATAAACTGAAACTGTAAGCCCGAAAGCTTAGTGAGTTACCCCCAAAATACCCATACCCACAACAATAAACATATAATCATAAACAACATACTACGGGTCCAATCAACCATTGAGTTGGAATACCCCAGACCCACAACCAACAGGTTGGAATACCAACATACTAAGGGTCTAATCATCCTCGGGCTGGAATACCCCAGGCCCACAACCAACATGTGACAACCCGGAATTTTCATTCGGTCATACCCTAAAATTCAATCACTTCATATTATAAGTCAAATTCACTTTTATTTGTTTGTAGGAAATTAAAGTTTGTTTGATTATTTTAATAATTAATCCTTAAACGAACTGGTGAACGGATGGGCCGGTCGGGTCTTGAAATTTCAAACCCGCGAATACCACGTAGCTTAGAAGTTCATGGCCAAACTTTTATGTTGGGGCCGTAAACTCCCTCCAAAACCGTAAACTCATTCCTTAAGCATGAGTTTACTCCCCAAAGTATATAAGTTTTCATTTACACCCTAAAAGAGTAAACTCCAAAAACTCTCTCAAGTATCATCCAAGTTTTTTCTCAATATCTTCAATCTAGTAAGTGTTTCTAGCCCTTTCAAGTTAGTATAACACTTAATCTAGTGATTGTACATCTTTTCATCCATCCATTTATGTGTTTTGACTAGATTTCCAAAACACCAAGAACACACACTAGTGTTCTTGGACTTTAAGTTCATTTCAAGCTTCCACAAAGTAAATACTTCTATCCTAGAGTCATTTAAATCTTGCTATACATATTAATATCAAGGAAAACTCCCAAGAACACCAAGAACAAGGTGTTCACGGTTTTGGGAGGCTCCCAAAACCGTAAACACCAAGTATAGTGCCAAAGGGTGCTTTAGGGTGTCAAGATGTTTCACAATGCCTTAGGGACTTGTCTAGATCCATCCTTGATGTGTTTATCACATAAAAGATCAAGAAAACAATCATTTATATGTGTTTACGGTTTGGGGATCTCCCAAAACCGTAAACACCCCAAAAGGTGTTTAAATGTCCCATATTTACTCCTAATGCCTAGAATCTAACCTAGGCTATTACCTTGAAGTGTTTGGGACTTGAAAACACCAAAATACCTAAGTCCACGAGAGTTTAAGGTAGTAAACTCATGGCAAAATGGTCCATAGACCGTAAACTCCATTTAGGAGTGTTTTGATGCCAGACAACACTTCCTAAGGCTTAAACATGAAGTAGGAATGCTTGGATTGGCTTAGAAAGCTTCAAACATCAAATGGTCAAAAAGAGGGTGAGTTTACGACCGTAAACTCAAAGGTTTACGACCATAAACCCTTTTGCTAGTAACCACAAAACCGTAAACTCCTTAAAGGAGTGTTCCTTGAACCCCCAGCACACTAGCCCTTCCCTACAACACTTAGATGCAATCCTTGAGACTTATAACACTTGTATAAGGTGTTTAGCATGTCCTAGGGTGTCTTCACTTGTTTATTAGTTGTTTAAAGACTAATTGGATACATATATGTGATATTATATGTTAACTAGGATCATAGAGTGTGTTCAAGACTTCACTTGACACCTAGCATCCTGTTTCAGTCCGTTCATCCTAACCACTTGCTACAGGTGAGTTCGTACCCCTTAATCAATGTTTTGAATGTTTTTAAATGTTTTATTCGGGGGGGGGGGGATACAAGTAGAATCATGCTAGCTATTATATCAATCACATGTGATTAATAAGCGGCATTCAAATGATTTACTACTCATTAACTGTTTTACCAAACAGTTTTCTTCACATGATTTTCATAAACGTTTTATATGTTTAAAACTCCTTATTAAACTGTTCATTTTACAATGTAGGTTTCATTTCAAACTCATTTACAATGGTGTTTCAAACAAATGTTTCTTTATACTTAAGCTGTTTTATCAAACACATGCTTTCAACCCGTTTTATAGATTGACATCATGTCGACCTTTTCTTAGATAGTAATCATGTTCAAAGGTTTTACAAAACTTATTTTATGCTTTCATATTATCAATTGCATATCTACGTATGTATAGTTATATAAACAATGTTTAAAAGGCTTAGGAAGGCCTGCCCGCCCAATTTCCTTTTTGCGCTTGAGATGTGGTCTGGTGGGATATTGGGTACCCATCCGAAGGTCGTTTAAATATTAGTTATATATCATGTGTACATATATAGTCATAAAGGTTCTTCCAGTTAATTCAGTACCCTTGGGTAGCAAGGGTATACGTCCACATTCTTACGTACCAGTTATATTACTAGTAAGCTACCATATGGGTAGTTTAGGAAGATACTAATACTAATACTAGAACAAAGAATCATACAAAGAGTCAGTTCATACATGAGTCATAATACATAGTGATGAGAAACAAACTTAATATATGGTGAAGAGAAACAAACATAATACATAGTGAAGAGAAACAAACATAATACATAGTGATGAGAAACCAACATAATACATAGTGAAGAGAAACAAACATAATACATAGTGATGAGAAACAAACATAATACATAGTGACAAGAAACAAAAATACATGCTAGATAGAGAGAGAACACACGGTACAATTAGCACACGTAGAACATTACAGTACACTACTACACTATTACATGATTACGCTTACATGAGTACGTTTGCATAGATACGTTTACATGAGTGCGTTTACATATACGATTATAGAACAGACATCACTAGGTGCTATAACATGGAACGATTTTGGGATCTAACTATACCAATGAATCACAACGCATTGTGATAATTATATTGGGTATAAGTGATCATAGTAATGTGGATTTTCACGGCTTGCAGATATGCAGGGGTTGTGTATGGGTCCCAAAATCCCTTTGACAGGGGAGCGTCTAGCCTGGGATCTAGCCATCACATTATGCCTTATCCCTCAAATAAGGCAATATTAGTACAGAAGTAGTCACTTATTTCAAATACTACAGTACTTACAAAATTACCATAGACTTAAGGTAATTAGTACGGTTGTAGTTCGATACTACACCATAGTACTATTTCATTTTCCCATTACATTCACTTCGTGAACATTCACACGATGCACAGTAATGTAGATACTATATTTTTGGTTAATTATTGTTAGATTTGGGAAAATACACACTCTTACAATAGACACAGATAGATTCTAGATTCCTTGGTAGAAGGCTACTTTCAGTAGGAAGCATAGGGTTTTCTAGGTTATTCAAAACTTTTACATACTCATACTTACAATTGTAGTCTTACAAATACTTACAGTTCAAATACATACAAATACTTACATACAAATTAAGACACTAAAATACTTATGACCTCACCAGCTTTAAAGTTGATACTCGCTTTCAAAATAACTTGTATCCTCAGGTCAACATTAGATATGTACCGATGCAAGGTTAGAGAAGATGGAGCTCGTTCACGACTCGTCTTTCATTTTGATTTATACTTTAGTGTTTATCATAATTTGATAGAATACACTTGTATTAAAATTATATTATTAATGCAATGGATGATGTTGTTGCTTGTTTACTACTTTTCATTGTTGTGATAATATACATGACGTCCTCCGCCCCAGAACGTTTCCGCCGTTCATGGTTTTGGGGTGTGACACAACAGGTTGGAATGCCAACATGCTATGGGTCCAATCATCCTCGGAATGGAATACCCCATGCCCACAACACGTTAGAATGCCAACATACTATGGGTCGAATCATCCTCGAGATGGAATACCCCAGGCCCACAACCAAGAGGTTGGAATGCCCACATACTATGAGTCCAATCATCCTCGCGATGGAATACTCATGGCCTACAACCAACAGGTTGGAATGCCCAGGTCTATTGGCCTCTGCATAAAAGCAGATAAGCCTCAACCGCCCAACAAACATGCGCACATATATATAACAGATAATCACATAACAGTCTATAGACAACAACTGATCTAACGGATCATATCACATAGCTCATAATACCATCCTATCTACCAGGATACCGATCTAACAGATCATACCACATACTACATAATATTATCCTACCCTCTAGGATACCGATCTAACATATCATACCACATACTACATAATATTATCCTACCCTCTAGGATACCGATCTAACAGATCATACTAGCATAACATAACCAGATAACAATCCAAAGGGTCATGGTGTCTTAGACCCTTGAGTATAGTGAGGATAACTCACTTGCAATGTCGGGCTGAACCACGAAATCTCGCTCCCGAAACACTGTCCCAAACTCCAACACCTATAACCACTAATGATCAAATCCATAAATACTCGCTTACCAATTACTCTCAAAAGTCAAACTGGTCAACCCTTGGTTCAAGGTCAAAGTTAACGGTCAAGGTCAACAGTCCATGTTGACCTGAACTCATCGAGTACCCTTAGCTACTCGCCGAGTTCCTTGCATAACTCGCCAACTCCCCGAGTCACTAGAGTGAATCGTCGAGTTCCTAAGGTTTGTGGTCGTATACTCCTTTTCCGACTCGTCGAGTCTCCCTTGCAACTCGCCTAGATCATACATGTCCAAAAGTTGGGAAAACCCTAGCTGACTCGCCGAACTCATCTGACTTGCCGAGCCCATGACAATCTTCATCGGACTCGCTGAGTTGACCATGCAACTCGTCGAGTCCGTTTAGTCCTTTATCCATACAGAGGCTTTTTCGTGAAACCAAGGCTCCAAACTGTTGATCTAGGCTCCTAGGGTGTTGTTATCACATAAAGTTGCTAACTTTACGTGCATGCAAGGCTCTATGGAACTAAAACACTCATACTAGCATTATGAGAAGGGTTTGGACATGAAGGAGGGTCAAGGCTTCATAAAGCTTGATGCTTTTCGGTCCATAAAGCCTAGGGGAGTCAAGATATGAAACTTTGCCCTTGCAACAAGCTCAAACCCGAGAATGACTCTATCTTGCCCTAGAAATGACTATTTTCTTTCACAAAGAGGAGATATAAGCAATTAAATGTAAAGGTGATAGCTTTATACCAAAATTTTGATGCCACAACACTAGAAAGACTAGATCTAAAAGCTCTTTCTTATTCCAAGCTCTTAACTCTTCAAGAAATGCTCTAATACACTCTCTTTTGGCCTCACACACTCAAGAATAGAGTCTAGCTAGCTATTAGGGTTTCTTTGGACATGAGGGTGACAAGGGAGGCTAAGGAGGAAAGTTAAGGGCCTTTAAATAGGGTGCAAAACCCCGGAATTAGGGTTTCATCTTCCAGCTCCTACTCGTCGAGTCACTTCTTGGACTCGGCGAGTAGGTCACTTAAACTCGCGGACCAACCTGCTGCTACTCAGCGAGTTAGGCAACTAACTCATCGAGTAGACCTTGAAATCATGAAACATAATAACCACAAATTGATACCCGGGAATCGGAGTGTTACAATTCTCGCCCACTTGAACTAGACTTTGTCCTCGAAGTCTGCTGCGGTGAACAACCTTGGATAATGCTCCCACATCCCTGCCTCCGACTCCCACGTCCACTCGGAACCTCTTTGGGGCTCCCACTGTATATTTTCCAAAGGTACCTCCTTGTTCCGCAGAACCTTTACCCTTATCTCCAAAATGGCCACATGCCTCTCAACATAAGAAAGGCGCTCACCGACCTGAATGTCATCCGACGATACTACCGCCTCCTGATCCATGATGAACTTTCACAACTGCGAAATGTGAAAGATGATGTGAAAGCCAACCCAACCTTTTTTTTTTAAAAAAAGTCTAACCTATAAGCCACTTAGCCAACTGACAGAATCCTGATCATCCAACGTATCGGAAACCCAACTTTCACTCTTCCTGAAGCGAACCCTTTATGTTGATAGGATATTTGTCCTAAAATATTATACAAAATCAATCCACCAATACATACGAACACTCATGCCTGGCCCAATCAGCCTCGGGCTGGAATACCAGGCATGCCTACGATGGGTCCAGTCATCCCTAGGATGGAATACCCTCACATCCCACACATGTTTGGCCCAGTCAACCCTCGGGTTGGAATACCAAACATATCAGGTCCAATCAATCATAAGGCCCGGTCATACCAAGGATGGAATACCCTAGATTGGAATACCTCTATGAACATAACTTGGGTCTACTCATAACTTGAGATCCAAGGATCTATCCTTGCGTCTCATCCACCATTCTCTGATTCGTCACAACCGCGTGCAACTCCCCCGAATCTCACAATACATTCATAAAATACAGTCCCGTAAGTGATTACCACCATGTCGAATCAATTCAACTATCAAGTCGATATTCTCAGGGTTTGTTGGCCTTCCGCCTCAACCCTACCGTTCCCCTTGAGTGTCCGTGCCTACGACTTATAGTCAGCCCGCACCAGGTATCTTGGCCTACTGCACATAGGAGGACCGCCTAAACCCTATCTAAATGCCATAGACAATCATGAGAAAGATCTAACTCGGTTCCCAGAACCTGAAAGACATAATATTTCAATCCCACGCCTTCCTAAAGTTGACGAATACCCATTCGGATCTATTCCCAATCCCCAACTGGAGTATTACTCGATCCAAGAAGACTAATCCTTTGAGACACTCTGAATAGATGAGATCACCAAGATCCTATGTACTCCATCCGATCTCTAATAACAACTTCCGATCAAACTATAATTCACCGAAGTCTTCAGCCTACTCCAACAGCACGTTCCATTCTTGGGGACAGACCAACTGATTACCTTAGCATAGCAGCATACTCAATACCTGCACATAGACCTACAAACACCTACAGAGTCTTCCGCATGACTGGACCGCCTTACCAGGCCTTTAGTCTATCTGGACCACTCTCAGAACCTTCAACATGTTTGGACCACATCTTTGGCCCTTCAACTTGTTTGGACCATTCTCCAAGCCATCGGCCTAACTGGTACGCCCCACTGGCCTTTAGTCTATCCAGACCGCTCTAAATTGTTGGGCATCTCCCTGGACCACCCGTCCTAGTGATCTTTCCCATGCAGGCTTTTCTCCCCCACTTGGGGTTCCGAACTCCTGATCCATTCCGTGGACTCTAACCCCGGCCTAACCCTAGGCCTCATGTCGATCGTCCATCCTCTCAGAAATCCGTGGTCGGTTCCCTGACCCGCGTGTTTACCACATATGCTAAATCACCCGCACTCATGTGCTGAAAGTATTGCCGAGCCCTAGCAGCTAACAAAACCATCAATCTATCAATCCAAAAACCCTCCGAGTCGAGCACACCCTCGACTGAATACTCGAACTGAACTCAAATGATGACCAGAACTCCAACATGATTCCTCAAATTCTGTTATCAACCACCGAGAAGACGTGATACACATGATGTGGAGTTTTACCGAACTCCCAACTCACACAATACTCAAACAGCCACTTAGGTTGTCTTCCTTTCTGACAACGATGTGAGACTTATCCCATTTTCAACACCGCCCCTACTTCTGTATCCTGGGACGATTCTCCCCCACTTAGATTCGACTAAGTCTTCACAATACATGGATATTAGAGAATTCCCAACCCTTCTCACTTCCCCATAATCGATCCGATGACAACTAACTTTTTCCCAATTGACCACACACTTCTAATAACTAGATGAACACTTCCTAAATCCCATTGAAACCGACAGCCATTAATGCTTGAATGACCCCACACACATGTCCTGAAGACCACAAGATAGATGCTCCAACTAATACCTTGGCGACGAGCTACTTCCCTTGATGCTTAGTCCGACAATCACTAATGGTTGCTAAAACCACTGAATCCTGACAATGCTGAATAAACCTTCTGTGGGACCCTATCCGCAAACCTCCCACATAATACCCCTTTTCTAAAGGTGTTCCAGACAAGCTTCCCACTCTCGAGCTCTAGAAATCATTCTCTTCAGGGTTCGCACCCTGACTCACTTACCAGCTCAAACGCCCATAGCTGAACTGCAGCAGCTGAAACAACCTTTGCCCTAAACCGAGCTACAAACTACTCTCAAGACATAGTCTACAATGGCAAAAGTGTAATAGATCGCACAATCAATCCTTACAGTCCGATACAAGAGATCCAAGGCAAACCGGACCTCACAAATACTTATGCCACGTCAACCCACCTGCGCTCACCGACGCTGAAATATTGTTGCCAACCCCTGCAACTAACTGACTCGAGATGTAATACAGCCTGATCCTGGGATCACAAGCCTGCTCACTCTTTCGAGCTCGAAAATTGAGAGGACACAATCCTTGCCATACGAAATGACAATCTAATCCATCAATTAACCATTCCACTTCCAACTGTAAAACCCCAGCTGCACATAATCATCACTCCTTTCTGGAGTCCCCGTGACCCATATTCCGGTCTCGAGCAAACCACCGAGCCTGAAATCTAGAAGCTCATCTACTATCTTTTCTGGCTCAACCCTCGGAAAGATAACCAGTACAGATCATCTTCCTGATCCCAGATAACTGCATCCCTCTACTCATCAGAATATGTACTAATAACAAGTCCCAGTACGGGAAAGCTCGACCAGCTCTTCTCCCTGTCGTCGTTACAGCTGTTGAAGCTGTTGCGACAACCGTCTTAGCAATGGCTGCATGGCGCTTGACAAAATACTCAACCATGACAGTGTTGAAAGACCTAATCATCTCCGGAATCTGTCCCCGAACAATCTCGATCACTTACTCCCGGATGATCTCTTGACACGATCCTCCAACAATACTTGCCTATCCTGGCTGCAACTCTCGATCCTGATCCGGCTCTGGTCTGAAAACGTCTCGAATAATCCATACCATAATCATGGAGCCAACTTCCAACTAAACACCAGGGGTTGTGAATTCCTTTCTACACGTATGGGTCATGTGCTTTCAGTAGTAGGGGCCATACTACCTTCCACATCTACCCATATTTGTCTCAAGTATCATCACAACACCCTAACAATATACATAATTATAGCGAGTGCTCAATCCTCACTCTGGATGCTAAAATATATCATAACGGGCCTCCTGGCCTCTCACTACCCACCCATCCACCAACTGCCACACGAACCTCCATTGGTGCCAGTTAACTATTGAATTAATACAATCACATGACGCACGACTTAAACAATCTTAGGCTAAATGATTTAATCCCACAACGGTTGGACTCAGACAAGAGTTGCACAACAAGACCAAATCCCTTACCCTAAGACCATTTACCCCTGTAGCATGTGACTTAAAGTATTCATCCAATAGTTAGTTCACACACAAAAGAGTCATAAAACAATCAATGAGGTACTCTACATAAGATAAGGCATCACGAATCAGGCAATTCTATCATACTGTTCCTGAGGATCCCTATCTTATCACTAGCATGTTTTTCTAACATATCACATAATATCAAATAACTTGTATGGCATTTTGGGGTCTACTTACTAGCTCCGGCTAATCGTACACTTCACATCCTCTTTTACTTATTTTGAAATACATTTAAAAATCATTTTGAAAATCTTTTCTTGATTTGAGACTGGATTCACACGAGTGTTCCTCCAATTCACTCAAACCAAGGCTCTGATAATTTAAAACTTTTTTTAAATAATTTAAAACCATTCAATTATTACAATTAGTTTTCAAAGTAATTTAAACTTCAGAGTTCCTAGAAATCATAATCATTGATCAAGGAAGTGTACGGTCACGCCTTCGCCTTCCCACTGCCATCTGCTGAACCTGAAAAAATAAAATGAAACTGTAAGCCCGCAAGCTTAGTGAGTTAGCCCCAAAATACCCATACCCACAACAATACACATATAATCATAAACAACATACGATGGTGCGACATCCCGAAAATCACGGCCAGAAAAGACTGGTTTCATTTATGCTTTTAAAATAATTTCAGAGTAAATCCATTGATTTAAAAGAGTTGCGGAATTTGTCCCCAAAACAATACATGATAAAATAAGGATTATCAAAGCATTTCTTAAAGAAATGTATTTTCATAATATATCAAAACTCGGCATGTCATGTTCCGATACAGACACAAAAGCATAAACAATAAAACATAGACCTTACACAGTTTTATACAACTACTGGTCTATAAACAAAAACATCTTCACAAGTTCTCCAACTTATGCTCTCGCGCTACTACCTTTAATACAAAAAACTGAGTGGGTCAGGCTTGCGAGCCTGGTGAGCGTATAGGGTTTTCAACCAACAATAAATAATTATATTTAATTTCACCAACCAACAATAACCTGATTACCCATTCCCATTATCCTCACTTTACGTCCCTATGACAACAACTAATACAAGGGACCTAATCTAGGATTTTCATCGAGACGGACACTACTGCAAAGGGGTTTCCAAAGCAATGAATGTCCTAAGGCAACCATGAGAGGGATAGAATACAACAAATTAACACCCAAGTTCACTACACCTACAGGTTATGAGGCTGCCAGCGTTCCACTTAACTCTCTAGAAAAGTCCATGGCCGTCATCCATATTTTGCTGGCGACTAGATCACAATCACATCGAGGCCTCTCATCATTTTTATTTCATCATACATCACTATCTACCCATGTTCTACCCAACATATTTGTAGATAAAATATACTTGTTTATATACATCTTAAAACCTGTATAACATATTCATTCAGTACTCATACCACATAAAAAATTGTATATAGTCACATAGCACGTATTTCATAGAGTATAATTCATATATGTGTGTTATCAGAAAGCAACTACACACTTACTCATATCATATATCTAATACATTCATCAATACTTGTATTAAAATCGTGTATGTGAAAGGGACTATTAACTCACATGATAAGACGATGCTCGGACAGCACTACGACTCTAAATGTAGTATTCTTCGGTGACATTGTGATATCTTCACACACCGGGCTTCTCGCGGGCAGAGCTTCGGCTTGAAAACTCTTTTTCTCAGGATCTTCAGAGCTTCGCAACTTTCTTGGGGTCTCGAGATGATACTGAGGTTTCGGAAGTATAACTTGCCCGTAAATCAAGGGAATAAGGCGAGAGAGAAGAATTGGAGCAACTAAACTCGGCTGACCTTGTGTTCTATTTATAGGGGCTGAAAAACTATGCTCATGTCGTGAGCCACTTATGCTCACGTCGTGAGCTAGAATATGTCACTACATTCTTCTTGGCCACTTGCCCTGGAAGACGTCCATCACCTGTTCACGTCGTGAGCTCTAACACAGGTGGAAGTTTGTGCCCCAAATTTCAGAAATTCATATCTTTTGCATATGAGCTCTGTTTTTGACGTTATTTATATGCACACATAGGTGATATTATGCTCTACAACTCTCGTTTAGACTCCGTCGGCTAATTTTGATTTTAACTTTTATTATATTATTTTTAGTAGGACGGGAGAGGAAAATTCTACTAGAAATTCATAATTTCTTCATCTGACGTCTGTTTCCGTCTGTCTTTTTACCGTTGCATTACTATCGACGAGATCTTCGATTCTCGTTTAGATTGTTTCGGCTAGAAATCACTTGATCTCATTTTCAAACTTTGGGTTACATACCGTTGAGTCGAAACTTCGAAAAATCATAACTTCCTCATACGAAGTTAGATTTAGACGTTCTATTTATATACACTCTTGGTTTAACGTATTCTACGACTTTCGTTTAGATCACTAAGGATAAATATCGCTCTATCGTAAACTCACTAT
This sequence comes from Lactuca serriola, assembly GCF_051521515.1. Taxonomy (NCBI): domain Eukaryota; kingdom Viridiplantae; phylum Streptophyta; class Magnoliopsida; order Asterales; family Asteraceae; genus Lactuca; species Lactuca serriola. The sequence goes on along the minus strand of NC_136413.1, from coordinate 127,760,538 downwards.
TTGCGTTATGTAGTGTCGTACCGGTTCTGTCGCGAAACTTCGACATATCATAACTTCTTCGTTATAACTCGGATTTCAGCATTCTTTATATATCCGGAACCCTTGACATGACCACTACAACTTCCTTCATAGATATTAGGCTTATCTAATATTTTATTATTACGCTTATTTTTATTCTTAATTCATTTAAGCCAGACAATTAAGCATAAAACACATAATACTTAAATAATACATTTCTATTATTTAAAAATGAGTTGTAAAGGTTAACCTAGACTATTACATCAATAATAATGCCTAGCCTAGAAACACAAGCATTACAATTCTCTCCCCCTAAGGATGATTCCATCCCCGGAATTACACATCAACAAACAAATGCGAATAGCGACTCATCATGTCACTCTCCGTCTCTTAGGTGAGATTTGGCCCATTCGCATGTTTCCATCGGACAAACACTAATTTGACCATCTTACGTCGTAACTTCTTAGTCTTTCGGTCAATGATTACCTCTGGTTCTTCAATTAACCTTTTGCTCTCATCAATTCTTAATTTGGATATTGGAATTACATCGGGAACTTCTCCCATGAACTTCTTCAAATAACACACATAGAAAGTGTTATGAATTCCATTCAGTTCTTCGGGTAATTCCAACTTGTAAGCTTGGTTTCCGATCCTCTGAAGAACTTTAAACGGTCCAATAAACCTTGGACTTAACTTTCTCCTTTTACCAAATCTTATAAGTCCCTTCCACGGTGAGACTTTAAGCAAAACCGAATCCCCAACTTCAAAAGTCATCGATCGTCTTTTCTTGTCACCATAGCTCTTTTGACGATCCTGATCTGCTAACATTCTCTCCCTAATCACTTTCAACTTTTCAGCAGTTAGATGGACTATCTCGGGTCCCATAAACTGCTTTTCCCCAGCCTCAAGCCAACAATACGGCGTATGACATTTTTGTCCGTACATAGCTTGATAAGGTGCCATCTTTATGCTCGAGTGGAAACTATTATTGTAGGAAAATTCTACCAAAGGCAAATGTTCATCCCAGTTGCCTTGGAATTCCAGGGTACATGCTCTCAACATATCTTCAAGAGTTTGTATCGTTCGTTTTCTTTGACCATCAGTCTGTGGATGGTAAGCTGTACTCAAACACAATTCGGTACCCAATTCCTCTTTTTGACTTTTCCAAAACCACAAGGTGAAACGGCTATCACGATCCGACACAATCGTTAACGGAACACCGTGAAGCCTCACAATTTCCTTCATGTAAGAATCCGCAAGCTTATACATAGACCATTCCTCGTTGGCTGCTATGAAGTGCGCACTCCGAGTGAAGCGATCAACGACCACCCAAGTCATGTCATGACCATTCTTTGTTCTGGGCAATTTAGTGAAACATCCATAGCAATGTCTTCCCATTTACACATAGGCACAAGTAAAGGTTCTAAACTCCCTTATGGTTTCTGATGTTGTGCCTTGACCCTCGCACAAGTCATACACTCGGCCACATACTTTGCTACATCATGCTTCATCGTCGGCCACCAGTAATATGGTTTCAGGTCCCTATACATTTTAGTGTTGCTAGGATGAATCGAGTACATGGTTTTGTGAGCTTCTTCTTGAGCTTTCTTTATATTTTCCACAATGGTTGAGACAACTTCTATTCTCAACACTCTTGGCCTTTTTCTTTCAAGATTGACTTTCAGATTGAGAGCATCAGCGACAAAATTTGCTTTACCAGGTTGGTAAAGTATCTCACAGTGGTAGTCCTTAAGTAATTCTAGCCAGTGTCGTTGCCTCATATTCAATTCTTTCTGATTAAAGAGATATTGAAGACTCTTATGATCAAGGAAAAGTTTGCACTTCGTGCCATAGAGGTAATGCCTCCATATCTTTAGAGTGAAAACTATTGCTGCTAGCTCCAAATCGTGAGTGGGGTAGTTCTTTTCATGCTCCTTCAACTGTCGAGACGCATATGCTATCACCTTTTCTCTTTGGGTCAAAACATAACCCAACCCAACCCCAGACGCATCACTATAGACATCAAAGTCTTCAACTCCATCGGGTAAAGAAAGAATCAGTGTCTCACATAGCTTCTTCTTTAGCAAGTCAAATGCTTCTTTGTGCTTATCACTCCAAGTATAAGTAGCTCCTTTGTGGGTCAAAGTTGTTAGTGGAGTAGCGATTGAAGAAAAGCCTTGGATAAACCTTCGGTAATATTCGCCTAATCCCAAAAAACTTCGGATTTTTGTGGGACTTTTCGATTATTCCCACTTCATTACAGCTTCAATCTTTGCTGGATCAACCATTATCCCTTCTTGGTTGACCACGTGACCCATGAATTAAACTTCTCGAATCCAAAAATCAATTTTGGAGAACTTTGCATACAGCTTCTTCGTCTTCAAGACTTCTAACACTTCTCACAAGTGTTGGCCATGCTCCTCTTGGCTTTTCGAGTAAATCAAAATGTCATCTATGAACACTATCACAGATTTATCAAGGAACAAATTACAAAACCTGCTCATTAAATCCATGAACGCTGCTGGAGCATTGGTTAGTCCAAACGACATAACCAAAAACTCATAGTGTCCATATCGTGTTTCGAATGCAGTCTTTTCGATATCCTGCTCTCTCACCTTCAGCTTATGATATCCTAGCCTAAGGTCGATCTTTGAAAAATAACTTGAACCTTGTGGTTGATCGAACATGTCATCAATCCTCGGCAAAAAAATATCTATTCTTTATGCTTTCCTTGTTCAGCTCTCTATAATCGATGCACATTCTCATACTTCCATCTTTCTTCTTCACGAATAACACCGGAGCTCCTCAGGGTGATGAACTAGGTCTTATGAAACCTTTGTTCAATAACTCATGAAGTTGCATCATCAGGTCCTACATCTCCGTCGGTGCTAGTCGGTAAGGTGCTTTTGCTATTGGCGTCGTCCCTGGTAACAAGTCTATTCTAAACTCCACATGTCTATCAGGTGGTAATCCGGGAAGATCTTCTGGAAATACTTCCGGATAATCACACACGACAGGAATGCTCCGCATCTCCTTTTTCTCCTTCTTAGCATCGATCACGAATGCCAAATATGATGTAGATCCTTTGTCCAAATACTTTTTGGCTTTCATTAAAAAAGGATTCCAAAATTTACTCCGCGTTTGTCCCCATACACCATAAATGACTCTTTCCCTGCCGTGTTTACTTTTACTATCTTCTTCTTGCATAATATCTCAGCATCATTGGCGCTAAGCCAATCCATTCCCAGCACGATGTCGAAACCATTTAGTTCAATAGGCAATAATTCCTCGTGAAACTTATTCCCATTCAAGTCAATGAAGATATTTTTCATGCGATGGCTAACAGGTATAAACTTGCCACTAGCAACTTTGACTAATAAAGCATTATCTAGTCTATCGACAGACAAAGCTAGTTTTCTACCAAATTCATGCAAAATAAAGGAGTAGCTAGCTCCAGAATCAAATAAAATTTGGGCAGGCAATTTGTTTACGAAAAGGTACCTGAAGCGACATCAGCTACATCTTTCGCAGCCTCAAGTGTCATCTGAAAGTGTCACAACTAGGAATTTGAAGCCTTGTAAACATTGAACAATGATGACAAATGTGAACAACCAATGTGAAAACATGTAAGATGCTTATTCTATAACAACAAAATTTCAATCAAACACTTCATACATGCACTGCAAATAGCCAACAAACAATTGGAAACCCTAGAAATCCTTGTATGAGTCCATTTTGGACTAGGATTTCCTTATTGGGCCCAATGGACCAATAAACTTCCAATTAGACTACTTTGGGCTTAGAACTCATAAATGGGCTCTAATTGGACCCACTTCCATTTATTTTAAAATATTGGGCCATATTGGGCCTAGAATGAAATAAAATACCTAAATGGACCTTATTGGGCCATAACTAATTTAATTTAGCCCTAATAGGTCATAAAAATCATATTTTTGTTTATTTGGACCAAAATCACCTAAATTAACCATAAAATGGTCTTAATCATTCAAAGCCTATCAATTTTTCTCTTTCCCTCTCCATTTTCGGCCCAAGCCCACAAAGAAAGGAAGAGTTCACTTTGTGGTGCCAACTCATTTTTACCTAGTGGACTTCCATGCAAGCTCTCATACTTCCATGCAACAATCCCATCAAGGTCTCTCTCTTCTTCTCCCTCTCTCTCCCTCTTGGCCGAATCCAAACAAACACACACACACTTCACTCAAAATTCTCTCAAGAAACTCTCTCCATTTCTCTCAAAATTTTCGAGATCTAAGGGACTTTCAAAGAGATTCTTCCACAAAATCATCATCCAAGGTAAGTTGATTGTTTTATCCATGTTTTAACTCACTTCTTTTCATCAAAAATCATCTCTTAATTCATTCAAACTCATGATCTTGCATCTTAGAGCACACTAAGTTCGAGATCCTCCAAGAAAGGTTGCTAGGATCGAATTCTTCTTCATGTTTTCTTTCCAAAACCGAAACCACACTCAATGTGAGTTTCATACCCCTTTCTTTTCGGTTTTTATGAGTTTTATGGGGGAGAATACAAGAAAATGTGTAGATCTATGTGTAAATGTATGCTATGTGTGATTTGATGCATGTATGTGTGTGATATCATGTGTTTTGTGATGAATATGTTATCAAAAAGTGTGTAAAACCGAGATCTAAGGCATGAGAAAGGAAATAAACATAACTTAAGCTATTTTACACTAATCAAGTCAAGAAAAATAGTTTATAAGGTTAGAATGAACATACTTGAACATAAAACCCATTTTTGGGCTTAAATTGTCAAAAATACAAACTTGGGGTAAAAATTAACAAGTCACGGTTTCTTGAAGGTTAAAAGGGGACAAAATAGTTTCCATAATTATTTTTCTGATTTTTTGAAACTTCTAAGGACTTCAAATGTAAATTTTTAACCTAATAGGCTAATTATGGGCTTCTCGGCCCAATAAGCCTCCAAATGTGAAATTTTACAAGTTGAGGGGCTGGAAATGTAACTTTCTATAAAACAGGGGGTATTTAGCATAACAAAATGTTTATAAGGGTCAAAAATGCTTTTCATTATCAAAAAGGACCAAAAATGTAAACTTTTTAGATTTTGGGCTAAAACTGTAAAAGTTGTGAAAAATGAGTCCTTAACCGAGAATCACTATTCTAGGGGGGCTAAAGCCGTAAACTAAGTAAAATTTGGGTTAAGAATCGTGTTTTCATCAAATAAATTACACAAAAGTGTCAAGAAAAGTATTTTAAGGACTAAAAATGAAACTCTTTTATTAAAAAGGACCAAAAGTGTTATTTTTATAAAAGGAGGGTAATGAAAAGGATCAAAATCCATTTTCAAACAAATTAAGTCACTAATATAAAATACAAGATCCACGACTACCGACGACACGGAAAAACAAATACATTCTCAACAACAAATATTGTTACAAAACGAATTGATTCGGTCTCGAATCAATAACAAAACAAAATCATAAAACCAAAGCAATTCAATAAACACGCGATAATTATGATGAGTTAACTTACAAACTTTGGGCTTGGTAGTTTCAAATTATGCTTGTTGGGCCTTGCTAGCCCAATAACATAATCTTTGGGCCCGAAGGGAATACGCTTACATGTTAATGGGCCTTCTATGACCCAATTCCATGTAAAAGGACTTTCAATAGCTCTGACGTGCTATTGGGCCCTAGTGGCCCATTAGTACTGCTAGTGAGGTCGAGAAGGCAAATGCGAGTTGGGCCAAGTGTCTTTCGCATTCCCGATAGCCTTGAATAACTCATGGAAATAAAGGGGGCTTCGTACCCTCCTTTCTCCTCGGTTGTTAGGCTTATGAGAAGTCAAAGTAAACAGATTTAGGACGATAAAAAATAGTAATCAGGGTGGGTGGATTAAGTGAGTAGTAAGGGCCGACGCCTTTAAGGATTGTTCGTAATTAGTAGTTATAAACTAGTCATTTTCTTAATGCGTGATTATAACAACTCATAAACCCTAATCAATCCAACGCCACCCGGGTAATCAAAAACATTTGACATATCGATATAACAATAAACAAGTCATGTATTTTATGTATTGGGAAAATATCGGGTTTTCCTGGGAAGTTCAACATTTTCACTTATGTGATGTATACAAAGTTCAACAACTATACATGTTTTGAAAATTAACAAGCATATTTATGGATCTTCACACTTTTTATAAACAAATACTCTTTTCAGAAAATATCGGATTTTCTGGGTTTTACAAACTACACCAAATCATTATACTACAACATTACTTATGACCTCACCAATATTTCATATGTTGACGTTTTTCAAAATAACTTGTATTCTCAGGTAACAAGTAAGCCGAAGAATAAGTACCAAGTTATGTCATGGTGTTTTGCTTAGATTATCTAGCGAACGGTTTATGTTATGAAATTGTAATGACTAAAACAATGTAATGGATGTAAACAATATCAGTTGTATTATTTCAATGCATGGTGATGAATGATGTTATGATTCATGTATAATCATTGTGATGGTATTCAATTTAAGTCACAAGAGCTCTCGGACGTTTCCGCCGTTCGGTTCGGGGGTGTGACAGAAAGGCTCTCCATTTCGGCTTTGGCGGAATATTGAGTTTGCTGCCTCCTTCTTTTTAGGACATTCTTTCAAAATGTGCCCCTCTTCGTTACATCCAAAGGACACTCTCTTTTTGGACGGACACTCATTGGCATAATGTCCAGTTTTTCTACATTTATAGCAGGTCACCTCCTCACTACATTTCCCAGAGTGCTTTTTCTTGCACTTTTCACACCATTTCGATTTGCCCCCTTTTCATCCTCCCAACTTTTTCGAATCAGACTTTGGAAATTTGTTTTCTTGTTGGAACTCGAAGTTCCTTCAAACTTTCTCTTCTCACCAACTTCAACCTTGTTGGCGGTTCTTCCCTTGATCATGTCCTCAACTAACTTGGCAGCCCAAATAGTTGCCTCCAGAGTAGGTGCCTGACGTACTGGCACCACATAATCCCATGGGAGTCCTTTTTCATATCGATCAACTTTCGTCAACTCATCTGGAACGATGCGCAAAGCAAACTCCATTTTGTCGGTGAAGGCGCTAGTGTAATTGTCGACTGACATGCTGCCTTTTGTCAATGTCAGAAACTTGTTCTCCAACTCTAGTAGATTTTGGGTTGAGCAGAACTTGCGCTTGAATTGCATCAAGAACTCTGCCCAAGTCAGTTGCAGTGGCTCATTAGGGCTTAAGGTCTTTCCCAGAGTGTTCCACTAACGAACAGCTCCACCCCCGAACTGACGTACTGCGAAAGTGGTCTGCAACTTGCCTCTGCCACCACACGTCATGAAGGCTAGCTCCATTTCCGAGATCCAATCCATAACTCCGATCGAATCCTTCTTTCTAGTGAAGGTCGATGGTTTGGAAGTCAAAAAGTCTTTGTACTTGCATCAAAGTCCATCATTTCCTCCATCCTGGTTGACTTGCCTAACAATCGGTGGGTTGGCTTGACCAACAGTCCCACTGAAGTTACCTCCTTCCGAATGCCCTTCATTCAGTTCGGGCTGTTCAATCGGCATTGAAAGTTCTTCACGATTTTGCCGAAGCAGACATCTGGTTTCATCCATCTGACGATCCAACATTGTCTGAATCATCAATTGTACACCAACCATTGTTGTTGGCTCAGGTGCTGCTGCTACAACAGGTACTCTCTCAACCACAGGTGGTTGATTCCTGTATTCGTTCACGTTTCCAACTCCACTTCGGGTTCTTACCATCTTTGATCTACACATCAAATAAGGCGAATTAAGATCCTCAATCACGATAGATAATTAAATCATCCTTATTACTCCGAAACGTTTACATGCTAGTTCTAATATCGTAATCATACGCTTAGAATCCTAAACACATGAGGTTTCTAAATCCGGTTGGCAGCAAACCATAGATCCGAACAAATAATATCATATATGGCAAACATATAACATTTAGCACATAAAAGCATTTTAGGCAACTTTCCTAAAATATACTAGTGATCGTGTCTAAAATATGATAGACACTCATCTCACAGTCTTCACTTAGCATTCTAAGTTTAAGTCTACAAATCCTACAAATTCCTTGTTCGCTTAAACTAATGCTCTGATACCAATTATCACATCCCTAAAATCACGACCAGAAAAGACCGGTTTCCTTTATGCTTTTACAATAATTTCAGAGTAAATCCATTGATTTAAAAGAGTTGAGGAATTTGTCCCCAAAACAATACATGATAAAATAAGGTTTATCAAAGCATTTTTTAAAGAAATGTATTTTCATTATATATCAAAACTCGGGATGTCATGTTTTGATACAGACACAAAAGCATAAACAATAAAACATAGAACTTACACAGTTATATACAACTACTGGTCTATAAACAAAAACATCTTCACAAGTTCTCCAACTTTTGCTCTCGTGCTACTATTTGTAATACAAAGAAACTGAGTGAGTCAGGCTTGGGAGCCTGGTGAGCATATAGGGTTTTCAACCCACAATAAATAATTATATTTAATTTCACCAACCAACAATAACCCAATTACCCATTCCCGTTATCCTCACTTTACGTCCTTATGACAACAACTAATACAAGGGACCTAATCTAAGATTTTCATCGGGACGGACATTACTGCAAAGGGGTTTCCTCAGCAATTAATGTCCTAAGGAAACCATGAGGGGGATAGAGTACAACAAATGATCACCTAAGTTCATTACACCTACAGGTTATGAGCCTGCCCGCGTTCCATTGAACTTTCTAGAAAAGTCCGTGGTCGTCAACCATATTCTGTTGGACGCCTAGATCACAATCACATCGAGGCCTCTCATCATTTTTATTTCATCACACACCACTATCTACCCATGTTCTACCCAACATATTTGTAGATAAAATATACTTGTTTATATATAACTTAAAACCTATATAACATATTCATTCAGTACTCATACCACATAACAAATAATATATAGTCACATAGCACGTATTTCATAGAGTATAATTCATACATGTGTGTTATCAGAAAGCAACTACACACTTACTCATATCATATATCTAATACATTCATCAATACTTGTATTAAAATTGTGTATGTGGAAGGGACTATGCACTCAGATGATAAAACGAAGCAAGAACAGCACTACGACTGTAAATGTAGTATTCTTCGGTGATACTGTGATATCTTTACACACCAGGCTTCTCGCGGGCAGAGCTTCAGCTCGGAAACTCTTTTTCTCAGGATCTTCGGAGCTTCGGGTCTCAGGATGATATCGGGGCTTCGGGGGTATAACTTGCACGTAAATCGAGGGAATAAGGGGGAGAGAGAAGAATTGGAGCAACTAAACTCGGATGACCTTGTGTTCTATTTATAGGGGCTGACAAACTATGCTCACGTCGTGAGCCACTTATGATGACGCTGTGAGCTCGAATATGTCACTACGTTCGTCATGGCCACTTTCCCTGGAAGACGTCCAACACCTGCTTATGTCGTGAACTCAATGCTCACGTCATGAGCTCTGACACAGGTGGAAGTTCATGCCCCGAACTTTAGAAATTCATATCTTTCGCATACGAGCTCCGTTTTTGACGTTCTTTATATGTATGTGGAGGTCATGAACATTGTGCTCTGACACTGTGCTCACGTCATGAACACTGTGCTCACGTCATGAGCTCTACTACTCTCGTTTAGACTCCGTCAGCTAATTTTGAATTTAACTTTTATTATATTATTTTTAGTAGGCTGGGACAGGAAAACTCCGTTAGAAATTCATAATTTCTTCATCTGATGTCTGTCTTTTTACCGTTGCATTACTATCGACGAGATCTTCGATTCTCGTTTAGATTGTTTCGGCTAGAAATCAATTGATCTCATATTTGAACTTTGGGCTGCATACCGCTAGGTCGAAACTTTGAAAAATCATAACTTCCTCATTCAAAGTCAGATTTAGACGTTCTATTTACGTACGCTCTCGGTTTAACATATTCTACGACTTTCGTTTAGATCACCAAGGTTAAATATCACTCTATCGTAAACTCACTATTTACGTCATGTAGTGTCGTACCGGTTCTGTCGCGAAACTTCGACAGATCATAACTTCTTCGTTATAACTCGGATTTCGCCATTCATTATATATCCGGAACCCTTGACACGACCACTACAACTTCCTTCATAGATATTGGGCTTATCTAATATTTTATTATTACGTTTATTTTTATTCTTAATTCATTTAAGCCACACAATTAAGCATAAAACACATAATACTCAAATAATACATTTCTATTATTTCAAAATGAGTCACAAAGGTTAACCTAAACTATTACATCAATAATAATGCCTAGCCTAGAAACACGGGCGTTACATACGGGTCCAGTCAACCATCGGGTTGGAATACCCCAGGCCCACAACCAACAGGCTGGAATGTCAACATACTACGGGTCCAATCATCCTCGGGATGGAATACCCCAGGCCCACAACCAACAGGTTGGAATGCCAACATACTATGGGTCGAATCATCCTCAGGATAGAATACCACAGGCACACAACCAAGAGGTTGGAATGCCCACATACTATGAGTCCAGTCATCCTCGGGATGGAATACTCATGGCCCACAACCAACAGGTTGGAATGCCTAGGTCTATTGGCTTCCGCACAAAGCAGATAAACCTCAACCGCCCAACAAACATGTGCATATATATATATATATATATATATATATATATATATATGGTTAGGTTATTTTGTTTTCACTATCTATTGTGTGCATGTATGATTGATTATGGACCAATCATTTTAATTATTTTAAGAAAGTAATTAATGCGTATCATATGCTGAAGATATAATGGATATTAATTACATCTTCAGCATTTAATAGTCATTAATTAGTTTCTTAAAATAACTAAAATGATTGGTCCAGAATCAATCATACATGCACACAATAAATAGTGAAAATATTTGAACCTAACTCTCTCTCTATATATATATATATATATATATATATATATATATATATATATATATAACAGATAATCACATAACATTTTATAGACAACAACTGATCTAACGAATCATACCACATAACATATAATACCATCCTATCTACCAGGATACCGATCTAACAGATCATACCACATACTTGTAATATTATCCTACCCTCTAGGATAGCGATCTAATAGATCATACTATCATAACATAACCAGATAACAATCCAAAGGGCCGACTTTGGTGCCTTAGACCCTTGAGTATAGTGAGGATAACTCACTTGCAATGCCAGGCTGAACCACAAAATATCGCTCCCGAAACACTGTCCCAAACTCCAACATTTATAACCACCAATGATCAAATTCATAAATACTCGCTTACCAATTACTCTCAAAAGTCAAACCGGTCAACCCTTTGTTCAAGGTCAAAGTTAACGGTCAATACACTCTCTTTTGGCCTCACACACTCAAGAATAGAGTCTAGCTAGGTATTAGGGTTTCTCTAGTCGTGAAGGTGACAAGGGAGGCTGAGGAGGAAAGTTAAGGGCCTTTAAATATGGTGCAAAACCCCGAAATTAGGGTTTCATCTTCCAGCTCCTACTTGTCGAGTCACTTCTTGGACTCGGCGAGTAGGTCACTTAAACTCGCCCCGCTGCTACTCGGCGAGTCAGGCAACTAACTCGTCGAGTAGACCTTGAAATCATGAGAATTAATAACCACAAATTGATACTCGGGAATCGGGGTGTTACATGTTCGGTCCTATTTTCCGAAATTACTTCACGCCGTCTCTCACTAGTTTAAAACTTGCACACTTTATCGCACCGAACATAAGTTCTAGGTGTGTTTGGCAAAAGTATGGAAGCGGGTAGCTAGTAGCTTTTATTTTTATATGAGTGTTTATAAAAAATTGTTGAAAGCTTTTAAAGATGAAAAATTACATAAAATGACAATTGTTTAAAAAATATATAAATATAGTTTTAATGGAAATTCTAGAAATCAATTTAAAAAACTCAGTAGTGTTTTGTTAAAAGCTACACGAAATAACTTTTATAATTAGAGCGTTTTGTTTAAACTAAAAGTTAAACACTCGTCTTGCTAAACAAAGTTTTTTGTTTAAATTAGAGCGTTTTGTAGAAAGTTAAAAGTTAAAAGCTCCCGAACACTTTTAAACGCTCCATGCCAAATACACCATAGTAATCAAATTGATGTTCAATAATCATTGTGTTTAATGACGGTTATATTGTAATATTTAAATATATCAAGTCATATTTATAATAAAAAAACTATAACAATATTAATATGTATTAAATAATATTTTTTTAAAATAAAAACTAATAGTAAGAAAAAATAAACAAATTAATTCATTTAACGTTCTTTATTAAATTTTAAATATAAATATAAAGTATTATATATATATATATATATATATATATATATATATATATATATATATATATATATATATATATATATATATATTTAATAAATTACATAAATGTTCTTTACCTTTAATGTTCGTTAGATTAACCCGTTAAATTGAAAGAATTTTGGATAAAGACTATTTCTCTCGTTTTTTGGAACTTGCTTAAGGACATTTGTGAAATTTTACACAAGGACCATTTGAAATATTACAATTTTAGTCTCTTACTTTTTCTTTTTTTACATTTTAGATCCTCTTTTTTTTCACAACTTTGTTATTATATATTTTTTAAATATATTAATAATTTTTGTTGTCTAGATTTTATCTGAAATATTTAAAATATAATACATAATTAAATACTATTTTTTTCTATTTTTTTAACTAAAAATATTTGAAGCGTAAAAACATTATTTTATTACTTTTTTTTATTTTTATATGATGTAGCCTTTAAGATTTATCTTTATTTATCTTATAAAAATATATTTATTTTTATGTAAAAAACATGATGTGTTATTATAAAAAATACGTTATTATATCAATAATAGTATGTTGCTATTTTATTTTAAAAATATATGTATGCGGTTTTGAGTTAAAGATAAAAATATGTTTCAATTTTGATTTCATAATATAAGTACAATAAATTTTATATTGCTTCGATATAAAATTTTGATATTTAATTTTAAAAAATTATTTAATTGAATCAAAATTTGAATATATTCCTTAACAAGACATCAAATTTTCAAAGAAAAATTAAAAAAACGTCTGTTAGCTAATGATTAACTTCATTGGTACACATCCTAAAGTAATTAACCATGTGAATAATATGATATAAAATTCCATTTAATTGACTTAATTTAATGGAAAATAAATATTTTGACGAAATTAATGTCATATTATTTTCGTTTAATTCCGTTTAACATGACATTAATTCTGTTTAATTCATTTTATGTAAATATATAAAATATTTTTATTTTTTGTTAAATAAAGTGAATGCCATATTGTTCGTATGGTTATTCTCTTAGCATTTGTAGCAGCATACTTAAGTATTAGCTAACGTACGATTTTTTTTCTTGTTGAAAAGTTTATGTCTAACTAAGGAATATATTCAAAATTTGATAAACATAAATAATTTTTTAAAATTAAATATCAAAATTTTATATCGAAGCTTCGTTTAAAAAAATATATCGAATCACTATAAAATTTATTATATTATATTATAAAATCAAAACCGAAATATATTTTTATCTTTTACTCAAAACCACATACTTATATTTTTAAAATAAGTACTATTATTTCTATAATAACGTATTTTTTATAATAACACGTCATGTTCATTTCATAAAAATAAATATATTAATTTTTATAAGATAAATGAAGATATATTTTAAAAATTACATCTTATAAAAACTAAAAAGTAACAAAATGATGTTTTTAAACTTCAAATATTTTTAGATAAAAACTAGAAAATGAAAATATTTAATTGTGTATTTTAATTTAAATAATTTAGATAAAATCTAGACAACAAAGTTATTTATACATTTAAAAAATATAGTTGTGAAAAAAAGCCGAAAATGTAAAAAGGAAAAAAAGTAAAAGACTAAAATTGTAATATTTCAAATGGTCCTTATGTAAAACTTCACATAATAACAGAAATGGTCTATTTTGTGTGCAAGGTTTTCTCCGTAAGAATCATCTCAGAAAAAAAGTTTCGTAAGAACTACTTTAGGAAATAACTGTAAAGATAAATGATCATTCGTGTAATTTACTCATTAAAATATTATAAAGACATGATGGAATGATTACTCTGTTGAGGGTTTAGGGGTATAGGAATAGAAAACGACTTAATAGGTTTTAGGGATGAAGGTAAATAGTAAGAGCACCCACACCCTTGCATGTTTAGTATCTTGAAAAAAAATGCCAATTCAGTATAAGGCTAAGGCTATGGGGTGTCGTAAAGTGTTTACCGGCAGTATGCCTATGTCGCAACCATTGTTGGCGGTAAACACCGCCCCTCAGCCATTTGTTTTACCTATGGTGGTTTTCATAGGTATATTATCACCGCTCAGATGCAAAAGTTTTACCAATGAAACATTTCTCAGTTTAAGTTTGGGCTGCATTATTACTTGTACTTTAATGCATTAAGAAAATACTCAAGAGTTGTATTCGTTCTATCAATGCATTAATTTGAACATTTTTTTTATATGCATTCGTTTGAATATTTTTGTTAAGCAAAATCTCACTTGTACTTTAATGCATTAAGAAAATACACGCTTATTTAATGCCAATATTACCTCGTGAGAACTACTATTTCATATTGTGGTCCATGATTGTTGTTTTCTTTGTGATTGTAATAGTAGCTTAGAATACAACACTAATAAATATTTAATTCTTTTTGTTAGTGTATTGTGGAAAATCTCCAGAAAAGTCCTAAAATTTTACCCTAATTTACGAAAAAGTCTCAAATTAATATTTGTTTATGAAAAAGAATGAATTACTGATAAAAATGACGATTTGACCCCTTTTTCCGGTTTAACGGTTTGTTACTTACATGTTTCACTAAAGCCCCATTATTTTACCATAATTTGCGAATAAGTCCCAAATAAAATTTACTGGTGATTTGGCCATTTTCTTCATTTAACATACATTTTATCGGCTTCATTGCTGACTTAGACACCTAGTCATTAAATTAGCTGATAAGATGAATATGATGAATTATATAATGTCACATTTACTTTAAAATTTGATACCCATCTGATACCCATCTCATCGGCTCATTTATTACTATGTATCTACGTCAGCAATGAAACCAATAAAATGTGTGTTTCCAAGAAAAAAGGGCAGAAAATGAGTTGATGTCTGATGAGATGGATATATTGGCTTATATAAGATTATATAGACAATTTTATATTTCTTATAAACGTAAAAAAAATAGCGTAGTTGTTGTTAGTTTATGTAATTATTGTAGTCTTCGTTGGATGCATTTTATATTCCAAAAGGATATACAATACATCAAGATATCAAGTTTTATGCTAAACATAACATTATATAACTCAACATATTCATCTCATCATCTCATTTAATGATTAGGTGTCCGGGTCAGCAATGAAACTGGTAAAATGTGTGTTACATAGAGAAAATGGTTAAATCATCAGTAAATTTTATTTTGGGACTTATTCGCAAATTAGGTTAAATAATGAGACTTTAGTGAAACATGTAAGTAAAACCGGTCAACTGAAAAAAAGGGGGTAAAATCGTCATTTTTATCGGTAATTCATATTTTTTCCTAAACAAAATTTAGTTTGGATTTTTTCGTAAATTATGGTAAAATTTTAGGACTTTTTCTAGATATTTCCCGTGTATTTTTATTAGTGTATTGTATGACACTTAATAAATAAAATGGAAATCGTTAATCAATTTCGATAATATTATGTCTGTATAGTTTTGGTATTATATCTATATGACTTATTTATTTATTTATTCTTTTAAGTTAAATGATTTTGTTACTTATATATACTTAATTTTAATAATATATAAAAATTCAAAATTAAAGAAAATTAATTTATTTAAAAAATAAAACCAATTATGGGTCCTTACATGTGAAACAAAAATCATGGAATTTGGTTTCCAAATTAAGTAGGTAAAATCAAAATTACAAACAGAGACAAAATAATAAGGGCGTGTTTCATATCCTCACTAGTAATTACCACTAAATTATGTGATACTCACCACTATCACACCATTTCATCTATTTTTTTTTAATTAAATTTAATTAAAAATACAAACAAACTCCAAATACAATAAAAACATATTTTTTTTAAACTAGTTTTTATTCAATTAGAAAACATTACATAATTTTAAAAAAAAACCAACTAAAATAAACTAGAAAAAAAACATTAAAATGCTAGCACAAAAACAACTTAACCTAGTTTTAGGGTAAATAACACAAAAACACTAAATTTAAATCAAAATTTTAATTTGATATTGTGTTATTTTTTGTCTCAAATTTGACATTGTGTTTTATAATTTGTTTCAATTCTGACCACTTGACCGGTTCACTCAGTTACTTGCTGATGTGGCATGATGATGTGTCAGTTTTGAAGACGTGGTATGTTGACATGACATACTGACGTGTCAAAATTGATATATTTTTTTTATTTCAACAAAAGACACTAAGTTTTTATTTTTTTCGATTTTGACATTGATTTTTTTTTTCAATTTTGACACTATTTTTGTTTGTTCCAAATCAAACATTATTTTTTCCAATTTTGTTTAGTGTTGAATATTTTTCACCTGAAACCGTACAAATATTTTTTTATTACATTTTAAACCATATAAATATTTTTTTTCTTTCATTAAAAAACAATATTTATATATAAATACAAGGGTTCTTTTTTTTTTCTTTCTTTTTTTACATTCAAAGCATATGTTATGTATAAATATTTTTAGTTATATCATGCGAACAAAACTGACAATAAACTTCGGATAAGAATAACAAAATTTTATCAATTATTGGTTATGAAATGTTATTTATTTTGTTTTTTGTTGTAGATTCTACATATATTTTTATTTACGATTCAATAATTATATTTGATATATATTGATGTCGCATTTAACGTTTGTTTGAAACATTGAAGAAGAGACCGGAAATATAGAACAAAATACCAAAATTTAATATGAATACAAAAATAGATGTAATAATGGTCATATTTATCATTCATAAATATTTTTGAAAAATTCCCCGAAAAATATGATTTAATGGGAGTCACACCATAAGATTCAAGATGTTCCTAATAATATTATGAATATTATATTAGATGTAAAAATTTAAAGGGTTGCAAACCTGATCTTTGGATCTTGATTGACTACACGCCTTCAAACCTCAAAACTCATTTTAAACTTGTGTATTTAATATAAAATACGGTTTTTATATAACTAATGAATATTTATACATAACATTTTGGTTTGAATGTAAAAAAAAAATGTATTTATATAAAAAAATGGTTTTTAAACGAACAAAATATATTTATATGGTTTAAAATGTATTAAAAAATACTTCTAAGGTTTCAAATGGAAAATGATCAACATTGAACAAAATTGGGAAAAATGATTTTTGATTTGGAAAAAAAAAATAAACTATCAAAATTGAAAAAAAATTAAACTTAATGTCAAAATAAAAAAAAAAAAAAAGTGAAAACTTAGTGTCTTTTGTAGAAAAAAAATCAACTTTGACATGTCAAGTTGTAATGTCAGCATGCCACGTTATCAAAACTGACACGTCATCATGCCTTACCAGCAACTAACCGTGTTGAATGGTCAAGTGGTTAGAATTGTAACAAATTGAAAAACACAATGTCAAATTTAAGAGAAAAAATAACATAGTGTCACTACAAGAATACGAATATATGTCGACAACGGCTGTCATCGCTAAAAGAACCGCTATGCCGACGACCTGTCGTCGACACACCCTTTGCAAACTTTGACTAAATTTCTTTGACCAGGACATCTGTGCCGACGACAAGTCGTCGCTACAGGTATGGCGGGAATGACAAAATTTTTCGCGCTATTTTGAAAATCTGGTGACTTGTCGTCCGGGTAGGTATCGAAAAATAGATTTTCTATTTATTTTAAATACATGTTCCGGAAATAGAGTACGCCGTCGTTTTATGTAACCTATGCTGACGAAATGTCGTCGGGATAGGTAGCGAAAAATAGATTTTCTTTTTATTTTAAATACATGTTCCAGAAATACAGTACGACGTCGTTTCATGTAACCAAAGCCGACGACATGTCGTCGATAAGCCACGTGGCGATCCGCGTGAAACCCTATCCCGACGACAAGTTGTCTGCATAGGGTTTTAATTTTAATTTTTTTTTTTGTTTTAGTATAAATGAAATGGCATCGTTTGTGTGGACCCTATCTCGACGACAAGTCGTCGGCATAAGGATTTACCCTAAGAGATAGCAGATAGTCCGTTCATTCGCTCACAGTCGCACTCCTTCTCTTCTCTCCGACGAAAATCGTCTTCAGCCTCCCACAGCCGATGATTTGCTCCAGGTAACATGTTTTCTACTCATAATTTGTTGTTTATTATTGTGTTGTAATGATTTTTACCCTCATTTTGGATTTTTTTGGTGTTATAGCTGTCTATCGGTGGTGAAGAGGTTTTGCTTCACCACCGTCTTCCACCACCCTCAGCCTCCCACCGATGAATCCAACCTCTTTCTAGCTTCTCCTTCACTGCCACAATAGGTAAGTAAGTAATATGGTGAGTTTTTTGTATGTTTTTTTTTTGTTTTTGTTTTTGTTTTTGTTTTTGTTTTTTGTTTTTTGTTTTTTGTTTTTTGTTTTGTTTTGTTTTTTTTTTTTTTGATTTTGTGTTCTTCGGGTTACCACCAGCCACCATTGGAGGATCATTATCAATTTTGACAATAAGATTCCCGCTATCACAGCAAGAAAAACGAAAAAGGTTAGTATTTTTTTCTAATTTTTATTGAAGTTGAAATTGTATATATGTATAAGTTTATACGAAATTGAAATTGAAATTAATTCTGCTATGATTATAGAATTGTGTTGTTTGTTTGGTATGTGTATGATTGTGTTGTTTGTTTGGTATATGTATGTTGTTTGTTTGTTTAGGTTTATATGAAATTGAAGTTGTATGTATAAAATGTTAATTTAGTTGGTTAATGTTATATGAAATAGAACTTGTGGTTAAAATATTATATGAAATTCAAATTTGTTTATAGAGATGCACAAACCTCGGATCCGATCCGGTTTCATGACATCACACCCAATCCGAATTAGCCCATAATCCGAACCGGTTTCAAACCGGATTTGACCAGATTTGACCGGTTTTTCGACCCCTGAATCCTAATCGGTTTAATCCGATCCGATTAGGATCCGATCCGAAATCTGATCTAATTTAACCTTTTTTTTTAAAAAAAAAAACAAAAAACATGTTTTGGACTTCATATATAACACAAAATGCAACATAGGTTCATTAAAATAGTAAAAACATACATCAAACGTCGAATTAGAAAGAGTTTTCAAACTAGTTAACTAATAATAATAATAATAAAGTGGCGTTATAACATTTAGCCAAATAGAAATAGTTTATGTGGTCTTCCACTTCGTGTCGCATTCACTAAAATATTCTTCAACCGCCACACAAATAACTAGGGGTCTCATCAATACCATATTCTTCATCTTCGTCTTCTTCTTCATCGTTATCGTCTTCGTCTTCCAGAGGTGTTGATAAGCCTTGTGCATATTCTTCATCCATGTTCTCCGGTTCAACATTTTGTGCTAGTGGGCCTTCTAGTGACGCCAAGTGTTGTATACGTTCCACCGAATCCAAGTAATCCTTCAAGCAAATGCAAACCTCTACTGCAACCGGGGTAAGATTCGTCCTCAACTTTGATAAAACTCTACCACTAAAAGAAAAAGCAGATTCCGAAGCTACCGTGGAAGCTTGGACGGTTAGTAAATTGCGGGCCATGACAGAGAGAATATGAAATTGTGCTTCGTTTGCTCTCCACCAAGCCAAAAGATCCAAAATTTTAAATTGTGGTGCACTCATGAATTTTAAAAAGTTTGACCCCATATAAATTCCAAGTTCGATACTAGGGGTTAATGTGCGTGCTCTTTTGTTTTGTTCCTCCAAAAGGTAGTTATAGAGGTCGATATGAAAATTCGTTCGACCCCCACCACTACCCGATGCACCACTAGTAGAGTCAGTTACACTTGCAAAAGTGTTTGACATATTGCCTTATTTTGTAGCGTAAATGTCAAACAAATTAGTAAAAGTATTATTAAAAGTGTGTATTTGGTTACGGATGTAGTTTGAGTCATCTTTGTGCAAATTTAAAGACATAGAAATTTTGGTAATCAAAGCCTCTACACCTGTAACATTGATACATGAGTTTAATGTCGCGGCGCAAGTAAAAAGTGGTGACATTTCTTTGAAATATTTGACTAGTTTTTGCCTCATTGGTCTTGTAACCAAAACAAATATTTCACTTCTTAGTTCAAAACGCTCCAATTGTGCGGACATCAACCATAATTCATTTAGTAACAACGGACTTGTAGGGTAATATATGTCCGATAAAAAAGTGGTTGATTGTTTAAAAACTTTTAATATTTCCACAAACTCTTCCATCAAATCCCAATCAAAATCCGTAACCGGGTTTTTTCCTTTTGAAATTGTGTCGTAAAATAATTGCAAAGCGATTCTTTGACGTGTTAAACTTTCAAACATCACGCACGTCGAACTCCATCTAGTGTCAACATCCCAATGAGGACTATATGGAGTTACGTTAATGGAAATGGAAAACTTTCGATATTTTTTCGTTGTAGTTTTATTTTTTCCAAAAACTCTAGTTAACACAGTTTTGAATTTTTCAATCGTCGAATCTATCATTTTTAAACCATCTTGTATCGCAAGATTAATAATGTGACAAACACATCTAGTATGAAAAAAATGACCCATCCAAAATAGGTTTATATTTTGCAATTAATATTTTTGCGGCGGCAGTATTGTTACTTGGATTGTCAAACGAAATAGAGAAGATTTTGTCGCGTAAACTATAAGTCTCTATAACACTTACTAAAATTGCAAATAATCGTGCCCCTGTGTGAGGATGCGCAAAAAGTTCAAAAGCAATAACTCGTTTTTTCATTACCCAAGTAGAGGGATCTATCCAATGTGCCGTGACGGCAAAGATAGCTTTTGGGACAACTTCCGGTGGAGGACCAAACATCACAAGTTGAAGAATCACCGGTTTTTATATTTAAAAATCCCAATTGCATATCTTTTTTGACTACATCCCAATACTTTAAAGCGCCACGTCTAAGAGAAGTGCAACTTACTTGTCGGTATTATGGTTGCATTTTTTCCTGCAAAATCCTTGTTAATCGTGGGATGTCGAAGTGGTTGAAAGGAAAGCCCTATTGAATGACGAACTTGCAAAAGCTTTCACGAATGTCATCATTGTTGTAAATAAATATCGAACCGTCGGGAGTAATATCTGGTTGATCTAGATCGCCTTGACCTTTTACAATCGGACATGTTTTTGTTGTATGACTCTTCATCGTACTATGGCCATCTTTTCCCAAAAACATCCCAAATTGCTTGCACCTTGCTTTTTCTTTCCCGTTTGACAACAAACACAAATCATAATGTTCACACACATCTTTACTCCAAGTGGTTGGTAAGATTTTAACCACCGTTGCATCCAACTCTTGACTCGTGGTAGAATTTTGGTAGCGCATTCTTTGGAAGATTATGAAAATAGAAGTATAAAGTAGTAGAAATTTGTGTAAAATGGAAATGGAGCAAATGTCTTGTATTTATATGTGTTTAGAAGGGCCAAAATGTCAAACTAGCCATTTTTTTGCTTTCCAACGGCTATATGATTTTTTTTTGAAAGATTCATGTTTTTTAACGGTAAAAAAAAAACCGGTTCGGATCCGGTTTGGACCTAATCCGGTTTGCGATCCGGTGTATAATCCAAAATGAAGTCCGAAGCGAAGAACCGGTTTGGATCCGGTGACCAGATTAATCCGATTCGGTTTGGTCAAATTCGATTTTGACCAAATCCAGTTTTCGGATCGATCGGATCCTATACCCAAATCCGGTTTTTGTGTGCACCTCTATTTGTTTAGGTACATATGAAATTGAAATTGTATGTATACAATGCTAATTTACTTGTTTAGGTTTATATGAAATCGAAATTTTGTATGATTGTGAAATATGTATGATTGTGCTCTTTGTTTTGGTTGATATGAAATTTTATGTATAAAATGTAAAATATGTAAGGTTGTGCTACTTGTTTAGTTTATTAGCTTGAGTGAATGAAGTGATAAAGTGTTTAATTTTTAAGTTAAAATGTTTGTCATTAAGAAGAAACGTTACTAATAGCAACATAAAACAAAATATAAATATATTTAAACAAATAAAAGTATGTTTATTGAGAATAAAGTTTACTAAGTAAAAAGTATTTAAACTACAAATGTTATTAATAGCAACATATATTTTTTTGACTTGTTTATTGAAGTATTTTTTTTTTCATTTCTATTTGATAGTTATAAAATAAAACAAAATAATAAAACTACATTGCTATTAAAAGTATGGTGCTATAATAAAACAAGAAAAACAAAATAATATTAAAAGTACAATGATGTAATGGAAAAAAAACAAGATGTATATATACTTTAAACAAACTAATAAAAGTACATTGTTATAAAATTACATTGACTCATTGTGGGTTTAGAAGCCTACCGAAATGAATACTCTATCAATTACGTCCGATTTCTACTTCTAGGGTATATATTTCTTTATATACTTGTGAACACTCTATCCATTCCGTTCATTTTTTTTCTTAAACAAAAAGTCATGCAATACACATTCACATATAGCCAAAATACAATTTAACTATGTATACAATGTAATGTTAATAATGAAACAGTAATGAAGATCGATAAGAGTCGGATTCGTGAAAACCGAACGTCCCCAAAATTCTTGGAAGGTCTTAAAAACTTTATGGAGATTGCTAGGAAACATGTTGACTCTAAAGAAAAAGTGTGTTGTCCGAGCATAAAGTGTGTGAATATGTATCGATAGTTGTTGAGTACGGTTTATGCCCACATACATGACCATGGGTTTCTAAAATCGTATACTATATGGATTTATCACGGTGAGAAGCGTCCTGTTTCGGACTTGGGCTACAATTCCACTCCAATAAAAATTCCAACAACTAATGAGATGTTTGATGTAATTGATGATGTTATTGCGGAACAAAATACAAATGAAGAAAATACAGATGATGAAGGATGAAGCATGAACCCAGAATTTGATGCTTTGTTTGAGGAGCTCAATACCGAGTTATACCCTGATTGTGAGATGTCTTCTTTAAAGTTTTTGGCAAAGTTGTTGCATATTAAAGTGATCAATAAATGGACAAATAGTTCATTTGACCAACTTGTAGAGTTGTTAAGAGTTGCTTTCCCGAAGAGCAAGATTCCAACTTCACACTATGAAGCTAAGAAAAAGTTGAAAAAGATAGGGTTAGGATATGAGTCCATCCATGCTTGTAAATATGATTGTGCTTTGTTTTGGAAGGGGAATGATTCCATCCAGAATTGCCTGATTTGTAACGAGAGTAGATGGGTGGACACAACCACAAAGGGGAAGCGAGTACCACAAAAAGTGTTGCGGTACTTTCCTTTGACTCCAAGACTTTGATGGATGTATAGTTCCAGATTCACAGCTAAAGATATGATTTGGCATAATACTGGAAGATCAACGGATGGTATGATGTATCATCCGGTAGATGGAAAGTCACGACAAGAATTTGATAAGAGATATCCTGAGTTTGCCAAAGAACCTAGAAATGTTCGTCTAGGTTTAACTGCTGATGGCTTTAATTCATTCGGCAACTTTAATAA
Organism: Lactuca serriola; assembly: GCF_051521515.1. NCBI lineage: Eukaryota > Viridiplantae > Streptophyta > Magnoliopsida > Asterales > Asteraceae > Lactuca > Lactuca serriola. The sequence goes on along the minus strand of NC_136413.1, from coordinate 127,736,654 downwards.
CAATTATAGTATTTGGCAGGTTATATTGACTACCTACAATACACCACCATGGATATGTATGAAAGAGTCTTCTTTCATGATAACTTTGCTGATTCCTGGCCCTAGATCACCTGCAAAGGACATTGATGTTTACTTGAGGCCTTTGGTGGATGAGTTGAAAATGTTTTGGGCCGAAGGAGTCCAAATGAGAGATGCATCAATGAACACTGTATTCAATATACATGCGATGTTTTTTATGGACTATCAATGATTTCCCAGCACGTAGCAGTCTGTCTAGATGGAGTGGTCAAGGTTATTTAGCATACCCTACTTGTAATGAAGATACATCTTCCATTTATGTGACCAACAAGATGTCTTATGTTGGTCACATACGATTCTTGAATATAAACCATAGTTGGAGGGAGAGTCTATTGTTTAATGGTCAACCTGAGACAAGACCGCGTCCTAGCCGATTCAGTAATTAAACTATATTAAAGCAAGTAGATTATCTCTCTGATCGAATTCCAGGGAAACATCCTGATTATGGGGGAAAAAAAAGAAAGTGCGACAATGAAAGAAAAAAGAGAGAGTTAAATTGGACGAAACGAAGTATCTTCTTTGAGCTTGAGTATTGGTCTTCCCTCGACCTAAAACACAATTTCGATGTTATTCATGTTTCAAAGAATGTGAATGAGAGTGTGTTGAATATTGCATTGATGAACGATAAAAGCAAAGACAAAAAAGAAGCAAGAATTGACTTGAAAAATATGGGCATTAGACCAGATCAATGGCCAAAAGAGAAAGTCAAGAAGATGAAGAAACACAACAAGAAAGAAAAAAAGAAGAAAGAAATAATCCCACATGCTTCTTACACTTTCAAACCAATTGATCGACAACGTTTCTGTCAATTCATAAAAGGAGTGAGACTACATGATGGTTTTGGATTAAACATTAAGAAGCAGGTTAATGATACTGAATCAAATTTTGTTGGGCTGAAGTCTCATGATCATCACTTCCTCATGCAACGATTACTACCTAAAGGGGTTCGAACATGTCTCCCACCAAATGTTTCAAGAACAATCATTGACCTGTGTACATTCTTTAAAAAAAATTGTGAACGGTCATTGGATGTTAACGACATGAGAAATGCCAAAACAGAAGTGGTGAAGATCTTATGCAATCTTTAGTTGATATATCCTCCAGCATTTTTCATAATAATGACTCATCTTATTCTTCATTTACCTGATGAAGCCATTCCTGGAGGGCCTGTACACATGAGATGGATGTATCATTTTGAAAGATATATGAAAAAACTTAAAAATTATGTTAGAAACAAAGCCAAACCAGAAGGTTCAATAGCAGAGGGTTATGTTGCAGACGAAGCTTTGGCATTCTGCTCTATGTATCTTAATGGTATGAAAAGTAAATTCAACCGTGCTGATAGAAATGATGATCATGGCCTTCCAAAAAGACAATTTTCTGTGTTCTCATCACAATGTCGAACAATGTCGACAAAGAAAATCGTTGAAATTTGTAAAGAGGCCAAAAAATCATTGCATTCGTTTGTACTAAACAATTGCGATGAGGATGAGATGAGAAGCTACAAATCATAAGTTTCTGATCTATTAACTACCTTTTCGATAGTGTTTTAACTATTCTAATTATTTTGTCCCATACTTAGTGAATTCAAATCAGAATTGCCTGAAAGTGATTTCAAAAAGGAATTTCCTTCATGGTTCAAAGAAAAGGTAAATATGTTATATATTTATAATGTAAAACTAATTTATTACTTGAACATACAATCTTATATTTCCTTACATATTTATTGTCTCCAAAAAGATATGCCTTCCGACTGTACTGACAAATTAAAGGCGTTGGCATATGGTCCGTTGCATGCATATTCTTACACTGCGTGCATAGTAAATGCTGTCCGATTTGTCGTGAATAGCCGTGATCGTCGACGCACTACTCAAAATAGTGGTGTTGTTACATTCGGAGAAGACGGTACACCATTCTATGGTCAATTAGAGGAGATCATAGAGTTGCATTATGTGTATGATAAATCAGTTGTACTCATTCGTGGTAAATGGTTCCATGCGTCATTACATAATGGGAGTTTAAAGACTATAAATCCTATGATTCTTATCGATATCAGTCCTGAATGGCATGTCGGTAAAACATGGTATGATGATCAACAATACATCTTAGCCACACAATCTAAACAAGTATTTTATCTCCAAGATCCCACTCAAAACAATTTCTAGAGAGTTGTGGAAGAGGTTCATCATCAAAAACTTTGGAATCATCCAAGTATCGGTGTTGTGAACGAGATAGATGTCGTGAACAACACTCAATCAACTGATTTTACCTTGGTTGTCGACTTAGGTACCTTGCCTATGCAGACGACTTTAGGTGAAGTTAGTGAATCAAGTGTGCTTGCTAGGAGGAATGTTGCTCCTACTATAAACGATGACGATTTCATTAACGATGACAATGACCATGATGATACGTACTCTTCAGATGAAGAAATAAATAATGAAAACTATGATAGTGATGTTGATGTTGTACATGTATAGTGTTCTAGTGATGAATCTGATTGACGATATGTTATTGTTATTATATATCTTGATTGCTTATGATATTAGTTAAATTTTGAAATGTTGCTTATTTGTAGCTTTGTTATATATTCTGAATGTTTATAATATTTGTTAAACAGATGGCAGAAGTCGTGAGGGGATACAGAGGAGACGGTGGGGACAGACGAGGTCGCACACAGTGTACCATCAGGTTGCCAATCTTCTAAGTTATATGAAAATTGTAAGTATTAGATATATTAAAGTTTTAAATTTCTAAATTTCTAATTATATATGTAAATATAGCACAAGCGAAGAATGTGAATGTGTGTGGCAAAGGGAGAAACTTAAATTTGTATGATGAGTATGAAAAAAAACAAGTGTAGGCCTTTGGATTTGACAATAGATTTCTCCGGGCAGACGTATCGATTTATTGGGGACAAGGGGCAAATGTTTGTCAGACTGATCTCAAATCTGGTGGGATCACAGGTACCATTGCATTATCATACTTGGCGTCGTGTTCCTACCAAGTACAAAGATGATTTATATCCCGAGCTAGAGGTAAGTATACAATATATTTTATATGTATTGAATTTTATACTTATTAAATATATTTTTACTAATCAAATATGTTTTTATATTTGCAGACTTATTTTGATATTAATAGGTATCAGGGCACAAACTTGTGGGAACCCCTTCGAGCGGGTTTCCAAGCAGATATGCAAAGAGCTTATCGAGAGCGCAAGTATCAGATAAAAAAAACATTTTGATAGAGTTGGTGGATATCATAATGTGGAAAGGGCAAGAGGATATCCACCACCCTGATTGGACCACCGAAGTTTGGGACGATATGATTGTTTTGTTATTTTTGACTGAGGAATACAGACGCACGTCGGACAAAAATAAAGTTACTAGGCCGAAACTTCCGCACACAAGTGCTCACGGATGTAGACCCTATGCTCAACGACGTCATTTAGAGGTAATGAAATACATTAGTATTATTTAAAATTGTTATTAACATTTGTACAGATATATTTATTGTTTTTTCACTTATTATAGGAAAAAAAAAATGGGAATCAAACCATAGCATATTGAAGGTTGGAGACAAATGCGCTACAAAGAAGGTTAGGGTTGATGTACAAGTGAGCATAAGAAGACTAGGTAACTGATAAACAAAATGAATGTGTTGTATAAATATATTATTATTAATTATAGTTTCTTGTTTAAGAAATATTATTATTATTTTAATGTTTAAGTTTAGTTGTTTGTTTTAATTAAAGTATGTTAATTGTTTGCTTTATTTTAGGAGAAAATTCAAAATGAATAAGAGAAAATGCAAAACGATGTTGGGGAAGGTAGAGAAGTAAACGAGGAAGAATGTTTAGAATGTGCCCTTGGGACGAGACGTGGACATGATCGCGGGGTAGGTAGGAGACCAACCGCCAACTTCAGTTTAATTCCAAATGAACGGCCTTCCACTTCCAAATCGTCTCAATCTCAACCCCAATCTCAATCCTAATTTGATGCACAACAAATGCAAGAATATTTGCAACAATATAATGCATCATTGGCGACATGTATTCTGAACTTCCAACCACCACT